>NW_027526295.1:251949873-252396724 GCF_048455015.1 Haemaphysalis longicornis
CATATATCTATCGGGCTAACCTCTACAAAACAGGGTGTGTTAACTCCATCGTGTTTGAGATGGAGCAAGACTGGTAAAAAATAAATACAGCAAACCCTCGATATAACGACATCGCCGCGATAGGAAACTAGAGTCATTATAAGCGACACGTTGCTAAAAGCGGAGACGTCTTGATCTAAACGCTCTTCAATATGAGTCATGAAACACTTGCAGTAAAGGGAGATTTCGATAGTGTACCTTTATTTATTCCAGATGACGTATTTCTCACTGAAATAAAACTTGCAGCGAGCGGTAAGACTTTACTCCTAGCTGCAGTGTTAGCTGAGGTAGCAAATGCACACATCTCGCGCTTAGCGTATCTTAATTCGTTTATGCACCAATTGGAGGGCCACTTCCTCATCTGTACCGTGCTACGTCCGAAAAAGCTCCGTGCGCCAGTGTTTTTATGTGCCCTTACACAAGGCCAGCAAATACTTCCGGTACAAATGTCGTTAAGAACGGTCTTAATCGTGTGAATCGTAAAACATTTATGGTTGGATAAGACCTCGTGCACAAGAGCTTTGCGGCTATGCCGTAAAAGACGCAAAGATCCAGTCGTATCTGGCGTAAAAATAACGACCGAGCATTGATGCACCATCGCACCGCGTGCTGGCCAGAAGGAAAGACGTGCGCTTACGGGAGGGAACTTCCTGCTTCTCTTCAGTGACTGAAGTGCCGTTAGGTGCCCACGCGCGCATTAGCAGTCAAACTGAGCCACAATTACGGCCTCTAATCTGCTTTACAAGGCGCCAAAATTGGAGGCGCGTGCGTCGGCGTTGTACAAGCGCGGCCTTACGGCGCTGTCCTGGCGCCCAGCCGGAACGTCCGTCTCCGCGGGGCCGCATCCAAAAACAGGGCGCGGTGTCCCGATGAACTTGGACGCCGCGCTAATTGATGCCGCGCGCGATTAATTGTCGCCGTCCTTGATCGCAGCCGACGGGTGCCGACGTCGAGCGCAACGACAGCGGCATCGGAGGCGACCGCTACGGCGAGCCCCTGGACCCGCCCGCCGCCGGAAACTGCGAGGAGCAGCGCTGTGCCGACTGCGACCAGCAGGTGCGCCGCCACTCGCGTGGCGCTTCCTGGCGCATGTCATTAAAAATAAGATGAATAGCCATGAGGCTGAGGGAAAAGGAAAGTTTTTTTTACTAAGAAGGCCTATAAACAACTTCAATTGGCACCTTGCCAACTTTGTCCCAAATGCGCGTATGGTTCTTCAATAAAACTTGTTGTTGGGCTAGTTGGTACATACTTAATGTACCAAAGCACGTATAACCATACGCGCGTAATGAATGCACGTATGATTATTTGTTCGATTGAAGTTCTAATGTGTGGGATGATGCTGGCAGCGTTTGCTGCCGAGCTCGCTAGGCAACGTGGTTTATGAAAAGAAAAGCAGAATAAAAGTACAGGGTTACAAACACAATAGAGATTCAAAAAGCAAGATCGGCCTACGATTGTGTAACTACAGTGTGCGTACCCAGGATACTAACTATGAGCACACTTTTTTAAGGCCGACCTCCATGCAGCGAAGTTTCTCGGCGAACTTGGCGCGGCGGACGCCGTGGTTTGACGCGCCGCTCAGTTTTCGTCCACCCAACCTCCATGCAACGTGACACGGCGAACGCCGCCGACGGAAGACAGGACAGGAAGTACAACGAAGTACGAGGCTGTGATTGGCTGCGGCCTCAAAATGCAGTTTGCCGCTTCCGGTCGCGTTCGTCGCCGCGCGTTCGACATCTAGCTCGCGTAGATCGCCGGCGAACAGCCGTATTTTCGACGCCGGCGGCAGAGCGGCCGCCGCCGGGCGACGTTCGCCGCCTTTTCGCCGACATTTCGCTGCATGGAGGTCGGCCTTTAGTGTGCAGCGGTTTGGCATACCAGTTTCACCTTCCTTTTACGCAATGCAGTTTTTAAAGCATCTTCGTTTAAAAAGCAAATGAGATTGTCGTGCACACAACCTAGAAAGCTAGTATTTCTCGATTTAGCGAACTCCTGCTTTAATGAAGAAATGCATTGTTCACGTGACTGGCATTAAACTTTCTGTCTTTATGGTGCATTTAGTGCGCTAAGGAAATCAGCTGGAGTTTAAGCCACTTTACTACGTAGCGGAGTTCGCCAATGGGACGCTTCTACTCCCGATCTCCTCTATCATTTGATGTAAATAAAGCTACTATCACAATTATTATTATCGGGTAAGTCGTGGCGTCAACTTTCGTCCTCCCGGGTGCAGGTGACCGGCGAAGAGGAACTAGTCTGTCCAAAGTGTGAGAAGAAACGCACCGAGCGCCGGGAGATCATCACCGAGATCGTGCAGACCGAGATCAAGTACGGCCACGACCTGCGCATAGTCAAAGAGGTGAGATATGACGTACTCGCCGTGTTACAGTTGCACACGCCGTTAAACGAGTGAACACGGCGAACTGCATCGATGCTGGATGAGGCAAACGGTGCGAAGGAGATAAATTTGTACTCGCTGTTGTGCACGAGCGAAGCATATTTTAAGCCTTAAATGTTAAAACTAGAGGCCATTTTCAAAAGCACATCTTTGTGCCAGAACATTCAGTACCACGACATTTGGATGATAGGAGTCGTGACACTCCACTCACCGGTCCCTCTAGCTTTTCTTACTGTTTTTGGAGTTGTAAAGCGGCAAGCCTTGTTGTTGCCACCTAAAGCACCCAATATGATCTCGTTCGCGAGTGTGTATATGTATACATGCAGTCTCCGCCCGAGTGAAACCCGCCACTTCATTGCAGGAGTTCTACAAGCCCATCGAGACAGCGGGCCTGCTGAGCAAGCAGCAGCTCGAGGAGATCTTTCTCAACCTGGACGAGCTGATCGAGGTGAACACTGGGTTCTCAGAGAAGCTCCAGGACGCGCTCGACATCGCCAGCGAACAGGGAGACGAGGTAGGACCTTCGCTGCAAAAGACAAGCAGCACGACCTCCTTCAACCCGACGGAAGGGCACGAATGTACCTCCCGTCCTTCAGTCCTTGTTTTAGCGGGAGAGCGGCGGCGGTATTCGAGGCTGGTTTGGGTGGTTCATTGAGTGCTTAGTGTGTGTTAAAAGGCTTGCCCCGCGCACACCTGATGTGTTTGGTCAGGCCGTTTTCACGCGCCGCGATGAGGGTGGATTTGATGCAAGGTTGGGATGTTATTCAATGCGAGGTAGCTTTGGTGATGGTCTGCTATTCGCACGTGTTGAGGAGATCATATCAGGTGTATTTTGATGCCAGATGAAATTACTACAGCATCATTCCTAGGGCTGATTTTCTGTTTAAAAGGACCTCTCTGTAGACATGACCTTTGGGCTCTTTCACTTGTCTGTTGATGCAATGACCTGTTGTTTCCGGTAATATACTTTGCTTTCCTGGATGTACACCCCCCACCCGTCAGGCCAATTCTCATAACTGTATAGCAACAGCACCATACTATCTTCTGTCAATCCTACCTGGAATAACTCTTAACCCTCCATCCCGAGTAGCGTCATAAGCAGGTGTTGGCTAAGCCCAGATTTGATGTTCCTTTCTGGTGCTGACGATCCGATGTGTCGCACAGGAATACACCACGGTGGACATCGGCAAGCTGTTTCTGGGGGCCAGCGGTATGCTGCAGGCGTACCAGACGTACTGCGTTAGACAGGTAAGCCCGCCCGTTAATTTCTCCCGCTTAGCGTTTTAGGTATAGAAAGAGAACATTTGTTTCTCTGCTTCTGCATTTTTTGTATTGCAAGATGGAAGAGTGGTGTAGAGTTCTTATTAGAACAGAACAACAGTAGGTAAGCGGGGCTGCATGATGGCACAAGTATATTTATGCCGATCGACCGGACAACATTTTGTCTTTGTGCCTGGTAATTGAGGCTCCTAGTTTGGTGAGACGTTGGCAGTATATGTCACACAAAAAATACAGTCGTACAAAGGACTACTCAGCGCTAAGCGTCAACCGCCATTGATTTTCCTAACACTGAGAGCCGCTTCTTTACGGGGTGCCCGCCTTAGACGCATGCGACGGCATAGAGGAGCTTTTTGCTGCAGGCTGTGATCGTGCTTACAAACAGCGGGATGCTTCCGTTGCAGGCGAGCGCCTCTATGAGCCTAATGGCGCAGGAGAAGGAGAAGGAACTGCTCCGCATCTTCCTGAGGGTGTCCCAAATGGAGAACACGCTCCTGCGGAGGATGAACCTGGCCGCCTTCCTCATGGCGCCCGTACAGAGGGTCACAAAGTAAGAGCGCGCCTCCACCTGCTGCTGCTCTTCTAGCTCTCACCAATGCCGCAGACCCGTGCATTCCACAGAGAGCTCTTTTGAGCGCCAAGCAACAGCAGCACCTGAGAATATCTGTTCTCCATTCCCACCTTCGCATTTAATGCATAACGTTTGTTTTCATTAGAGAGTGAGCTTCGATCTTGCGTTGCGTGGCATGGTGCGGCTCGGCCTTGCACGGAGCACGCATAAGTCGACGACGATTATTAAAGCGAAGCTTTCTATGCCTCACTGATGGCGTCCGATGTCGCGGAAAAACGCACTGCAGGAGCGACAACTTTACTCAACGGGTTTCACGAAACGATGATGATGATGATAGGCGAAGGCCCATCAAGCGCCTCAAGAAAAAAAAAACGCTTCCCGTGGCCGGGATTGAACCAGAGTCCCTCGCGTTATGAAGCCGACTATCCGATTGAGCCATTCCAACATAGCCGAAGCAGTTTGGATTTCAGAATTTGACTCAGGTTGCATAGGATTAAGCTTCGCGTTTTAACCATCTTTCTCTTAAATAAAGGGGCTTTGATTTTTAGGACGAAAGAGCCTCATGTCTCATTGGAAGGTTGACTAGGAATGATCCCGGCATCGAAACGAATAAGGCAAAACCCAAAATGAACGAAGAAAGGCCAGAATCGAACCAAAACACTCCAGCCGTGTATAAGAGATGATTGATGATTACCAATGTGAATTAATTATTGATAGTGATAATTTGTAAGGTGGGATTAAGGTGGACTGAGGTGAATTAGGCTGGATTAGATGTATTAAAAAGATTAGGATGAAATGATGATTGATTAGTGATTATGAGTAATTATTATTTAGGTGGATTAAGATGAATTAAACGGAGTTAGGGTAGTTTCAAATATATATTAAGACGGATTAAAGTGGATCAAGATATATTATGGTTTTTAGGCAAATATTTAGGTAGATTATTAGGTTAAGGTAGATTACTCTTGAATGGTGGATTAGAAGAGATTAAGATATACCAAGGTAGATTAAGATGAATTAAGGTCGATTAGGATGGGTTATGGTGGTTTGAGGTGAATTAAGGACGGTAAAACGGCGTGGATGCTGTGTCGAAATGTGGACGTGTGTATAAAAAGCACCCTTCACAATAGTACTTCGAGCTTTTGCCTTCGAAGCACGTAAGAAGACTTTAGCGCCCCAATAAATTCTCTTATTCTATGAAGGAGGCCAAAAAGAAAAAGACAGAAAATGGATTAAAGCCACACCCTCGAAATCCACAGGTATCCACTGCTGCTGAGCCGGCTGTACAAGGTGACGCCATACTCTCACCAAGACCGGGAGTCTTTGAGGGATGCCCAACTGCGCGTCCAGCTACATCTGGAGAGAATAAACCAGGTAAGCGACAGCAGTAGCAACTAAGTCTTGTCCTTTCAGGTGGAGGGGATGGTGATGATGATGTGGTGGTGTAAATGCCCAAGCCTATCAATTAAACTCAAATACATGTGAGAGTTATATACCATACCATAGATATACGGGCAACTGACTGAAAAGGCCTTCGGCTTGCCAAATGCGAAAAGTTGCTGATTTACCGTGAAAAAAACGCATAATTGTAGCTGCTGGCAATTGCGAAGAATTTCGTCTGAGTGAAAGCCATTTTTTTCCGCCCGGCTGGTCACTGCGTTCATTAGCGCCCTTCTGTTTTGACTTGTTCGCAGTTGACACGGGAAGGCAACCCGACCAAGATCTGGCGGCGAATCTCGAGCATCTCCGTCAACCCGAGGCGAGCGCAGAACAACGTCGGCGTTGGGAGCATCAAGCTTCGAAAGGTGAAGATTCTCCCGCGCTCTGGGAACTTTATGACATGCTTGCTGCCAGTTGTGTTATGTTTATGCCTTGACAAAGAACGGACCCCACTACTAATAGGAGGACCTACCTTTTTACGCCGACAAAATTGTCCTGCACTGCTGAATCTAAATGTATATTTTCGTTTTATAGGAGGGCTTCTAGGTAAGCAACGTAGTTTCGCCGGGGTGTTACTCGATACAACAGTTCGCATTTGTACAAAATTACCAAACAGAAGGAGAAAGCATGCGTGCGCAGACATCGGCTTTTTCAGTCTAAGGAACGAAGGGCGCGGACTTCGTGCACTGCCATTGTATCGTGCAGCACCAGTGTAATCCAGCCCTTGACTCGCAGTAAAGTGTCACGAAACTTGGCGAGGCTTTTGGCTCAAAATGGGCCTACGTCCCCGCAGATGGCGCTGGACCTGCTTAAGTGGAACCGGGACGAGACACGGTTCGTGCTCGCCGGGCGTCTGCTCGTGGCCGAGCAGCCGACCAGCGGCCGCGGAGTGCGCTTCGCCGCCGTGCACGGACTCCTGGCGGTGCTGGGCCGGCCCAACTCCAACTACCGGCCCGACCTGGCGCACGACAACTCGCTCCTATTCCCGCGGAACACGGGCATCCGCGATGGAGCCCTGCTGCTGGCCAAGGAGAAGGCCGGCAAGTTCGTCCTGCCCAGGGTATGCCTCCGCCAGCAGTTATTCTTTGGCCCTGTGGTCAGACGACTTTAAGCCATCACGGTTGTCACCTTAACTAAGTAGGGTAGATCTCCAGATATTTAATGTTGATTCATCCTAACCTTCAACAACCTATTCATGTATCCAATAAGTATTGTTGCTCCCACTATTTTGCATAATTTTTGTTTTCAGTATTTCAGTAGAACGTACAGTCTTTGTCAAAATTTTGTGGGCCAAGCCGGAAACCCGCAGGCTGCAAAAAATTGAATGTACAAGCTTACGTCCCCAGCGAGGCTGAAACTTTTTATGCAGGAAAGCTAGAGAAAACAGCTTTCTTTCTTACTGCCTTAAAATATTTTTGTCACATTTAAAGGTAAAGCCGATTCTTTGAATTCTTTGTGGTCGAGACGTCTAGTTGCAACACAGATTGTAGGCGGGCCAGTTGGTACATATTTCTGAGATTAACAGCGCGAAAGAACGGGACAACAGAGGCCCACAAAATTCTGACAAAGGGTGTACGTAACGGCCACATGCTAAGTCTATCCAGCATACAGCCAATTCCTGAATCAAAACACGTGTCAAGAATCGGCATCCTCATTTAAAACACGTTGTTCTTATGGATATTTGCAACAGCAGTCAGTCGGGTTTTCGCGCTAATTTTTTTGCCGGGTAGCATACATGAGTTTCCTTTGGCCATTGCTGCACGGATGGTTTTGTAAACTTCGAGAGATACGATCAAGTGTCCCAGCTAGAAGAGAAATGCCTCTGTTGCCTTTGTACAGTTGTTCACTGCACACTGTGTGAGTACATGGCCCATCATGTGATTCATAGCCCATGCTCACTCGAACATCTCCCGATAAATGCGGTGTCATTACAGGAACCGCTGTCGCTAGGAAGCTGCATCATCAGCTGTGATCCAGAGTTGAAAGACTGTTTCGAGATACAGGAGTACACGTCGAAAGAGGGGTTCCTTTTCAAGGTGAGTCACGATGGAAGCCTCGATTAACGGTAGAGCAGTCTGCGAAGCTGCACCAAAGGGGCTTATTTCATCCTTTCCCCCGATAGCACTTCTCAATTTAATGTGCTTCAAGCTTGTCTTGCAACATTCTGGCGCCAATACGCCTACTCCCCACCTCTGGCTATACGGGAAACCGGAGTTGACCCTCGCTAGGCGCTACACAAAAGAGTTGGCGTTAAGAGACTGATTGAAGCTTTTTTTACCTTTACTAGAAAATCAATCTGCTGCAGTTATTCCGAAAGGGGCTCTGGTGAGGTCGGACTTGTAGAATTGGGACCACATTGTGCTGCTTAAATGAATGACTGCGAGAGCACGATCTATCGTTCCAGGCCGAGAACAGCATGGAGACACGTGAATGGCTCAAGCAACTCCGGTACCACGCCAAAGACCTCGGCTCGTGGCGAAGGAGGCGCAACGGCATGGCAAACATCATGATCAATGGCATGGACCGCTACTAAGGCAGCATGCGGTGTGAACAGCAAGTTGCCAGTCCGTTGCCTTGGTGAACCCCCAAGGCTCTCCCCTTGTTCATATCTGTGAAGAAGAAAACAAACGCGAAATAAGAGTGTGCAAGGTTCCCTTTGTGTGGTGCCCAAACTCGCGAGTGATAATATTCTGCGATGGCTGCTGCGCATGGAAGGAAACAGCCGCGCCTCGCCTGGAAACGTCCAGGGTCAGCACAAGCGGTGCACTTCCTTCCAACAGCGGCTCCAAAGACGCTACCAGTGCATGTTTTGAGCATCGGCGTGGTATATGTAGCCGTGATCGACTATCGGGGATCGCACCGTGATCGAAGATCGCAGCGCGCACCCGTGCTTTGGCCGGCGTCTCGAGCGTCTTGGTGGTCCTTGTGCGGTGTCTTTGTGCAAGTGAGTGTCGTTTGCAAGACCGCTACCGTGACTGACAAGATTTGCATGTGCGTGTGGGCGTTCTCCACGCACAATCGTTTCTACAGAAGTAGCGAGGCTTGTATGTCACTTGGGACAAGACCAGCACCAAGGCAGCTACAAGACCCGTATAAGCACCGAGTATCTTGCTGTGGCAACTAAGTCCTAGCTCACGTCAGAGGGTATATTGCACAGATAAGCAGAGTAATAAGCCTTAAACTATAGTGTTCCAGGATGCAGATGAATATTCACGAGAAATTATGCTCTAAGATAAGATATATACTATCCGCGATTTCTTTGTTACTTTCCAAATCGTATTTTATTTTGCTCTTCTGCTCTGTAAGATACTTTCAGATGTGTGTTCATGTAAGCTAAACCTATGTAGCTCTTAGAGAATAAATTTGAACTATAAGCGCACAGCATTTTGGCTTTGTCATCAGTCTGGATACGTCCTGGAGAAGCTCACTGCGCAGTTAGGATGAGGCTGTCTTCGGAACGTAAGTATAGGCCTGCCACCACGACAGGCTACGTATATGTTCATCATTGCAAGTAGCTCCGCCATTACACGTAACCCGACCTGAGAGGTTGTGTGTGCTGTTGTAATAATGAGGATGCCAGCGCATATGAATGCCGTGAATTCATGTTCACACAGGCATCCCTGGTTTGCCAAATTAGTTCTTGTGTTGTTGAAACGGGAACATTTAAAGCGTGACGACATGATGTCGGGCAATGCGAAAAAAAAAAACAGTTCAGTTCACGTCACAGTTTTTGGGACTGACGTCACGTGCCACTAGGCTCGGTCGGGCCGGTCTGGCGCGCACGCGTCTAGACCGGAATTGGCCGGGGTGCGCCGAGAACGGTGACGTTAAGTGCACTTTCCTGTCATGGCGGCTGCCGCGGCGTTCGCTTCACCGAAACCGAATATGACGCGAATAAATGGAGCTTTAAGTAATTATTTATGCTACGTTCGACAATCTAATGTGCCAATCTATGAATAGTGGGCTCGTAGGCACCTATAGCCGCGAAAAAAACGAGACGCAAGAACTTCGTGTCACTACGGCGCGCTCATAGTAAACGCGGCGCGTAAAACCCCCAAAAGTAAAATAATTGAGTTCGGAACAAATTAGGGAGATGTGGGACAGGTCGGGAACCGGACCAAGAGGCTCCGGAATGCGCGCCAAGCGCGCATCCTCGACACCACTGCGGCTCCAGATGTGAACCTGTGAATGCTTGTGAGTCCTCAAACTGAGTCCTGGACCAATGCTGAGTCAATGCGAGTCCTCCAACAGAGAATAAGTCGACAACCGGTACAAGAATCTCGACGTGCAATACAGTTTGAAGTTGCTTGGCAGGTCATTAGGCTCAGCGTTTATTAAGCTGGGTTGTTCAGTGACGACGGCAACTGCCGTCAACAATTCCTGGCCACTTCGCCAACTCCCATTTGGCTGAGACGTCAACATCGCCAACCGAAATTCTCACATACCCACTCAGCGGAACTTGCCAGCGACTTCAACCGCTAGCATCAGAGGCTTATGATTGATTTACTAATTCCCACTGGTTGCAATTGCAACACACCCACCCAAGGAACTATGCGGCATTCAATGGGGCTAAGACATGCAAACGCGATGAGGAGCACCCCGCTGACAGAGAATATTCACGCCAGGCCGTCACAGGCCGGCCGCCACCTCGCTCAGACACCCCACCCACCCTTCCCTACCTCCTATCCCACTACCACTTGTGCCGCCGCAAACACCCCCCTCCCTCACCCTCGCCTCACTCGGCACAAAGCCACTACCCTCTGAAGGCTACAAATGAACTCATACACCAACCATACTCTCCTCGACAATGTATACCCTACCCAATACCCCATGACGTGTGCCTACTGCCCAGCACCATGTACCACCTGATATGTGAGTGCCAGCAAACTCCATCTTTATCACCCATACCCGACCCTACCTACGAGCGGTGGATTGACGGGCTGACTAGCTCGGACCTGGCGGCGCAGCAAGGAGTCGTCGGTAATGCCCCGGCAGCCAACGCGGTACAGGGCATTCCGAACTAAGCAAACTCTCCACAGGGCTGCTGCCCTGCTATCTTGCGCCAACCACTCGTTTTGAAAACAGCTATTCTCCATCCTCTACCTCCCCCTTCTCACAACTCATCAGAAACGCCCCCACTCGAAGTACTCTCGGGCATTCAATACGACATTCCTGCACTTAAATTCACAACTCATAAGAACTGCTTAGGTGTTCTCGGAGTGTATTTTTTGGTCGCGGGTTCTTTTTTTCCATAGCTTTGAAGCGTCAAATGCCTTGACTGGCTTTATGTAGGCCGCAATAAAAGCAAGCGCTGGGGGCCAATTATAGTTGCAGCATAGATGTATTCTTCAGTTTCCTTGGCTGGCACGGCGACTCTCGCGGCCGCTTCATCGTGACTTCATCGTATCACTCACGGTTTTTTTTTCACGGTTCCGGTTTTCACGGAAAAACCGGAACCGTTTATGGACAAATTGCTCTTGATCGTCGTATCTTTTTCTGTTTGAGGTGGGCAGCCCTTCTCTGCGTCGCATGTTGCGCTATATGGAACGGGTTCTTGCACCACCGTCGTAGAGCAGTAGTTCTGGAAAGGATCACCTGGCCTTACGCCAGTCTGAGTCGAGGTACAGGACGTCACTGTGGGCGCAAAGTGGTCGCATCTGCCTTTATTTCGTTCGCTCCTCGCCAGGGACGCGAACGTCAAGAGGTCTGTCTGCTCCGCTGGCAAACAGAGCTCCAAACGGTTCGCAGTGCACACGTTGGCAGTATCGGGAATGTTCGGGTGACTGCCGGCCGTAGTCTGCACATGGTCCTCGATCCGCGTGGACCCACGTGGCTCACCGTTAAAAGCAGAAACTTGTAGCCTCGGCAAGATGACTGCCGAGGTCGATGTGCATGAGCCGCGTTGAGGACGGTCATCTGGATGGGCGAAATAGCTGTCGGTCTTATGTCTGAGGCTGGCAGCCTTCGTATACTTCAAGGCGGAGCGCAGCTTGTTGAGGGCACGACATATATGTTCACGGTACGCCAATGCGTCGAAGTAGGCACATTCCACATCCTCAGAGTCAAGAAGATTGATGATTCCCTGCTCCACCTCATAAAGTGCGCTGTCCTTACTTTGGAGAAGGTCAATGGCCTCTTGAAGGTCCTGAGGAGTCGCTGAGACGGCTTCAAGAAGATCGTTTGCTGCCTTGAGCAGTCTGGTACTTGCGTCGCGAAGGACACGTCGCTGTCGGTGCAACTTATCCATCGCACGCATACGGTCGATCGTCAGTACGAAATCAGGGCCAGCCATGCTGACCACCGGCTGAGGGCGGGGCTGATCAGCAGAACAACAGTCGAAATCGCGGGGTTCTAGGAACCTCAAGCCGGAGGGGACCTAGGTGGTCTCCTTTGTCGTCGCGTGCGGTCATCTTCCCGGGTTTAACGGCACCAGAAAATATTACGGAAGAACGACGCAGGGCAGACCTGGGCCATGGCTGCCCTTAGCGGGGATGACATATTTACTGACACGGTTCATTTCCACGCGATGATGATAATTTAGAGGCGCATACCCATCGGGAGATTCAACACCGACCATATGGAACCCGGAGACGACATCGAGGACGTGGGCCAACTGATACGGCTCAGACAACCTCCAGGTACAGATTTCGGACCTCGCCAACGCGGCAGACCGCGCATTAGAACAACCATCTGCGAACTTAGTATGCCGAAATCACTTTATGAATCCGCACAGCAAAAAAAAAAAAAAAAAAAACTGTGGTTGATTTCTCTGTCATAGGAATTGGTAAAACACGAAAGTCAAATGTGCAGCGAAATCTGCAGGTGAGCATAATTTGCGGGTCGGCGGCAGTCTTTTGGGTGTGCCTGGCGAGCAACGTCCTGCTGCCGAGTCGCTTCGGCAAAGGTGTACTGGCGTCAGTTCAATGACGGATATGACGTCAGTGAAATCTTGGTGTATCGCGGCATAAAACACTTTCGTGTTAAACTATAAAACCCGAAAACTAACAACCCGAATTAAAACGTACTCTTTAGTTTTTAAGGTTGCTTCCCCGCAAGAAGACCCTGTGTGCAGGGGTGCACCCTTTACAGGCCGCTTGCTTCGTTGTACTGGCGTCATTTCCGTGACGGATATGACGTCGGTGTAATCTTTGTGTATCCCGGAATAAAACACTTTCGTGTTAAAAAAAATATGCGCCATTGTCACTCCATGCTCATCATAGCCTCTGTTCGTGACATTCAATTTACGCACTTACGTCTCGACTCCCTGCAAGCCCGAGATATCAACAGCCGTAGTTATCACGAGGAAGGCGACGGGCGCAGACACAAGAAAGACACGTAGGGTAACCTCATGATAACAAAACAGAGACGAATGAACAGCGTAATTCGGGCAGATGATACGATGTTAGTGGCTGATATTGAGGCCGGAAAACCAGGTTGTAGATAATGAAAAATGGCAGCATCTCGACTCCGTGGATGATGGCTAGGGTGCGGAGTACGGGGACTCGAAATGACATCCAAGTCGCGCCCCGAGTGGCATCCGATTTGCGCCCCGACCGTCATTCGATTAGAGCCGTGAGTTGCACCTTGATTATCCCCTAAATGAAGCTGCAACTCACGGCTCAAATCGAATTTCGCTCGAATTTCGCTTGATGGTGGTGTGCACACGGATGTACGGTATACTCCGCACCATTACAGGCGAGGGAGTAAGCCGTTTGACTCTCGGGTGCTAACTCACGGTCGTAGCGCAATGGGCAAGACGACTGACACTAACTCTGTCTGGCCTACCGGACACAGGCTCGAATCCTGCCGGTGCCTGTGTGATTTTCTGCGATGGTAAATGCTATGCGCACGGACGCGGACGGACATTGTGCGGTCCTAAGGTGCTCCGCACCTAAAATGCAAGTGGGAACCTGTGCATTCACCCCGGATAGCGTTATTTATCTTACCCCGCCTCAGGGCAAACACCGTGGATCCGTGTCACGGCACACTGCAAGAAGTGGGTTGTAACTGGAAGAGATATCGCCACTAATTTATCGATGCCCCAGCGTGTGCTACAGGCAGCTCTAATGGGAAATTTTTTCGCGATCACAGCGGCATCTGTGCAGTGCAGGGTGCATGTAGAACATGTAGAATCACATAACAGCGTTGCAGAAATGAGTTGCAAGGAACAGTTATTTGTAACGCGGTACTTCTGTGTAACTTAGCGTGCTCCGCACCTCTTCAACAAGTTGCATGTAACGTAAAAACTACCTTCCCGCATAGCCGGTAAAGCAAGACGCAACAGCAATTCAACAGAAACGCCCCGTGAACAGCATCGACTTCCACTGCAACATAACCACTCCCCTTGCACAAGAACTTTCTTCTGAAATGCACAAAAAAATGGGGCAGTTGAATAGAACTCCAGTTGAATAGAACTCAATGCGAAGTGCTTTAAACTTGTTGCTCCGGAAGACCACAGGAGGGCATCAATTTCAGTTAAACGCGTGTTAGTTGAACGAGCACTAGTAATTCTCCGCGCTCAAGCCGACAAAGCCACAGAGCACAGGTGTCGAAGAGGGACATGTGTTCAAAAAATTTAATTGGTCGAGAAGAAAAAAAAATTCTGCAGAAATTCAGAAAATCTACTAACGCGTAGCATTCTTATGCCGCTTGTTTTGAGTGTGAGTTTTTACAGTCAATTTTTTTCGTTTTTCTAAATCCTGTCCAACCAATTATCTCCCCTGTCGCTATTATAGCGATTCGAAGTGGAACATTCGCGAAATCTGCATTATTGTGGAAATGCAGGGCGTTATACGGGTTGTCCTTTTCCGTAATTGCTTAATATTTTTCTTATTTTTAGTGTCGAAAATTTCTTTCTACCAATTATCTAACTTACGCTATTATAGGTGGAACTTCCGCAAAATCTGCATTACTATGCAAATGCAGGTCGTTATACGGTGTTGCGACTGGGCGGGGGCACCCGATCCGTTCTCCATGGCCTCCGACATACGAATGGTAGCGTGTATGATGCGAGCGGCCAGCCGCTGTTGCAGCCGTGAAGAAGTCCAGAAGCAGTAGGCTAACGTAACTGTTTACTTCATAGCGAGAGGAGAGCCGAAGCCAAAAAAACATACAATGCCCCGACGGGTCAGGTTACAAATACAGGACTCGAGCAGAGCGACCGCATGGATTCGCTGCTCAGACAGGAATGATTTTTAGCGTTTGGGGCTGCTTCTATTTATACCCAAAAGCAACAATGGTCAAACGCGAACAAGTAGCCACACGCCACGAACATCACAGACACACACAACGTTCTTTCCACAGTTCGTGAGTCATTCATAGCCTCGGCGCACGTGGAGTCCGAGAGAGGGGAGAGAGTGTCCTTTAAAGGTGCCGGGGCCGCGCTATCGAATGTTGATCGCGCCGATAGCGAAACGTCTGAGCCGGGCATGTCGAGGCGTGACTCACCGCCACGCTGGCGCCTGACGGCAGTGGCGCACGTGGTGGCTTCGCACGTGGAGGCTGATGCGGGGAAAACACGTGGAGGCTGATGCGGGAAAACACGTGGACGCTGATGCGGGAAAATACGGCGGCGTTGGCCGATTCGTAACAACGGCCTGCCATTTTCGGTATTTCTTTCTTTTTTTCTTCAAAATTTCCTCCGACCAATTATCTCTATTTACGTTATTAGAAAGATTACATTTCGAACTCTCGCGAGGCCTGCATTATTGTGGATATGCAGGGCGTTACAAGGTTTGCTATTTTCCGTAATTATTTTATATTCGTTTTTATTTTTCAAAATTTCGTTCCACCAATTATCTCCGTTTACGCTATTATAACGATTACATGTGAAACTATCGTGAAATCTGCATTATTGTGGAAATGTCCTGCGTTATCCGTTTTCCGTCACTTTTTAATATTGTCTTATTTTTTAGTTTTTCAAAATTTTGTCGGGCCAGTTATCTTAATGTTATAACGAATACATTTGGAACTTTCGCGAAACCTGCATTAATGTGGAAATGCAGGGCGTGACACGGTTCGCCATTTTTCTTAATTATTTTACATCGTTATTTTTTGTATTTCAAAATTTCGTTCTACCAATTACCTCCATTTACACTATTATAACGGTTACAGGTGGAACTTTCGCAAAATCTGCATTATTGTGGAAATCCCATGCGTTATACGTTTTGCCATTTTCCATGATTTTTTAATATTTCTTTTATTTCTTAGTTTTTCGAAATTTCGTCCGAAGGGGGACCATAAAAAACACCAGGCGGGAGCTGGAGGCTGGAAGAATGCATCAAAGGAGGCTGAAGAGAAGGGAATGTATGTACGGGAGCGGCTTTATTGGCAAAGTGCGCGTTACAAGGGCCGGCCAGCTAGAGAAAGAACAGACTTGAGACGGGTAAAGCGCCCATAGCGAGTGTTTAGTAGTATGTGGGTGTTTATGGCGCAAGGGCAGCCAAGGCCAAAGAGCGCCAAGATAATATTTAGTGGTCCTACGCTGTCATTTTATTGTCTATGATGTGTATGGTATGAGTATGATCCTATTACTAAAAGAGCTTAAAGGGAAGGTGAAGCGGTTTTAGAATTAAAAGAAAAGTTGACTAGCAGCAAGTACACAATGAATAGTTCATGTGTACGAAATATTTTCGCAATACATGCAATAGAAGCGGCGCAATGAGCAAACAAAAGTGGCCCGATGCCCCGCCCCCATCTCGCCGCGCGATGCCGGAAGACCGAAGAGCGCGGGCGAAAACCGGCTGAAAAACGTCATACCTGGACTTCCGGCCGGATCGGCCGCCTTGGTCATGCTCTTTTCGCCGTGTTTCCTTGTGAATGATACTTGTTGTTGTTGTAGTTGATAGCACTCATTTGTACAATTT
Organism: Haemaphysalis longicornis; assembly: GCF_048455015.1. Classification (NCBI taxonomy): domain Eukaryota; kingdom Metazoa; phylum Arthropoda; class Arachnida; order Ixodida; family Ixodidae; genus Haemaphysalis; species Haemaphysalis longicornis. The sequence goes on from NW_027526295.1 coordinate 251,966,465, forward strand.
TCGTGTTCAAAAAGTATGCACGAACGCCAAACGAGGCATACGTTATCATGCCGTATTCCTAAGCAGAATAATGCCACGCCGGGATGCTTGATAACATACGGAAGCGACATCCGAGGTGGCTGTGCTTGATGACAGAGAATATACTACACTACGTTAAATACTTTGTAAACCGCTCCAATGCGTTTTTTTTTTTTTTTTTTGATGCGACGGACGTGAATGTTCACATTAGATTCTAGATTTAGGAAGGATGGGGAATACTGCTGTGCTTTGGCCGGGGATGTTTCGTTCCATTCCAGAAACCAAGTCACATTTGTTCAGGAAATAGTTGTTTCGTTAAACGCGTCGGTTTTCTTTCCCTATGGGCAGTGTTCAAAAAAACAATGTTTGGGACAGTGTTCAAAAAAACAATTTTTTGGCGAAACTAAAACAAGGGGCCAATCCTGATAGAAGTTCTCTCCCGGCTAAGAGGTAAACAGTATTCCTACAAAGTAAAAGAACCAAGACAACCAGATTACTTATTTTGCAAGTATACATGTCACGATAAGGTGATGTTTGTCTGGAATTAAAAAAAAAACACCACTCCCAACCACCACCGTGCCATAATTTGTGTTGACTGCGGGGGCTTAATTTTTTGCCCAAGATTCCGTGTGGCTGCATATTATAACCTGGCAAGAACTTGTTGTCACTGAACCTCAAGTGTGCTCCAGTGATAGTCGGTGATATATATAATGATTATACTAGAAAAATTAGGAGCGAAGAGTAAATATACGGCCTCTGTCCGACTAGCGCGGTAAATGCTTAAATCTAGAAATGCAGAAACAGGCCAACGATTCATTATCACAAACGTTCGGTGATTGTTACCTAAAGTAACGTAACTACAACGTAACTGCCTTGTCCGACTGGTCTGTTAATTATAACGAGGTGGCCGTAATATTGTAGCAGAATGCGCAACGCACAAGCGAAAATCAAGCCCTACTACAGCCAATAAGGCTGAGCAGGCACTAGTATGCTGCAGTGTTTTCAGAATAAATGCATGTGAAGCAGTAAGACGCCACTCATCGAAGTGCAGCTAGCAATCGCGGAGGCGCCGTAGCGCCGCTGCCGAAATGGCGCGCGCGTGTGGGTCTGTGTACGGGGATGAGTAACGGGGCTGGGGTGGGCGACAACGAACAAAGGAAATGCGGAAGCAGAGTCTGCTTGTTGGTTTGTGCGTGTACCGGCAAGATGTGTCTCGCATATACGTTTACGGCGCATTAACGCTATTTTTTCGTGCAGTGCACGTACGTGCTTTTCGCTGGTACATTGTTCATAAAACGCCCATTAATCTTCGGCATAAATGGTTTTGTGTATAATAAGAAACAGTTAAGGCAGTACCTAATATTAACATAAGGTATAAAATCCCCCTATGCTGGTTGCCTAATTCAAAAATATTTTGATGGAACCCACTAGTCGACGTCACAGTCACTGTTTTGGGGTTCTCTGTCGTGTAAAGCAAGTTTAAGCTCCAAGATAATTGAACCAACAGCACGGGAAATTATAAAACAAACTTCCAGTCATGTGCGAAAATTAAACTGCAAGCTAAATTGCCGCAAAGGCAACCGTGCGATCGTTCGCAATGCTTCCGACAACCCGCGCGGCCGAAGGGTGTCCTCCTTTGACGTCATGACGGGCGCAACCAATCAGGGGCGTCAAAAGACGAAAAGCGCGCGTCTTTCAAACGGGGCCGCGCTTTTTGCAAGATAAATGCCACTTGGACTCATGTACGATAAATTTCAATGTGATATTCGGAATCAGCGCGCAAGAAACTATATAACTGTTAATCTAACTCAATTTTTTTGGAAAGCGCTTCAGCTTCCCTTTAATATATGGGTGTAAGGGGCCCTGAAAATATGAAGATGGTCATAATGGTGTATGAAGGTGACCATGATGGGTGCACAACCCTTGGTAGCTCTCTTAATGCTGAGAGATCGGAAAGTTAGATGTGGTACGAGATGAGATTTAAAAAATCGGCTTCAGCGAGATATGATAAAACACGTTTGTTCGTGACCGCTGGTTCGTCTCCTAAAAATAAAGAGGGATGAAGTGGAATTCTGTACTTGTATAAATCCGGGAAGTGTCGCTGTCTCACATCGTTTAAGGACTTGCATTCAATTAATATATGCAGTACTGAAAGCCGCTCGGCACATCTGCTGCAAACTGGGGGTAATGAGCCAGTCAGGACATAAGAATGTGTGCCATGTGCATGGCCTATTCGAAGCCTGCACATGGATGTTTCATTGAACCTATTTTGTTTTCCTGTCATGTATTTGCCTATCTGTGCTTTTATTGTGTGTAGTTTATTGTGTATTTGTTCATCCCAGTGTTGTTGCCAGCGTTCGCGGAGACGTCTTCGTATTACTGGTTTCATGTCCTCGTATGGTACCTGTGAGATTTTGACACCACTGCGCAAAGCGACCAGCGCAGCATTTTTGTCAGCAATCTCATTTCCACGTACACCACAATGCCCTGGAATCCAGCATACTATTATCTTCAGCCCTAGAGCATGTTCTGTCACCATTTCCTGACTGACTCGGTTCAGGACAACATTGCGACTATGTTTTCGTGAGTGTAGTGACCTGACGACGCTCAGAGTCTGTAAAAATAATTGATTGCTGTGTTTTTGTTCGTGTAACGTGCTGTAGTGTTAGAAGAATTCCATGTGCTTCTGCCGTGAAAATTCCAGAATTTACATTCATCCTTTTTCCACTGCAAAAGTTAGGGCCATGTGCAGCACATGAAACAGCAGTAGCACTTTTCGAGCCATCCGTATAGAAAGCATTGTATTGGTGGTACTTGTGCTGTATATGTAAAAAATGCTGTACACTGAGCCCTCTTGGTGCATTCCTCTTAACGATTTCTCTAAAGGAAAAGTCGCAGGCAAATGATGACACATCCCAGGGTGCAGTAAGGTCTGTTACACTGGTTTCATAGAGCTCATTGAAGGATATCCCTAGTTTTTCAGCTTGTCTTCTCACTCGCAAAGCGAAAGGCAGAGTAAGTGAAGGACGGTTTGAAAATAGGCTCATAGTGGATGTGCCTTTGATAATAGTGTTACACGGATTCCTTATAATTGAAGACGTCTTAAGAGCATACGTTAGGGCCGTAAACATGCGCTGGTACTCCAAATACCACCGGTCACACTCTACATACAAGCTCTCAGCGGGGCTTGTCCGGAAAGCACCAAACGCAAGACGGAGGCCCAGGTGTAGAACTGGGTATAGCATTTTTAAAGCAGTTTTGCTAGCTGAGCCATATACCACGCTTCCATAGTCCATGCGGCACCCAATCAAACTGGTAAAAAGATGCAAGAGGAATTCCTTATCTGCACCATATGACTGATGAGACAGGACTTTCAGTATGTTTAATGTTTTTAAGCATTTTAATTTGGTTTTCTTTATATGCGATATAAACGTCAGTCTTTCATCAAGGACAAGGCCCAGAAACTTGTGTTCTTTTGTGACAGCTAACGGTAGTCCACTTAAAGTAAGGTCAGGTTCAAGGCAGAGCCCACGACGTTTTGAGAGCAGGATACACTTACTATTTTGTGGGTTTAATTTAAAGCCATTCTCTTGTGTCCGTTTAGAGAGATTATTTATACCTAGTTGAATCTGCCTTTTCACACATTGAGAGGTTGCACGACTTGTAACTAATCTGTACATCGTCAACGTACATGGAGCATGATATTGAAGGTGGCAACGACTTTCTGAGCGTGTTCATTTTGATAATAAGTAAAGTACAGCTAAATACTCCACCCTGAGGAACCCCATTTTCTTGTACAGACACTCTGGAGAGTGCCGTCCCAACCCTCACACAAAATGTCCGTTCTGACAAGTAGCCTTCTATTGTGTTAAGCTTATTTCCTGATATACCAATAGATTTGAGGTCACGAAGAATGCCGTAGCGCCAAGTAGTGTCGTATGCCTTCTCTAGGTCAAAAAATACAGAGAGACAATATTGTTTATATATGAAGGCATCTTTGGCACATGACTAACGCTACCAGCTGGTCTGTTGTGCATCTGCCTGAACGAAATCCTGCCTGGCAGTTATCCAGGATGCCATTATACTCAAGGAAATATTTCAGTCTTCTATTTATCATTTTCTTAAATACCTTACTTAGTCAACTGGTGAGGGCAATTGGCCGGTAGCTTGTTGGGAGCGAGGCATCTTTCCCTTCCTTCAGTATAGCCACTAGAATTGCCTCTCTCCAAGAGGTAGGGAAGCCTCCTGCTAGCCATATTTTGTTGTAAAGATAAAGGAGTGTTTCGAGGGTGTCTGGGTGAAGATTCTGTATCATGGTGTACGTGATGCTGTCTGGCCCAGGTGAAGAAGCCTTACACGTGCCGAGAGCAAACATCAGCTCCTGCATACAGAGTTCAGAGTTGTACCGCTCTTCTGATTGTCTGTTATCCCGAATCGGCTTGCGTTCCACAGATTTCTTGTATTGGATGAATGTATTTGTGTAATTGGCAGAGCTCGATATGTATTCAAAATGTTCTGCAAGTGCATTTGCTTGGTCTAAAAGCGTGTCACCAGTAGCACACACCAAAGGTACGTTGTGCGTTTTCTGTCCTTTGAACTTTCGAATTCTATTCCATACTTTCCGCGCATCTGTTTACGAATTTATTGAAGTTAAAAAGACCACCAGCTATCTCTTTTGGCCTGCCGGCGAGTGCGCGTACCCAGTGCCTTTTATAGTTCGAAGGCTACTAAGTTTTCGGCCGTTGGATATCTGCGTAGGAGACTCCACGCCTTATTTTGGGCCTTTCGCGCAAGTCTGCATTCTTCATTCCACCAAGGCCTCCGAAGATTACGAGTACCACTCGAGGTCTGCGGGATGGCGCTTTCGGCAGACTCAAGAATATGCGATGTGAGGAAGCTACAAGATTCATCAACGCCTAAATGGCTGATGGTAGTGTAGGGGAGTTTTGATTTTTCCCTAAACTTTCCCCAATCGGCATCGCATTCCCTGAATTTTTTATGTGGAATTGAACTGTGAGGGCCAGATGAGGGCCAGGGTGACTGTGAGGGCCAGGGTGACTGGGAAGTGGTCACTTCCGTATGGGTTAGTGTCACTCCCCGTTCAACAAGCGGAAAAAGGATGGAAGCCAGATCGATGTGCGGGTATGTGTGGTGTGTTGTACTGTAATATGTGGGCTGCTTTTTATTGAATAGGCAGGCTCCGGATGATAAAAGACACTTTTCCAGCAAGCGACCTCGGGCATCCGTGCGTTCCGACCCCCAGAGTTCACAGTGAGCATTAAGGTCGCCTACTAGTAAAAAAGGTTCCGGAAGCTCGCCAATGACGGATTCGAATTCTGAACTTGACAGGTGGTAGTCAGGATGAATGTATAAGCAGCAGACTGTAACTAACCTATTAAAAATTATTGCCCGGACAGCCACTGCTTCGAGGGCAGTAAGTAGCTGAAGAGATTGACAGGAAAGAGATTTTTGTACGACAATTGCTACACCACCAGACGAGTGAGTGCAGCTATCTGTCTTTCCTGAATACCGCGTATTGAGTGAGGAAGTTGGTGTGCGTGGGTTTTAAATGCGTTTCTTGCAGGCACATGATGTTTGGCTGGTGTTTGTGCAGGATTTCATAGACGTCATCGAGGTTTCTCATTAGGTCCCTACAGTTCCATTGGACAATGTTGTGGACTGCCATAAAAGTCTACAAAGAAAATTGATGCTGCTAGTAGAGTAGTTCTATTATTCAAGGGGTCTTTTATGTGCGTGTTATGTGTTCTGTGTAGGAGCTGTTACCCTGGGCAGTCATAGCGAGTGTTTGCGTGAAAAGAACCAAATCAGGTAGTACACAAGAGGAAGGGAACGCTCCGCGAACAGACCACCGCCGGCCAGGCTGGATTCAGAGCTGAAACAAACCGAGGACATCAAATCTGGTACTCGCCTTTGCCGCAGCCTCCGGACCGCGAACCGCTGAGATCTGGGCTTCAGGGGTGCTGGAAGATTGTGGCGATAATTGCGAACGCCGTTAGCGTCGACCAGTTGACATGCCACGGCGCTTTAGTTGCCAAGGCGCAAAGAAGCCTTCGTTTAACATTTCACATGGCGCCTTTTCAGTCATAACGGCGTTCGGAACGGGACAGTCTGCGTAGCATAAACCTTGCGCGGGCTTAACTTATCGCTACCCCTATCGAGGCAGCAACGCATAGGTCCTATGGGACCACTACGTTACCGTCCCTGAAGCTATAGCGGACCTAGAGGTAGCACCGCAGAATTCGCCACGACCACTGCGGTGCTGCCCCGAAAGCTGGTGCCTACCGCCCGTCGCGAGGCTTGCACGACCACCAATGTCCCAAGCGGGCCAAGAAGCGTTGGGCTCACGAGCGAGTGCCACTCCATTTTAAACGACGAAGTCCGAGCAGACCGAAATTATCTCCCGGCTCCTTCGCACGCAACTAGGTACAGTCGTGGACAATTCAAATACGACCCGCGGAGCGCACGGCCGAAGGTACCGGTGCCGTCACCTGGCAGCGGCCGGGGTAAACGCACGGACAATCGCAGTTGAGATGAAGGGAGCGAGGCTGCGTGTCCCACTGCGATATTTTGCTCCCTCCTCGCTCGCATGCTTGCCTTGTCGCCATGCCGCTAGAGCACTGCAAGTACTACCACCGCCGCAGCTGAAGGTGTTGGCCGCGTTGAGAGCAATGCGGCGCGTAATTGCTTGCAGCTGCGGCCAGTGCTTGCGTGGGAAACGCGTGCATCTCGCAAGGCATACTGTTGAGCTCATCATGCTTTCTTAAAGAAAACCAGCGCACAGGAATGGAGACAGAAATAAATGCATGCCGCCTAACTTCTGGTGGCACTGCATTGTTTTGCGTTCGTGGCTTGGGAATTGACCAGTGAGCTGGCCGCCAACAAGAATGCGCCTTCGTTCGACGGAGTCATGGCTCAGTCACTTGGGGGATTAGGTGCATGTAGCAAACAATAGATATATCATCAGAATTCATCTCCAAACATACACACTAACGGCAAGCATTGTGTGCGGTGGAAAAATTAATGGCAGAATTCGAATATTCACAAAAATGAAGAATGTATGCAGGTCCAACCATTCTATAGGCCAGTTGCCCTTGCACATCGATTTTTGCAGCCCGAGTTTTTCGATTTTTTTTTTTGGCAGGCACTTCAGTGTTTGTAGAAATCTGCCGAGCGGACATTACTGAGCATAGTTTGGGCATGACCTGCAGGTGTCCATCGTTATTTGCCCAAGTTACTGCATTCCACATGCAAAGCTGTGGCGGCAATGTGACGCCAGCACACACGGGGAGCAGGGGCTCGTGTGAGCCGAGCAAACAGTGGCCGCAGATACTATCTCGCGAAGCATCGCTAACAATTGTTTTCAACGCCCTTGCGGCATGGCGAAAAGGCAAGCATGCGAGCGAGCAGAGGGCAACATATCGCAGTGGGACACGCCGCCTCGCTCTCTTCATCTCAACTGCGCATGTCCGCGCGTTTTCCACGGCCGCTGCCAGGTGACGGCACCGGTATCTTCGGCCGTGCGCTCCGCGGTTCGTATTTGAATTGTCCACGACTGTACTCGCCGCGCTGCTTTGCCACGGAACTCACCGCTTCGATGTATATCCGTGGCCGAAAGGGGGGGGGGGGGGGGGGGAGCTTTGTGATGGGGTATTTCAAACAGTTCCCGTGGCGCCGGACGGCCATCCAGTTCCGAAGTCTGCCGCGCGCACAACACACGCGCACACACACACGCGCACACAGAAAGAACAGGGTTCCCTTGAAGAAAGGTGTAACAAACGTTTGCGTTAACAACGTCACCGAGCGCAGCAAGAGCGCAGAAGTATCGCTCACGGTAGGCGCCCGGTCACGACGCACTAAAAGCTCAAAATGGCGGCTGCACATGTTTTAGCCTTCGCCGCGCATTTCCAAGTGCCACCAACGGCGCACAGCTATTGGGTGCCCAGCACTTCTACAACTCCTACTTTCACTCCTTCGTCGCGTCATCTGCTTCTAGAACACAACTTCAGCAATAAATAAACAGTGATAAAGTCGGCAGGAGCGACCACCTAATCAACGGAGCAGTGGGCAAAGCCAAGTCGCGGCCGAACCATGACCAGGCAGATTTGCTGACGTTGCATCGGTGGCGTCTGCTACGTTCGCACGCTTCGAGCCCGTAATCGCGTTGCGCAGACCGGTCTTCCGCGGTGTGTGATTTTCCGCTCGACGACGTAAAGACGCTCGTACCATAGAGAAAGAAATACTGGTTTTTTATTTCTCTATGCTCGTACTTTTGTGTCAAAGCGAAGCTTAAGAGGGTTCAGCAGTGCCGGCCTCCCGTAGACAATACATGGACACTTTCAGAAGCCATACCACGCCTAATATTTGGCCTAGCCTCATGCGGTTAGTATCAACTTTTTCCGCTGTCAAAAACGGGGGGAATGTTGCGGACAGATTTTTCATCTAGGTCCTTGATTTTTTTCAAACGAGTAAGGAATATGAGCAAAAACATAGGTTTTCGGGGTGCCCGTGTTTTTGCACGCCGCATTGAAAAAAATCGCCCAATATCGAAATTCTGTTCCCTTTGGCTCTTCTGATTGCATACATGCCGGCAGAATTCTTCTGAGGCCCATAGTTTTAGCGCTAGGCTTTCTGAGAGTTCCGCAGCCTGACAGCGCCCGCAATCGAATTTCCCACCCTTGTTGGTGGCTCCGTCTTTTGTAATCAGGAGGAAACATTATTAACCTAACCACTCATAAGTAATCTGCGTCAAGATCCCCATGGTTGCCAGACCAGGACTGCCCTCCCCTTCACGGACTGCCTTTACGGGCCCCATACGTTTGTAGTACCTCCCGTGGGGACGAAGCGAAAAAAAAAAAAACAGGCTCGAGCCCGAGCCCACGGCGCGAGCGAGCAGGGGTTTGTAACCAGAGCGGGCTGACAGATCCGCGGCCTTTACGGATGATGCGAGCTAATCAACAGAGGGCAGTCCTGGTCTGGCAACCATGGTAGCTCCGTGAAAAAATGGCGGGAAAATTTGCGGGTACGCCAGCCGAAATGCTATCCATTATTAGGCTCTACCACTGACCGCGTACACGCTGTGGTCTTGCTATGTTACTGCGCGGATCGCCGAACTCTTGGGCTCATGCGGCGAGCGCGCGGGAGAGTGAAAAAAAAATCGCGCCAATCCACCCCGTGAATGTGGTTGGAAAGCAAAGCTGTAAACGGCACCCATAACGATTACTCATGCGACGTCACTTAAAATCACTCACATCGCTCTACAAATAGTAAAACCAGAGAGAAGTGAAATGCACTTAACCACACCATTTATTACTTCAAAGAGATATTCTTGGTAAGGTTAAATCAATGCATCATGCATGGACGGTGTTTGGTTGAGTTGTATTGGTGTAGCACAAGAGTGGAAACGTTTTTTTATAAAATCAAAGTAAGCTCCAACCCGGTGTTAGTGCGGAGAGACAGAGAGAGAGAGAGAGAGAGAGAGAGAGAGAGAGAGAGAGAGAGAGAGAGATAGAGAGAGAGAGAGAGAGAGAGAGAAAACTTTATTTAGTGGCCCGATAGTGTTCAGAGGGTCAGCGGTTGAGCCCAGCTTGGACCCGACGGTGGCCCCCTGTGGCCGGGCCGTTCATGGAGGTGGTTGCTGTGGCGGATCTCGCTGAAGCACTGGAGGTCCCGCACGGATCGCTATAGCGACAAGAGCCTTCTGGATGTCCTTATTGGGGCTGAGCAGCGCGGCCTGCCAGTCTGATTCGTTGTGAATAAAATTGTCGGTCTGCATAGTGGGGCACTGCCATAACGTGTTGCATGTTGGCCCAGACTCCGCAGGATGGACAGAACGGGCTGTATAAGCTAGGGTGTGTTGAGTGCGTTTCTGCTGCAGCACGAGCCCCATGTCGTGGCTCTACAGGAGAGCTATGTGCGTGTGGGAAGGGACGGCTCGGGGGGCATTCGCCTGCCGGGCTACATCGGCTATCACAGCCCCACGGCGTGTGACAGTGCCCAGTGCTCGGCGGTGGTGTGTGGCGACCCGTCCCACCCCCCGGGAACCTCGCGTACCTCACTGTTTGTGAGGAACGATGTGCAGCACGCAGAGCTGGATACCAGTGCGGTGACGACAGTGGTGCAGGAGTGCGTGGCAGTGACGTTAAGGCTGAGTGCGGGTGGTGCAGACATTACAGTGTGCAGTGTGTACGTGCGCCCTGGTCAGCGCTGGGACTCGTGCCTCCTGGATCGGCTGGTGTCCCTGTGCGCAGCCCGCCATCTCCTCTGTGGTGACTTCAACGCACACCACACTGCGTGGGGAGATGGCCGGATGGACGCTCGCGGTGAGCATCTGTGGGACGCCATGCTGCGCCTCAACCTGTCTGCGCTGAACACTGGTGAGAGCACCTTCCGGCGTGGCAATTCCGCAGCCACCGCCATTGATCTCACCCTAGTGTCAGCCGGGGTTGAGGCCACCTGGAGGAGGGAGCCCAGCACGTGGGGCTCCCACCACTACCCACTGCACATCGCACCACCCGACAGGACAGCCAAGCGAGCCGCACTGCACCACGTCACCCACTGGGACCGGTTCCGGCGCTGCCTCGCCGAGCAGGACCTGGGGGAAGGTGCCGAGCTGTTCCGGGGCCTGGTTTGCTGCGCCAGGCAATCAACACAGAGCTGCACAGTAGCCGAGGGGGCCACCACGCCGGACCTGAAGCTGCTGCAGCTGCGGGCGGTGCGCAACCGCGCGGAGAGGAAGGCTCAGCGCTCGGGGGAGCGGGCGGACTGGACGGCGTACCGGCGAGTGGATGCGGCGTGCCGCCGTCACGCCAACCGCCTGAGCCGGCAGCGCTGGGCCGAGCTTTGCGTCAGCTCGGAGGCCGACCCACGCTGCCGCCGCCTCTGGGGCATCTTCAACTCCATCCTGAAACCCCAGAGAAACCGCAACCCCCTGGCTGCCATGGCCATCCGCAAGCAGGCCAGCTTTGCGGAGTTGGCCGACCTCTTCGCTGCACAATTCCTGCCGCCACACCAGGCGGAATCAGGGCCCGCTGCTGCTGTTGCTGGGACAGGGGAGGTGCACCACCCCCTCAACAACGCCCCCATCACAGAGACTGAGCTCCGCAGTGCCCTCCGCAGCTGCAAGCGTAAGTCGACGCCAGGAGCGGACGGCCTCACCTACCAGATGATGCGCAATCTGGATGAGGTGGGGTTCGGCCGACTTCTGGCCGCCTACAACGTCATATGGGACACGGGCCAACTGCCACCTGAGTGGCTGCTGGCCATCTTGCGGCCCATACCAAAGCCAGGCAAGGGCCTTGTGGCAGTCACGGCGTACCGGCCTGTGGCCCTCACATCCTGCGGCTGCAAGCTGCTCGAACGGGTGGCACTGCGGAGCATGGAGGCCATCGCTGCGGAGGAAGAGGCCATCACCGAGCAGCTGACGGGCTTCCGGAGGCACCGAGCAGCCACCGACTCCATCGCCGACGTCGTGGCGGCCCTTGAACACGCCAGGGCCACCAAGCAGGTGGCGGCCCTGGTGCTGCTGGACGTGAAGGGCGCCTTCGACAACCTGCAGCGTCATGCCATCTCCCTGGCCATGGAGGATACTGGCATTGCGGGCAAGCTTCGGGGCTTTGTCGAGGCGTTCCTGACGGGCCGCACAGCGCAGGTGCAGGTGGGGGACGCCCTGTCGGCTCCCCGGCCGGTGAACGTGGGCACCCCACAGGGCTCCGTCATCAGCCCCTTCCTCTTCAACCTGGTGATGGCAGCCCTGCCAGGCTGCCTGCCCAGAGGAGGGGGCCACCGAGTGTACATTTCGGTGTACGCCGACGACATCGCCCTGTGGGTGCTGGGGCCCAAGGGTCAGGGCCGAGCCATTGTACAGCAACTGCAGGCGGCCATGGATGCAGTCCGTGCCAAGCTGGCGGGCGTCGGCCTACAGCTGTCGGCGCAAAGACCGACGCCATGCTGGTGCATCCGGACGCCGCCGCCCGTGGATGGACCCGGCGCCTGACCATCGATGGCGAGGAGCTCCAGTGGAGGACCAGGGTGCGGTACCTGGGGCTGACCCTGTACCACCGACTGAACTTCCGGCAGGCGGCCAAGGAGCTCCGAGCCAGGGCGCAGCTGGCCACCACGGCAGTGCACAAGATGGTGGCCCGGGACAGCGGCTGCTCGCAGCGGACGGCCCTCCGGCTGTACAGTGCCTCGGCGGTGGGTCTCCTTATGTACGCGCTCCCACTGGTGACCCTGCGGAAACCCACCTGGCGGCAGCTGGAGGGAGACCACCGCAAGGGGGTCCGCGCTTGCCTCGGCCTGCCCCAGAGCTCGCCGTGCGAGAAGAGGCTGGTCGAGGCGGGGGCGTGGACCCTAGAGATGACAGCTGACTTGTGGGCACTTGGCCAGATTGACCGGCTGAGACGCGCCGAGGGGGGCGGTCCGCTGCTGCGGCGGCTGAAGAGCCACCACCACTCGCGCATGGGGCGCATGCTGATGCTCTACGAGGAGGTGGTGGGCCCCGTGGACGCGGGACCTCATGGCCCCGCTCCTGTTCTGGCATCTGACGTGCGGCTGGACCTTCCGGGGCTGCACAGCAAGCGGCGGACACCCCACTGCGTGCAACTGCAGCTGGCCCGGGGTGTCGTCTGGGGCGACCTAGACGGCCACGCCCTAGTATACACAGATGGCTCGGTGCGGCAGCAGCAGGGGTCGGCCGCAGCGGCCGCCGTGCTGGGAGAGGCCACCCGACAGGCGCGGCTGTCCTATGCCTCTTCTTCGGCCACGGCTGAGCTGGTGGGGGTCGGACTGGGCCTGGACCTGCTGCTGGAGATGGAGCCCTTGCCCGAGCGCTGCGCCCTGCTGTGCGACTCCCGAGTGGCCCTGGTGCGTCTTCAGGACGGAGACTCGCACTCCCTGTTGGTGCGTGGCATCCGGGAGAAGGCGGCACAGCTGGCGGACCGGGGCACTCAACTATGCCTGCAGTGTGTCCCCGCCCACATTGGTCTGGATGGCAACGAGCGGGCGGACGAGCTGGCCGCCGGGGCACACGCGCTGCCTCCGTCGGACATGGTGGCTCAGGCGGCAGCGGACGACGCCCGCCTGCTCATCCAGCGACACATCCGGACCAGGCATCCGGACCCGCGGCTGCGTGTCGGAGGGGGCCTGCCGCCTGTGCGGGCCTCACGCCTGCCTCGACGACTGCGCTCGGCCATCCTGCGCCTCCGCGTGGGGGACGTGTGGACGGCGGAGCGGAAGCACCGTCTGGGGCGGGCGACCAGCCCCGCCTGCACCTACTGCCGAGCGCCCGTGCAGTCCCTGCCGCACGTACTATACGAGTGCCCCAAGTTTGCGGCAGGGCGGGCAGAGCTGCTGGTCGTGCTTCACGGAGCGCGGCCACTTGAGGATCTGCTTTGGCCCCCGGGCAGTGCTAGGGAGCGAGACAAAGTGCTCGAGGCCCTGGGTACATACCTGCGGGCCTCGGGGCTGCACAGCGCACTCCACTACAACTCTGCCTAGCTGCCCAGATTGTGGTGGAGTGCTGCTGCTAAAGCAGCTTCTGTACTTGTGTGTGTGCGTGTGTGACCCCTTTTACATGTGTGCTTTGTCCTTTGTAGATTCATGTGTTGTCTATATCTGTAGTGTTTCTCTGTAATGTTAATTTTCTCAATGTGTAACTCCTTTTTTTTCTCTTATTCCTTTTTCCTTTTTTTCCTCTTTTGTGTTTTATATTTACCCTTATTCCCCTTTTTCCTTTTTTCTCTTTTGTGTGTTATATTTACCCTTGTGCGTGTTACATACATTGTAATGTCAACCTTCTCCCCTATCCTCCTATTCCTATGTATCCTTTTCTCCCTATCCTCCCCCTCCCCACCTACACCAGCAGGCGTTCTGGTGTCCGCCCCCTAGGCGAGACAATTTACGCCTGTTGGTGGATTTTCCTTTTCCTAAGTACAATAAATACATACATACATCTGACTTCTCCGTCTCTGCGCCGCGGACGGAGGCGATGAGACTTGCGGCTGAGAAGGAGGAGGAAGAAATACTTCTGTGCAGATTTCTGAACGGCCCAGAGTGCAGCCCTGGGGAGCGATTCCTTCTTCTGTGGGGCCCATATGCAGTCCGCGCGGCCTGTGTACTGTCCTCCCGCTGAAGCCGGGTAGGTAGAGAGGGCCTGGACAGCAGCATCTCCCATTGCTCTTGTTGGGTAGTTGACGGAAAGAAAGGAGGGTGCTCAGGGCTAAAGTCGCACACCCCGATTACGGGGCGGAGTATTCCTCCTTCTGAGAAAAATTTACATTCAGCGTCGTAGCGATTCGGATGCATTACGTGAAGACGCGTAGGCTGTGGGAAGGAGCCCGGATTGTATGAGCCGTAGGGTAGTTTGTTGTTCTCTGGAAAGGTCAGGGTAAGGCGAAGGTGCGGTCTGTCTCAGAAGGCGATAATGCTGGATTATCTCCCTGGACGTGACAAGCGGGTGACTGTCCTCGTGCAGCTCCATAGCACGGAAGGTAAAAGCGCAGGCTTGTTGAGTGGGCGTATTTCTTGCCCTCCATTGAAGCGTGAGGCGGTGTCCAGATAAACTGAATGGAACCGTTTGGGGAGTGGTTTTTTAGCACGCACAGTGCAGGTCAGGACACCCAACCCGACTGGCAATTCCAGTAGGCTTGCTGGGAATCGATGACTACCCTCCGAACCCCTGGTTGAGTGAGAGCCAAGGTGATGGCTGCCTCTTCTGCTGCCGTCATTTGTTGGGTCCTAAGCGAGGTACACGCAAGGAGGTTGGTTCTGGAGGTAGCCACGATGATGGCGTGTTGCTGCCCTCGATGTTTGGAGAAGTCTGTGTAGATAACTGCATGAGCCCCACCGAGGGTGGTGTTTAGCGCTTGAGCCCGTGCTTTTCGTTGACCCTCGTCATGCGAGGGGTTCATATTTCTAAGCAAAGGGAGCATCTTTAGTTTTAGTCGCCAAGAGTCTGAAAGTATGTCAAGCGGAGTGACATTCTGGGCTGTCCAGCCAATCTGGTGAAGCATGCGGTTACCCACCGCAGTTCTGAGTCGGACCTTCTGGTTAGAAAGATGGCCTTCTATCAGCTCTTCCACCGTGTTGTGGAGCCCGTGCTAAGCAGCCTCAGTGTGGACGCACTCATGAGAAGACCAATGGCCTGCTCAACCGCCTTTCTAATCATTATATAAAGCATCTCTGTCTTCCTCGTCGAGAAGAAGATAGGGGTTTGTCGTAAGTAACTCTCGAGAGGACAAAAGCTTCAATTAATCGAAAGGTACCGGATTCTTTTAGGCCTCGCTTCTTGGTGGCAACTCGCCTGATCATGTGTATGATTAGATTAATGCTGTGTTTGAGGCGCTGCAAGGAGACGTCACTCTTGGTGTTGGCCTGGAAATGTAGGCCCAGGATCTTGATGCTGGGGTTTGGAGTGATGGCCTGGTCATCAAGGAGTATTTGAATGTATTCCTTGATTTGGCGTGAGGGCGGACGACAAGGAGCTGTGATTTTTTACGTGAACACTGGAGGCCACAGGCTTTAGCACATTGGCGTACTAAAAGTGAAATTCCATGGATTGGTGTGAGCTTCCTTTAATTTTTGTAACTCTTAGCACATCAGCAAGGTACGCACAGGGCCGCTAGACGGGCGTGAGTGGTCGTGTGACGCTTTCACGTGACATTCAGCGAGAAGGCAGGGGGTAAACCCGTAGATGTGCTTGGCCAGTACACAATTTGTCTTCCCATGTTCGCGTGGGCTCGTAGTTAAATCGGTAAGACAACGGGCTCTCGCTTTGTTAGTCTATTGATTCCAGGTTCGATTCCCGGCGGTGCCAGTAAATTCTTTTATTTGTTCGCTGTAGTTTTCTAGTGACACCAACGGTCGCGAAAGAACCCTTGGGGGGTAGAGGTAGAAAGCTTTGCTTTTGCTATCCCGCCTGGGCCGGCGGGGACTGAGGGTGGTCGGACGATGACAACACAGCACGCAGATCGCCGTGATAGTGAACGCTTTATTTTGCGAGCCTCGCCTTTTTATAGCGGTGGCTCAAGGAAAGAAAAACCACGTGAGGTACTGACGTCACGATATCAAGCCTCCAAGTTTGCAACGTCAGGATACAACAGCTTTAAAATAGATAAAAACTTTATCGCAATGTCAAACTTAAAAGACCCTGTTGGGAGAGGTCACCGGGGCTGCCGCATAAGCCATTATGGAAATAGGACACATGGATAGGAGTGTGCCCCTCCTTCCCGAGACGACTTGCAGATCCCGCCACCGCTGCATGAGAAGAGCATGGTGGAAGTCTGCAATGCTGAAGATGACTTTGCATCTATTACTCGCTGCGAAGAAAACGACGACCTCTTCAATGCATATGACGACGAATTACTAGCTCCGCAACTATGCAAATAAACAATGATAATGAAACTTAACTATGGGTCCGTCAATGGCCTACAAGAGCTTCACCATTCAAGTGTTGCGCGTAAATGCAAGCTTCCCTGAATTTTTTTTACAGGTGAAGAATTAAAAATAAACAAGAATTTGTGAAATTCAACCTACATATATCACGCAAGGCTTCACTGCATTCAGTTTCTTCTAATTGTATACCTTGCTGGTTCACACCTTAAGTATAAAGTGTATCGATCGTAATGCAATAAAACCGTACAACAGTTGCCGTCAGGGCACCAGAATGCCCTGGGCAGGCAATCTGCGGCACATCACCTGTTGACTACGAATTTCTGCCGCCGCTTTAGCATGCAAACGTGTTACGCTGAATGCGCGAGTTAGCTTGTTTTCTCCGTTTGCTCCGTCTTCTTTGATGTCGACTGCATCGCGCCAAGAATGGGAGAACGACGCGAGACAGTCCACAACGCACGACAAAGCTGGCTGCGGCAAGGGCATGGCGAGCGCGGGCAGGACGGCGCGACGGCGCGGCCGGCTGTGGCATCGAGGCACCCTACCGCAACGTTTATAGAACCAAGGTTGACCCCCTACCGCGCCTCGACGGGCAGCGCCACATTTTCCGTGGTGTCATCCGTGCGCAAGGGAGTCACGCGCGGCCGAAGAAAGGCGCCGCGGTACTCACACTTCCCCATTCTAGCCACCTTACCCTCGCGAGAGAGGGGCATCAGAGAGGAGAGGGGGTGACCGGCGGAGAGCGCAGCTCGCGCGGCGAGGAGAATGGGGGAAGGGCGGACGACAACGACGCCGACGCTGCATGGACAAGGCGAGTGAATGAGATGCAGTCGCATCTAAAAAAGAACCCAGAAGCGGGGCTCGGGTTTGCATTTTAAGCCCGGCCGCCGCGAGTGAGTGGAAACAGCACAGTCATAGTTAGCCCTCGTGCGCAGCGGCACGCGAGTACGCCGATCAGTTATGGCCGGCGTCGGCCGTTTCTTTCACTTGCGCTCGAGTGCAGACGCTTTGGAAAGTCTGGTCTCGCTGCGACGCAGGTTGAACACGCACACACACTTGAGCTCCTGCGGCACAGCTCCCGGCCGGTTTGGCCAGTCCTAACACGTGCGCTCCAGTGCAGACGCTTTGGCCAGTTTGGTCCAGTTTTGGCACTGTCGGCCATGCCAAGGTTGGAGGAGGAGGAGGAATAAATGTTTATTCCACGAGCGCTGGTGCTGCTGTTAGGGCACCCGCCCGGTGGGGGGCGTCCCTAGTCCGGGATGCCCTGGCCTTGGCTGGCAGTCCAGGCCCTCTTCACCAGTATACGCTGGGTCCCAGGGTCTGGACTTTTCAGGCAGGCCACCCGCTGCTCGTAAGAGAGGGAAGGGTTGGGGGGTAGGCCTGGGGTTTGTCCGCACTCCCATACTTGGTGGTATAGCCTCCCTGTTCTGTGGTATAGCGTGCCCGGCAAGGGACAGAAATTGCAGGTGGCCGGGTATATGGTGGGGTAGATCGCGTGAAGAAGGGTGCGATGGGGATAGGAGTTTATTTGTATCCTTCTCAGGCTGGTGGCTTCTTGTCTCGATAACTGGGGATGTGGAGACAATAGAGTTTTAGCATGGTGGGTAGCGTCCGCTAATGTTACGGTGGCAGGTACCGGGACTCTATTCGGGACTTGTAGATTCATTCCGGAAGGGTGGATTAGTTCCTCGGGCCGGCCCTCTCCATGCCTGCGCGTTGAGGGGCGACCTCCTAGCCCTCCCCGCACGCGCATGCGCATTAGGGTCCCGGTAACCCAGCTGCTAAGCGCACGGGGAGGGTGAGGAGGTCGCCCCTCAGCGGAACAAATGCGCAGGCATGGAGAGGGCCGGTTCGAGGAACTAATCAACCCTACCAGAACGAAACCGCAAGTCCCAGTACCCGCCGCCGTAGCGTTAGCGGACGCTACGCGCTATGCTACAACTCTCTATTGTTTGGCGACCGGCACTAGTGGTTCATGACGTGACCCAAAAGTTGCCCAGGTGCACCAGGTACTGCAAACGGCATCCCGCCACGGCGCCACCTAATTTGCCATCAGGTACCGGCCACTCGAAGAATTGCTACGTCATGGTACTGCTAAACGCAGTTGCAAGAACGAACTCTCTCTGGACGTCATGATGTGGAAGCAGCACAGATGGTGAAGGTAACAGATTTTTAAAAGAACACACTGACCCCAGATCTTCAGCTTGTGGGTACAAGCCCAGCATTTCCTGTGCAAACCCAGTGCCACCTGACTTCACTAATAACACTCCTTTTAACTGCTCAAAGGGCTCCGCTGTTCTACCTTGGTAGCATAGCGGTATCACGGGTTTTGGGATGAACGTCACGGGTTTGAGCCCCAGCAAGCCCCAGCAGCGTAGAAATATAAAACGGTTCCACAACCTCTCTGGAAATTTGATTGTGATGCGTAAACAAAACTGTGTTTTCAAAAAGAGGTGTGCAGTCACACTCTTTACAATGCATGGCTAAGTGCGTGAAAGGACTTCCTTTCAAGCTCTACGTACAAAAACAAGAGTGCAAGTTACCCTTCTGTGGCTTCGTTGGACAAAGAAATATCGCTGCTTTCTTCTTGTATGTCATGTCTGGGGCTGACTTGTGTTTGCTGTGTGCGCTGCAGAAAATTTTTTGTGATGATGTTGCGCAGTTTTGCTGGCATATAGGTCGTTCGTTGAAACAATAAAATTTCAGTTGTTACAAGTGCGTTCGTCCTTGTTATTTCTTGTTGTTGTTACCATGGAGCATTTTCTCTGAACCTTCATAATATCATCTTCTACTATCATCGCATAAATTGTTTGTTCCATAGAACAACGAAAAACTGGCCTTCAAAGATCTCGCCCCGCCGCGCCGACGCTAGGCCTACTTTGTAGGCCTAGCAGATGCAGAACAGCCGCCACGTCGGAATTCCTCGCCGCCACGACGAATGAGCCAGCCAGACTGCCCATGCTGACGCCTACTAGCACTACTAGCACAATGGAATTCGACCCCCAAAGTGGGCGCACCATTCCTGCCGAGAACCCCTGGGTCACAATCATCCGATCTCGCCCCAAGACCCCTGCGCCGACGACGCCAAAGCAAGCCATCAGTACTCCTCTGCAAACTCCGACTAAACAGTCCCCTACATTGAAAAAAATTATTACTAGCCAGAAAGAAGTAGACATGAGAGTACAAGGGGCGCTCTAAAACACCAGAATCCCGGGACGCTCGCCGCCGAGTCTGTACACAAAGCAGCCGCGTCGGCGGATTGCCTCGAAAGCGCGTCATCCCTATTTCGTATTTGCCGCGCTTTCGAGGCGCTTTTTCAAAGAAAGTGCTACGAGTTGTGCCGCGCCACCGCCAGATGGCGCCACGGGTCCCGCGACCGAGAAAAGACGCAGTGAAACATCCCCCTCGCGAGGGGCACGATCAAATGCAGAGCATTTCCGGGGGCGCACGACGTTAAGTAGTTTGCGTTACGTTAATGTTGTTGCACTTGTGGCAACTGCTGACGAGAGAGCTCTCGTCAGCAGTAATTTGAATGAGTCAACGATATACGGCGCGTTCGTAGTTTCCCATTCTGTGTCGGCTTTGTGGCGCAGTGGGTAGAGCACCATGTACATTGCGTTCCGCCCGCAGGGTCGAGGGATCGAAACCGGGCGCAGGATAGTATTTTTTTTTTATATATAGTAGGGAGGGGTGCGGTGCGGACTACGGACGTCAACGCGGGTGACATCGTGAGTTACTGAAATGCTCTGCATTTAAAAGAACTCCCCCGTAACCCCTCGCCGCGTCTACCAAGCGATCACTATACAATTGTGTACCACCCACGCTCAGGCCTCAACCTAGCCAACTGGTCACCGAGAGCGCTGGCCGAAGGCATCGCAATAGCCAGTGACATACCTCAACAAGAATTCTATGATGACGTCGTCGTCCAAGTACAAACTGCCCAGAATCTTATCGTCGCCAGCACCGCACAAGCGGAATACGCAATAACGCTAAGCACGATTCAAGCCATCCGCCTAGGCACCACAGAGCAAGAACTGACGCCCTACATGAAGCCACCACCGGACACGAGCCGAGGGGTCATTCATGGACTTGACCCGGAAACAACCTCCGAAGCACTGCAAGCACTACTGCACGCTAACAGGCCTCAACTTCTACATGCGCGTATGATGGGCCGTACCACGTCGGCCCTGCTTACCTTTCAAGGACCCCACGTGCCGCTTTATGTTAAGGTAGCCTACTCTACCGATGCCGCCCATTCAGATGCTCTGTGCAGGTGTGCCACCTGTGCGGCGAAGTCGGACACCGCCAGGATGTGTGCCCCAACTTCGACCACCCCAAATGCCTCGGATGCGGACTGAAAGACCCTCCACAGGACCACCACTGCACTCCCACGTGCAAACTGTGCGCGCTTCCTCATGCCACTGCAGGAAAGGACTGCCCGAAAAGACTCATACCAACGATCCCCAAAAGCCAAACTCGACCACTTCCAGGCCCGCAATCTACAAGCTTCAAGTACCCATCACAGGTAAGCTGGTCGGCAATAGCCCAGAGCGCTCCTACTGCTCCAACACCCCCCCTCCTACCTGCATGCGACTCCCACTTCCCGCCCATCACAGAAGCTCCCTTCCCAACCACCGCATTAGAACAGCTTCTTACAGAAATCAAGGAACAAAACGCTACCATGCTCGCCAGAATAGAAGCCCTCGAGAGAGCCAACAGAGCTCCCCCGCCACCCCCCACTGCGCCAATACCCGTTGCATCAACCACAGCGCCTACGACCCCTTTAACAGCCGAACACGCGGAATTTCTCATCAACAACACAATGACGACCAAAATCCTCCCCCCAAATCAACCATCAAATTAAGACCACCACCGAGATGCTCCACAACATGATCTCAGCCACCACCGAAAAGCTGCTACAACTCACCGAGGCACTCACGTGTCGCATAGCCGCCCTTGAGCAAACAAACAGCACGACGTGTCCCCCCGAGCCAAAGAAACACAAAGCATCACCGACCGATGACCACATACCCATCGATGACTGTTGACCTCTCCACCGTCACTATCTACCAGTGGAATTGCCGGTCCTTTAAAAGCAAAAAAGCCCAACTGTGGCACTACATCTCCACCTCGCCTCCCGATATTATCGCCTGGCAAGAAACCGATACACCGAAGCCCCAACTACGAGGATACGATACCTACACCCAAGACTCTACACACAGGACTGCAATTCTAACAGCACGAACGCTCACCGCTCAACAGCATCACATCTCATCACCCATAGCTCATACATTCGTCGAAGTGATCCCACGAAAACCTGGACAGCCCAGCCTGTTCATATTGAACGTATACAGCCCTCCACAGCACGCTCTCCGTGAAATTAACCCCCTTCTGAGTGAATCCATCAAGATCGCCGGCGCCAATCCACTCATTCTGCTTGGGGACTTCAACGCCCCGCATCATTCCTGGGGATATCCCACTGCCTCAGAAACAGGCACAGCACTGCTTCACGCGACCCAGCATCATCTTTTTACTCTGTGCAACGACTTGGCGATGCCGACAAGACAGGGAACAAACATTACAAGAGACACCATCCTGGACCTCACGTTCGCGCAACAAGCACCACACTTACAATGGGCACGCCTCCCAGACACACTTGGAAGCGACCACTACATCCTTGCCATTACTCTACCTCAACTCCCTCTTCGCCGCCAAATTGGACAAGCAACACTCATCGATTGGCCTTCCTTTCGCTAAGACCCTACCTCCCTCCCCCCAGCTGACTCAGATCTCGACCAATGGACCACGGAGCTCATAGCCCTGGTACAAAAACACAGCAAGACCATAGCTCTTACACCGGAAAACCCATCCATTGACTCTCACCTAGACCACCTGTGGGCTGCAAGACGCGGCTTAGTCAACAGATGGAAGACACGTAAACATAATCGTTCCCTCAGACGACGAATCGCCGAAATCACACAACAAGCAGCCAACTACGCCAGAACACTTCAAACACAGAACTGGCACTCATTCTGTGACCAACTAGGAGGCACGCTAACCAAGAAGCGCACCTGGCACATACTTCGCACTCTCCTGGGCTCCAAACCGACCCAAACAGCTATGCAGCAGCAACTTCGACGGCTTATCCACAACTACAAGCATCCACCGCAACAGCTCTTAGAGGAAGTCCGCGAAAAACTTTTTGCTTCATCTTCCCTGTCTCTTCCCCCTGCACACCCCATACCTGGGGCTTCCAAATCCGAACCTCGACGCCCCCTTCACAATTCAGGAACTGGAACAAGCGCTGGCCCGTCTGACGAGTAACACAACGCCTGGCAAAGACAAGATTACAAACAAGATCCTGCGCAACCTCGACAATCAGGCCCTCACCTCTCTCCTCGCACTCTACAACAAGCACTGGGAAGCAGGAACCCTTCCGCCCCAGTGGAAGCATTCAGAAATAACTCTTATACCCAAGCCACACAAACCTACAACTCCTGACAACCTCCGCACTATTTCGTTGACATCGTGCGTCGGTAAGCTTTTAGAGCACATGGTACACTACCGCCTGACTGCGTATCTGGAGGACAACGACCTGTATCGCCACACCATGTTTGGTTTCCGCAACCACCTATCTACTCAAGACGTCCTTCTCCAAATAAAAGAGCAAGTAATTGATAACCTCAGCCAAACACAGCCTAGCTGCATACTTACCCTTGATGTGCAAGGCGCCTTTGACGTTACACATAGAGCCATTCTTCAGGGGCTTCAAGCAACCAACTGTGGACAGGCAATTTACAACTATGTTCGCGCTTTTCTCACAAACCGGACAGCCACCATACGTCTCGGACCAATCCATTCTGACACTTTTCCCACTCCCGCAAAAGGAACACCACAAGGATCTGTAATCTCCCCTCTGCTATTTAATATCGCCCTTTTTGAACTGCCAGCCAAACTCTCCAACATTCCTGACCTGCGCCATGCCTTGTACGCCGATGACCTAACGATGTGGACGACAACTGGCTCCTCTGGACAACAGCAAGACAACCTCCAACAAGCTATCAACGACACGCTCGAATACTTGAAGCAACGAGGACTCACCTGCGCCCCTAACAAATTCGCCCTACTCGTACTCCGGGCTAGAACATGGGGTCGACCCCCAAAACCTGCGCCGGACCCAACCATGGCCATCTCCACTGCTCCCGTACCACAAGTCCAAACCCTCCGAATTCTAGGAGTCCCCTTTCACACAGATGGATCGGGGGCGGCACTTTTACCACAATTACACCAAACGACTACGCAACTGACTCATTTAATTCGACGCATCTGCACCCAGCGCCATGGCCTAAAGGAACAAGACACGTGCTGTATCGTCCAAGCACTGCTGACAAGCCGCATAGCATACGGGGCACCTTATGTTCAGTTGAAACCAAAAGAGCATTCCAAACTTGACACCCTGATACGTAAGTCCTATAAAAAAACCCTCGAACTTCCGTCCTTCACGCCGACAACACCTCCTTAAACTCGGCCTGCATAATACACTGTCAGAAATACTGGAAGCCCAACAAGCCAACCAACTCACGCGATTGTCTCTAACACCTACAGGCCGCACCCTTCTCGCGACACTTGGCCGCCACGTCATAACTCCGGTAGAAGCACCCACCCGTATCCCTCCCGACATCCGTGCCAACATCAAAGTAGCCCCTATTCCACGCCATATGCATCCCTTTTACAACAAAGGCCGACGAGCAGCGCGAGTCCGCTATCTCCAGAGACGCTATTCGAAGGACCCCGACACCAGATACACCGACGCAGCTGCATATCATAACCGCCAAGCTCACGCCCTTGTAGCCCTCAACACCCAGGAAACCCTCCTGACGTCCGCCGCGCTATCCACTACCACCTCCACGACAGCAGAAGAAACTGCCATAGCTCTAGCCGCAACCACAGCCGCGACAGATTACATTGTCATCATCACAGACTCCCAGGAAACATGCCGCCACTATCAAAAAGGATGTATCTCACCTCAAGCCCTCAACATACTACGACGCATAAACAAGCTGCCCTCCATCTACGTCGTGTGGACACCAGGCCACGCCAACCTTCCAGGGAATGAGGCGGCACATGCCGCTGCCCGCGAATTAACTACCCGGGAATTCCCTGAAGGCAGAGAAGACCCACCGGAATCCCTCATTCACCCCCCAGTCCCGAGTCGTTACACAGACATCTTGTACCACTACCGTCGAAATCACCTCGTCTATCCTTCTCCTCATCTATCTCTCAACACAACGACGCACGCCTTTGGCAACGACTACAAACCCAGACATACTACAACACAACAATTCTACACAACATATCACCAACCATGTATCCCTACGAATGCCCATCCTATAAAACCCCCAACACCACATACCACCTTGTCTGGACATGCCCCTACCACCCAAATCCCATCCCTTCCCCCTCCCTGGAGCAGTGGGAGTGCGAGCTGACCAGCTGCCTGCTAGAGACGCAGGTTAACTTCGTGTCTCGGGCAAGAGCAGCTGCCACGACTCGCAGCTATCCAGATTAGGAAGGCCACCCACAATAGCACTTTCCGCTCCAATAAACGTTTCTCTCCTCCTCCTCCATATTGCCACACAAATTAATTTTTTACTCATTTATCCCTAAAATTACCAATGAATGGAACCAACTGCCGGGCTCAAATGTTACCATAACCGATCTGTCTGCATTTAAAATTGCAATCGAAAAGTACTTTTTGTTAATCTTTTTTTGTCTTTTTGATAACCTTTCCTGTATATATATTATGTATTCATTCCACTCCCTTCTGTAATGCCTTTGGGCCTTGTAGGTACAATAAATGAAATGAAATGAAACTATTTAGTTTTTTTTTTTTTCACGGTGCAGGACATTGGCCTACACGGGCAGATGACTTGACTACGTTCACTTTAATATCCCCAATCAGCATAGCCCATGAAGTGACTGTAGACATTAATAGATTGATAGACTCATAGAAACTTTATTAATCATGGGATGGTGGGGACGAATCAGCCACCTCGGTCAAGATTATTTGAATAAAATTACCATAACTTTTAAGTCCTTGTAGACCTTGCTCACTTTCAAAGCACAACACTTCAATCTAAGATTTTCCTATAAATCTGCCTATTGTTTCCAAACGCTGTTTGCTTTACGAGTGCAGCCTGCTCGTTTAAACATTGTCAGCAGAGATGCAAGGAAGGTCAGATTACATGGCATTACCAGCAGCCCCACAACACCGGAGAGGAACAAAGTTACAGTAACCTTGTAATGCCGAAGCTGCAGTGTCTTTATGAGACAAAAAAAAAATCAATAACAAAGCAAGACAACATGGTCGTCATATATGCGTTTATTGTGCTGTGTAAAACACAGGTCCATGCAGTCAAACCATCACACAAGCTTATCCAAGGCATCATCAAAGCAACCTAATGAGCGCAAGAGCATCACAAGCAATGCCAACTTACACCGCCTTGCCCCGACTCTAGACACAAAAGGCAGCAGACACAGTCGGAAACAAGTGCGCGGAGGTGAAAAAAGCACCCGGAAGACAAACCAAAATATATTCAGCAACTTCAACCAGAGTTCAGTAAAAAAACAGCCGCGTAAAACGCACAGAGTGACTTGGTGCCACGCGGATAGCTAAGAGCGGCGAAGACAGCTTCAACAAGGACTTAAGCCTACGCATGTCTGCGATCGACCCAAGGCACTTTGCAATCACTTATAAACTAGACATTCACTCAAAGACAGCTGGTAAAACCTGGGGGACTAGAGAAAGAACAAAGCCACTCCCAACAAGAACAGCAGCATCTTCTCGAGAACGGGAACCGGGTTTAAATTATAAAAGTGCACAAGTGCTGTGCACAGCAGAGGTATGTTCTGTACCACTGACATATAGCATATGAACTAATTACCTAGGCACTAAAAATATGCACACTGACTTAAAATAAAATGCAGTCTTTTTAAAAGCACAGTGTAAACCCCTAGGTGTCCTAAAAATATCCTGCGGAATTAAAAAGCCTCGAGCAGTTTTCGTCCAGCGAAACTTGCTCGTGCCATATTTTCTCCTCGTTATTTTTTGGGCTTCTTGGCACCTTGGCAAAGGCGCAACAGTGGAGAACCGGGAGCAGCCAATCTCCACTGACCCTGTAAGAAAACCTGGCTCCCCTTATTCAGGTTTGGTACTCTATACCGTACAAAAAAGGGCCCCGTCTTACAAAATGACGTGTGGTACAAAAATACGGTCCCTCCAGTGCACACAACTTGGAACAACACCCTGCTCGCAAAGATATCCTAAACCCATCAGTGCAGTTTTTTTAGTCGGGTTGCACTTTTTTAGGCTTAGTCACACTGCTACACCAGTCTGCAATGTATTGAGGGGGAAAAACTAACTACCATGGCCATCCGTGGTCATTCGTTTTTAAGGCTCCATAAAAAGTGTGAATATGTAATACTGGTTATTCAGGAAAGGTAGGTATATGGTGATTTGGCTAGTTGTGCTACCCAACAACATTTTCTAAGGTGCTGCTAAAGAGTCACTTTACATTGGTGAATTACACACAAATACACATCAGTACAGGACACCAAACATCAAACTATATAACCTTACACCACAGGATGGCAAGTTTTTCAGGCTGTAGACTTTCCTCGAACAACCAGTCTCTTCCGCCTGTCTTCCTGATAGTTCATCCTGACTACTATCAGCCAACTTACGAATACACATCGCCTGAACAAGCCTGCAGATTCTCTGGCTACAAGAAATGCCCTTGATACGCAGCAGCGCACACACGTCACTTCAAACCTGCAGTGGGTGGTGCACGTTTCATGCTTTCTACAGCAAGCCAACCAGCCAAGGCCCTCAAAAGCCACTGGCACCACACTCGAGAGGTAGTGCACCGGTTCTTTGTTTGCACTTCAGAGCTGTCAGTAAGCCAGCACAGCGAAGCACTGAATGCTCATCAAAATCAAGAAACCACACTACGGAATATAATGCCTCGAGGCTACTAGATCGAAATGTGTCACATAAATAAAGTATAGGTACATAAAAAATATGGTGTTAATACAAACTGCTTGTGGTCAAAGCAAGCCACATTACTTGCCTTCAATAAGCTTCCTTCCAATAACACACACCGCCCTATGTCAAGGATGGCCTAGAAAGCTCCCGAGCCAAAAATGGGCTCTTTTCTTTATTTCAGCACACTGAAGGATGGGTAAAGTGTGGCTGACAGGAAACGAAACGCTCGCACAAAAAATGGTGCATCGCAACCATCGACAGTAAATATGGAAGCACTAATCCAGCAATTCAACTTAGGTGGATTAAAGGTTGGGTAGATGCTTGTACGATAAGGATGACAAAATGAATTTCTTGTTGCAGCATTGCACAGCACGCTCCTTTTAGGGGGCAATACACCATCAACAAGTCCAGCTCTTTGAAGCTACCTCCTTGGTATGCCACCATTAGGGACATTTAGCGGTTTTCAGCATTATTCTGCCCTTTCACCCCGTTGTGATGTGATTCACGGCAAGACTGACTACTCGTTGTACCTGACAGTGGCTACACCAACTGCCTCAAACATGGCGTTCGACATGCTTGCGTTGCCAACGATAAACGTCACGCACAGTTTGAACTCGACCAAGACTTTGAAGCCGATTTCGACTGCAGCTGTACTTTCCTTCACCTTAACCCTACTTTGGAGCATGAAGTCAAGTACAACAGTAACAGCATCACTGCAAGTATTCAAACACACCTTGCAGCAATCCCACTGGCCCCATAAGCATCGAGGAGAGTCCAGTACTGAGACTTGCATTAACAATCAACATCCTCGTAACAGCCTACTCCTTCCCCACGTCTGCCAGGCTAGCAATGGTATTGAAACCTCCTCACACGAAAATTTCAACAGAGTTATCATAGGTGCATCGGGTGGCTCTCTACCACTGCTACTATCACCCAACTGACTGACTTCGCTTCCCTTCAGCATCAGTGATAATCAGAGACAGTAAAAGCTTTTTATCGTATATTGCAAATAACTTCAACAATATTTGAAAGGCCCGAAACCAAGAAGGAGAGCCACAAACAGTGTATGCTTGAGTGACAGGCAGCTCCTTTCCGCAGAGGTAGCTTTTTCCCATGTCTACTGCCTAGCAAGCTTATTCAAAGTCATTACTAAACAGCGCAACAAAAACACGGACTATAGCTGAGGTACACAGGACGAGCGCTGTCCTGTGTACCTGCGGTAAGCGCGGGTCAACGACACAGGACGGTCAACGACACAGCGCGGGTACACAGGACAGCGCTCGTCCTGTGTACCTCAGCTATAGTCCGTGTTTTTGTTGCGCTGTTTAGTAATGATGGATAACCAACTCGCCCAATACTGCACTTTGTTTATTCAAAGTCAATGAGCCAGTTGCAATTCTGGCTAACCCCCTCTCCCTTTCCCTATCCCTCCCTATTTCCCACAGTGACCTTCTCAAGCCAGCGTATGGACACATCTCAAAACAAAGGCAGCAAGCGTACCTGAGTAAGGCTGCGAGAGCAAGAAAAGAAAACAAAACAAACAAGAAAGTTGGATGCTGTTCTGCTACATGCCCAGTAAAGGAACGCTGAAATAGTGCTCCCAGAAAGTAGTAGCTGCCTCACAACTGTCACAATAAAAGTTTGCCTGAAGGGCCCTTTCCCCTACTTTAACACTACCCCCACGCATCGTGCAGAGCTCTGCATACATTAGTCGAAAGACAAGAATCTCAAACCGTTCATCTCTGAGGGTCAGTTACACCACGTGCGACATGCGTGCTAGCTCACATCCCCGCAACAAAGGTGTCTCTAGCTATGCTAAATGGTGCAACAGCTACAATAACAACGTTATTACACCTCAACAACTAATACCCGTACGCATGGGCGAGCAAATTTTACTTAGAGGTCAGCCTAAATCATGATAAAAGTTTAAAGCGGTCTTGAAATGAGGCATAACACCGCCACTACCCTCAGAAGATAGCGTGTCATGCCTCAAAAACGACATACCGTTGACAGGCGATGTGATGGGCCCCCCCTCTATCACAGAGTTTGCACAGAAACGCAGCATTTGTCCAGCCAATAAAAATTAACTGCAAGTGACGCAGTGAAGGACCAGCTTCAGCTGCTGATACCACGTCAATTTCTCCTTATTCAGCTCGCTCGGCCACATTTAAACACTTGCTCAGAAATTAAACTTGGCATAACACTACCAGACTTGGAAGGTGAGTTGGAAATTTCTCTGCCTCCAAAGTGGTTTTCCCTTATGAGACGAAAGGAGTGCAATCACCCCAAGCACCTGATCAAAGCTATCGAATCTGTTTCTCCCCCCTGCAATAACATGGCTGAAAAGGGCCTTGGTTACTCCATTCTTGTTGACATGTGCCAACGGCTTCCGCACACTGAGGGAAACCTCTTTGTCTCTGCATGATGAAACCCCTGCCATGCTTTCCTGCACCTTCACCCCCCCCCCCCCCCCCCCCTCCTCCTCCTTATCCTTGATCTGCAGCATTGCCATGTACAACCTTCACAAGGCTTAGTGCTCCCTCTAAATACGTGATTCAATAACCCGCTCCCTTTTGTAGGCGACCTCCTATGCAGTTGTTTCGTTCTTCTATCACGAACTCCCGCCCTGCCCTCTTTTCTTACTCAACTGAGATCCATACACCCCAACATCCCAATAGATAAACAAGCAAAAACCAGCAGCATATCCAGTGAAAATAAGAGGATGGGCTCTCCACCTGTGTGCTGAGAACTGCATGCATGCATCTCAATTCAGACTGCTCCTACAAACGACCAGGCTGTGCAGCTTTCACTCTTACTCTACATTGCATGCAATGGCTCTGCTTCCTATCAGAGTGGACAACAGCCAGAAACAGGACGCCCCTCCAGCATCACATTCGTGACAATGGAAGAAGCCAAGGTCCATCTAAGCTTATTAAGGAGGCAGCTTTCAAACCTGCATAGCCAATACCCCTGCCACCACTCAACTGATGGTCTGCCTAAAGGCGAAAGGATGTCAAGGAGACAAATATAACTCCACTACAATGTGTGACAATTTGTTGTTGCTGTTATTATTATTTATTTATTATCATCATTATCATTACTCTAACAACCACTATTTTGGCTGAGTTTGTTTAGGCTGTATACAATTTGCACCTACAATGCCAGCCTCCCGCCATGTAGATATGCTGACTGCCGAAACGGCAAACCACTCTGAGTTCAATAGCCCACAAGCAAACCCCAAAACCATCCACGAAATAATGATTGACATCAAGATGATGCTGATTTCATGTAGTAGGTGGCTTTTGGTTACCTTGACGTTTTAAGTTTAAACAACAAATGTTGACAGCAGCTGGGCATCAAATTTGGAGTCAGAAGCCATGTGAAAGTTTATAACACACTAGCTGCAGAAGTTACGAGCTCAAGCTGCATCCTTTTCCCTTAGTCAGGGCTGAGAAAGCCGAAACACATTTGGGAGCAGTTTATGGAGCAGAAAAATTTCAATTTCGGAGCAGAAGAACCTTGATTTGGAGCAGTTCACAACATTTAAAACGTCGTTTGAGGACCTTAAAAACCAGATTTGCAGCAACAAAGAAGTACCCTTTTGAATCTGTTTGAAATACACATAACAACGAAATAGCCTATAGATAAGGTTTTTTTAACAGGGTATCACAAGGTACAAACTTCACTACCTTCTTGCAAACTTCTTAAATTGCATTGAGGCTGTATGCATAGACAGCGTAACGTGTAAAAATTTCAAATTGAAAAATGCTGCAATCGTCAGGTGGTTTTTTTTTATCATTTCAATGCTGAAATAATTATGTCTAATTCCTGACTGCATTGTACGAACAAATGCAGAGCCACGGCAAAAATTGCACAAAGCGAGGTGGCGGTTGTTGCATCACTTCAACCTTCAATGTGCAAGTTCACCCCGACCGTAATTTGAGTAAAGTAGCTATGTTTAGCCACCTCAGTTTTGGCATTAAAATTTCACTTCGCATACATCAATTATTATTACTCGTGTAACCAGTCCTGCTATTAGGCGCACATTCCCGAACACGTCACGGCAATGCAGCACAAGCCTCAACTTCTGGCAAGTCGATCGTTTCAATTATCAAGGCTCGCAAGCTTGGTGTCAAACACAGAAATAACTCAGCATTTTATAACATCACAATGAGTCCAAAGGTTCACTTCACGAAGCCTGACTGTAGATGCACGCACCCCATTTCACAATAAAGTACGAGCCATGGCGAAGTTGCTGGCCCCACGTTGTTTTCAATGGAATCTGTCTTTCAAGCTGTACAATTTCCCAAAATCTGGCACACGTTATAAACATTATCACATGTTAGCGTTACTACACCATGTTAGCGCCACTACACCATGTTAGAACCACAACAGATAAAATGACTTAATGGGAACGAAACTGACTGCGTAACCTAAACCAGGGAAAAGATCGGCAAAGTGTACCGAGCGCTTGAATTACACAGCAGCCGCTTCAACTAAAGACTCTAGCTTCACCCAGCGGCCAGGCTTTTTGTTTCCATAGCGACGGCCAAACAGGAAGGCCGTTTCAGTGAACGCATCTAGAGAGCCAATCATGCTTTAGGAGCTATCATTTGCTTCATTTCAGTCTTTCTTTTTCTGTCATTCGTATGTTTTCGAGTGAGAGACGATAAGAGCGGTGACTGGAAGGCAGAAGATGAGGGTTCAGCTGACCTAGCAATACCAAGACGATCACCCCATCCTTGCAAAAAAAGGCACCACTAAGGCTGCTACGAAAACCCTGTTGTCAACTCGGCCTTCTTTCCCACCGAAACTGACACAAGCATTGAAATCCGTGCCTTTCTGGCTGCTTTAAAGCAGTTCGGCGTAATTTTCACAATGTTCATGTTTTTGGAGCAGTCTGGCGCACGAAAACGGAATTGTATCAAAACTGCACAATAGCGTCACTAGATAAGGTTACAGAGTATGGGCACTCTTTTCTCCTATTGTTCCTTGCCGCCGCCGTGATCACTGGTCAGTTCGCATCACGCGACACTTGTTTACACTGCAATGGTTCATG
Source organism: Haemaphysalis longicornis (assembly GCF_048455015.1). Lineage (NCBI taxonomy): Eukaryota > Metazoa > Arthropoda > Arachnida > Ixodida > Ixodidae > Haemaphysalis > Haemaphysalis longicornis. The sequence continues at coordinate 251,998,993 of NW_027526295.1, forward strand.
GGCACCGCCATTTTGTTGTTTATGCACTTTCAGTCCATAAACTGTGGTGGTCTCAGCTTGTCCTCCCTGCTCTGCGGCTCCGTGCGACTGGCGTCGTTCCGAAAGCAAATCAAAGATGCCGCGCTTCACAGCATTTCAGCTGCAGAAGTGTGTCCGAAGATGCCGTGTAGCTGCGTCTCCGGCAGGTCATTTACAAATGACCTCGTACAAGTTAGCAGTGAGGCAGCACGAGCTGCAATCAGGCAACACTGACAAACAACAAAATGGCCACCATTGCTCACTTGCGCGCCTCAGTGACGGTCCTCTGTATCTTGTCAAGTGACACTACTGCGCAATATGCGCAGCTGTATCCCCCCTTCTTAATGCAAGCATGTCTATTCAAAGGATGTTGAGCAGCAGCCTACAGGGCTCACTCACTCTTTGTATTGTGTGGGACTCAAGTGGAGAAAGTGCAAATGTCTTTAAAGTGCACAATGATAGGGAAGTCACTGCGGTCCCATTTTCGTCAACGTTCCAAAAGGGGAACGCGGGCTCATGATTGAGGACCCCCTAATTCCTATTCAATGCAGAACAACATGCAGACGCAGAGGAAGCCAAGTGGAAAAGTCACCCTGAAGTGGTTAGCTTTGAGACTCCAAACTTGCAAACAGCCTCGAGAAAGCAGAATTGTTCTTCTCTGCACTAAGATGACACAGAGGTGAAACCGCGCCGGAGTTGATAATACACAGCCTAATAACTGTGTTTTCATATTGGCAGGCATAAAAAATCTGCCTACTTTCACAGTAAGTGAGAGCTCAACACCTTACCATTTGTTTCTTCGGGCAACTAGAACTTAAAACAATCATGACTTGTCAGTCCTAAATCCTTGACTCTACAAGCAAACTATCATCGGTTGCTAAAAGATGTTGCTAAAAAACGGTTGTATTAAACCACACAACAGCTCTCAATAACCCTTGTCATGCTCGCACACAAACAATAACAACCTGGCAGACATATAAACTGCTGAGAAACTAAAACGTGGTCTTTCCGCTGTTCCTAGACGATGAAGGAGGGTACATTTCTTCCACGCCTGGGTAACAGCACACAGCCATAGGAACGAACTACTCCGCACACAAGATATGCATCCCCTGACACTGACAAAAAATTAGTCACTGTGGTTGGGAGTGACCCCATCCTGGCCAACAAGCAAGGCTGAAAATAAATGTTGCCTTGAAGCGTGCAGAGTCCTCAAGAATTACTCACCAGCTGGGACTAGCATATGTGGCACAAACTTCTGATCCAGATTTGAAGGATGTGCATTAGGCTATGTGAGCGCCTTGCGGTAAAAAAAAAACACAACAAAACCCATAGCTCCAGATTTCCCATGGTGCCACTAACTGCTGGGCTGGCCACTAATCCCTTCCAAGGGGAATATGTTTTCAACAAACATGCCTGCACAGAGTTGAATTGAAACTCGCATTCTTTTTTCATGATTCCGGCAAACAATGTTAAAAATAAAGATGACAATTCAGGCTTACTTATTAAGCCCTGTTTTGACTGATTTTGACCGATAATTGATCCCATAGCTTCTCGTTGCTGCGTGTCAGCCATAACCGAGAGCTTCACATTGTGCATTTTTCAGATTATTATGCATCGGTGCCCATGTGTGCATGCACGTGCACATACACAGATGTGTAGACAGTCGCCCATTCGTCGCGAGGTGTACAACGCAGTGAAAAATGAAGATATTCAATGCGAGTCAGGCTATCTCTTTTTTTTTATCCCTAACTTAAAATCGCAGCTACAGAAGGATATACTCTAGATTTTATGCTTGACAAAAACATTCAACTTTGTGTGTTTTAAGAAACACATGAAAGTCACCATTCGCTGCACTGGTACACAAGGCCACTGTAGTTTTGTTCAAACTGTGCTTGACAAAAACATTCAACTTTGTGTGTTTTAAGAAACACATGACAGTCACCATTCGCTGCACTGGTACACAAGGCCACTGTAGTTTTGTTCAAACTGTGGGTGAGTAGCAGCACAAGAAAAAATGTAGAAACTGGAAGCTTGTGGGAATCAGCCACATACGGCAACTATGGCAAATTCAGTTCAAATCTCACAGCAATTTTAGCTCAAGGCAAGCACCCGTGAGTTTCTAAACTTTTTGCAACTAGTCCAATTAATTTGGCGACATCTTTGAAACCGAATTTCAAGTTATTTTACTTTATTTGCGCCTTACTCATTAAATTGTATGTTTGTGTATGAAACCAACAGTAACCAGCACAAACCCTCTGCAGTGGCTTTGTGGCTCGAGTGCTTCCCCTTGACACAATATCACACGTCAAATTCCCTATTGCAGCAGCTGTCGTTTTTATGGAAGCCAAAATTGCAGCAAAAAAATGGATTGCGGTGCATCTCGTGGATCACAGGTGATCTGAATTAAACCTGCAGCCCTTCACTGTAGCATGCCTCGCAGCCCAGCAGTAGTTGGGTACATAAAACCCCAAATGGCACTTAAAAACAGCATTTGCTGAAGGAACAAACTTTAGCCGCAGTGGCTTTGTTGGTGTGGCACCATACTGTTCCAAGGATGAAATGGAAGTGGTAAAACCAAATGTAATGTTTAGTTAGCAAATAGGACGCTCACGTATAACAAATTTCAAGTTTTGGACCAGACTACACAATGACTGCATCTGTGTTTACAGAAGTGGACTGAACAGGCATGTGTGATGCTCGCAGAAACAATGAACCAACAATTTAAAGGGACACTGACGGCAACTAGCAAGTTTGGTTCAGACGAAAGTAGAACTGCTCCGTAGCCCTCGCAGCATTTATTCGGTGGTGAAAGATGCTTTAATTGTAGAGAAATTACCAATGAAAAATGCATTTCTTCTTTCCCACCATTTCATGGCGTTTCACATTATGCAAACGGCGACCAGAAGCGAGTGGGACGGCGGTGTGGTCCAGCAGGAAAACTAAAACCTACCAAGCAAACCATCGTGGCCGCAAGAGCCACTGGTTGCGCTCTCAGCGCATACAACAAAACAACTTGCCCACCCTACACGTTTGTAGCTCCCGGTATGTGCACGCCAACCTTGGTGCCGCATGGCACGTACGATGGTGCGATGTGCCGCGCGGCCTTTTACTGTACCTACAAAACGTCTAGCAGACAGTGGTTGGGGCCTTCACACCGTGAGTTCACCTGCTGTCTATGCCCTCGGCTTGATTATGTGGTGCCATCTGTTAGTTGCACTTGTAACAGCACCCAATGTCTAGTGCAAAAACAACACATAGGTACTCCGGTGTACGAGCACCTGAATGGCAGTACTCGTGCATCTGCATGCTATTACTATGCAGGTGTGCGTGCGCACAAAAAAAACTAAAAAAAAACACATTAAATTTACAACTCGACGGATGGGCTCTACCTGCGCAGCCGCATACGTAGAGTTTGGCGGTAACAGTCATGTGACTACGCCGAACCTGCAAACCAGCGGCACCATGGCTTGGCCACTTGCGAATGTTAACACGGCTTGAATTACACATGTACATTTATAATTGTTTATGACTTGTGAAAGTTAATGTGTCAAGAAAGATTTTACTTGTTTCTTTGGGAGCTTGTGTGCATGCTCCTCATTCTGTTGTTCATCACGTGACTCTTGGCACATCTGGTCAGTTGCTGCTTACGTCATCTCTGCTCTGCGACTGATAGCTTTATTTTTTGATTATTTAAGAGATTATTCTGAATGTACTGCCCCAGAGACTGGTATATTCGTTTTCTGGAGCCGCCAATCTATCTATTTAGACCAACTTCGGTTATGCCTTCAGTGTCCCTTTAATGCCCCGTCACATTTGCAATTGTAAGACCACGTACACATTTTTTAATGCATCCACAATCATGGCACCAAAGGGGCTCACAGAGGAAACCAAAACCACTGTGGAATACAGGGAAAGGAACGGGCAGGCAGTGGCGGTGTCATCTGCGTTTCACTATTGGAGCTTCTTGCTGTAACGGTCCACAAACAGCAGTTTCGTGGTGCCAGACACAACACCCGACATTCAATCAAACTCAACAGGAAAAGCAGTTTTCAACGTTGTAACACGTTTAAATACAACAGATATGGAAAGCCAAACAGTCATGTAAGGTATGGAACAAAAAAACAAATAAAAAACAAAGGGTGGGAAATGGGGGTGCATGACGGGTCGTACAGTGACCTCACTTTTTGGTTTTCAGTCCTCACTCACTCGGACATGGCCCCTGGACGGAAGAGGTCCTTTTCCAGCTTTTGGCGACTATCTGGCAGGTGGGAGGCAAGGTTCCTCGTGTCGATGACTCCTGAGGGCTCGGCACTGCGCTCCGATCCACTTGTAAGCTGTGCAGAGCTACTCGCCCGCGGCGCCCGGGATGCTTTGCCTGTGAGGCCTGGGGTTGCTATGGCACTGTCGCTTTTCGAACTGTGGGAAGGTGATGCCGTCTGATGCCCGTCATCTATGCGACGCGCAAATGAAGAAAGACAACATTCCACAATCTGACTGCAGACTGCGATGCAGTGGCAACAATAACGAGGTCTAGGTTTATACAAACTACACTTGGCTGGCGGAAGAGGAAGTCACTATGTTGTGAAGTACTGATGCTGTACTAACGTTAGTCTTGTGGGAACACCTTGGGGCTTCAGAAGATCATCATTTTGGCAAATTTAAGTCAATTTCAAGTAGTACTTATCCCGTTGACGACAGTGTTCAATCTAACCTTGTGGTATTCAACTCATGGGGAAAAAAAAACAGCAACAAGACGGTTGATATAGACTGAAGTGAGGTACAACTATGGTTCCGCATTGTTACATTCACTGAATACAATAACATGCAAGAAATATTGTAAAGAAAGAAAGCCTCCCATGTGTTGTCGTCCCTCGTCCCATCTATTAGCGCTGTTCAGAATTCAGATCGCGACAAAACAAGTACAAACTGTTTTCGAACTTGTAGAGGCTCAGGAGTTCGAGAAACAAAAGTTTGTTATTGCCCTTTTTTACTAACTTCAAATGAGCCAATGCATATTGGTGCATTGGTTTATCTGCTCCCTTTTCTTAAATGGCAGCTGCTTATGTAAAGAAGAATCAAGTAACGGCTACTGTGATAAAGCACGGTGGCCATGGTGCTCTGCTACAATGCTGAAGTAACTGCTTTAAAACAAGGCAGCAGCAGCCATTTATCCAATGAGAGCAAGACTAGTCACACCATGATGCGGAACAAAAAAAATTTCCAAGTTTTCAAAGGGGGAAAAAAAAAGAAAAAGAAAACTAAAAAACATTCCCCATTTTAACTCTCATAAACCCATAACAATGTAGAACAGTAGGTTTCACCAAACTGTGATCCAACAAGCTGTGGGCAAGTCAGCTGTGCTGCTACATTTGAAGCAACTTTGAGCAAAGTTAGAGGCAACCTCAACAGGTTTCAAGTGGCTTGCGACCTTCAGTGAAAGCAATCCAGCTTAATGGGATTCGAAACGAATGCACTTTGGCACAAACACAGATAAAAATGCACAAAGATGACCAGCTCCACAGCCGCAATGGTTGCCCAAGCCTTGTCCAAACAAGGTGAGCATGCTGCTTGGCAGCTAGTTGGCTCGTTAAATTGACAGTTATAAAAACAAGTTGGCTTTTAAGCCGGCTTACAAGAATTACGCCTCTGTCCAAACCCCCTGTGCTTCCAAACAGCCAACTGAAAGACAAGTCTGGCAATAACCACAGCGTGATATATATATCCAAAATGTGTGAAACGAAGAAAGACACAAAACGACAAAAATTGGCACCACAGTCGTTTTGTGTCTTTCTTTGTCCTCTGTTTGCATGAACAGTTTTTCTTTCAGCTATGAACCAACTAGCTCCGCAACAAGTTTTAACAGAAGGCCCAATTTCTTTTGCTCTACAGAGCCCAATTGTCCAGTGTACTTTTATATAGCAAATCCGTTTGCTTATGACGATACTTATTGCATTTTGTTCTACCTACTCGACTGATACAGTGTATCAAGAGCAAATAAAACTGTCCGACTGACCAAGGGAGCAACACGGTGCGGGTGATGATCGAGGCCTCCGTTCCGAATGAATTGAGCTTGCACCCTCAGATGCACGTTGCCTGAAAAAAATGTGACAAAATTAGTGGCGACTGTCCTTCGAAACCTCACAAAAGCATGCACCAGATCTCATTAGTGATTTGGCAATGTGCAGAGGGGAAAAAAGGAATTCTCTGATGGGAAGCAAATCATGCAAGCTCACTCTGATTTGCAGCCTTGCTCAAAGCGGCGTTGGTCTTCAATCATCTGCATCCTCGACAGTTCTAGGGCAATCATCAGATCCATTGAGAAATCCACGTCACGGCGGCCCCTGTGTGTCTCTGCAAAAAAGAAAAAGACATACGCATTTACGTTAAATGTGGCAATGAAGTGCTGCATTTTTGAAGGCCCTTATTATAAAGACATAAGATTAACCATAACACTGTGCAGTGCAGAGCTTTAATAAGGCTCAAGATATTTTATTACACATATAACAAGCAGACACAGAATGGAAAATGGTGCTTAGAGGGCAAAAAATATGTTTATGAGGAAATCGCAAGCACGAAGCCATAAAGGCATGTAGGTCCTTATCAAGCTTGCTATGCATCACAAATTACTGAAAAAAAAGAGCGAGAAGCACCCTCTGGCACTGCAATAACACAGCCCAAACACACAGCACATAAACTCATACAGTGCAGACCATTTATAACAGAACCGCATATAGCACAGGGCTAGATATGCAGGTTTCTGTGGCCATTGGTTCGCCTTCCTTACAACTTTTTCAGCATTTTTAATGCTTAAAAAGTGCCTTTAAAGCTTTTCAAATCTTTTTAACCACATTTTAAGCATACCGCTTAAAATGTGGTCGCCTCAAGCACAATGCTGGGTACAGTGCGATTTCTGAACTCTTTCGTTACTACGCCTATTCAAATCGATCACCGGTGATCGATGATTTATATTTGCTATTTCAACATGTTGTAGTCGTTTCTCGTACACCTAATGCGGCCAGTGGTTAGTCTAGGCACTGCCCTTTTAGAATCAGTTTAAATTTTCCCGTTTTGGCGACATTGAGATTATTGACGGCGTTTTCTGCGAGCTGAGGTGCATGTGTTTTTGAGGAAGGGGGCGTGGCTGCTGGACTTGAGAAAAAGAATGCAGATCGTGGTTAGGCTGCATTACCATAATATTTTTTTGTCAAAAGGCTCCTGGCAAGTCAAATACCAAATAATGCGGTCAGCTTTGTAATCCGACAGCGTTAAGGGGTGATAATTACTTGAAAATGGCCCCAGCTATTCACTAATGACCTTTGGTTTGGACAAAGGGCAGCTTTATTCTCCCAAAGCTTATTTCTGATGGTCCCCCGCATGCCTAGCAAGTGTGCCTGCCATTTTCAACCAGTTTCCTGCAGTTTCGGTTTCGTTTTTGCATTGTGAAATTCATATTTGGCGCTACTACGCAGTTACCCAACTACAAGCTCATTTGCCATGGCGCCTCCATTGCCCGCTACTGCTCCTCAAAACAAGCATGCCGCTCGCGCTTCCACTTTATCTACGCCTTGCTTCTACGATAAGAGCTTCTGCTGAAAGTTAAACGATAACACCAAGTCGTCGGGTATCAGTTCAGACGAGGAGAACGCTTCCAATTGGCCTTGAACACCACCAGCTGTTCACCGGTCAGTTTCGGTTTCATACGGGGGTATTTCCGGAGGTCTAGTGTCGCTTCTTAGTAGTACTGTCTATTCTGACGAAGTCTCCAACAGCTTTGTATTTGTTCCTTTTCAAAACTGTTCGGTGGCGCTGCAATGTAGTAGGCTCGTAGTGCTGAACTCGCTTCACAGCCCGACGACGGCTTGGTGAAAGCTTGCTGGGCACGATTCTAGCGCATCGTACCTTATTCCTGCAAGCAGGGCTACCATAGTGAGTCGGAACATGATAATAAACCTCCAATGAAAGTTCTGACTGATACGTGATCATCAGAACGTCAACAAGCATCCACCAAAGAGTTTGGTTCTCAACTCCAATCGAATTTTTTTGGCATCGCTTGCTTACCTTGAATATTGTGCCAGTCATAATCATTGACAAGGTGTTTTTACATCACGTGGAGGCTAATTTGGGCCTTTAATAATGTCGAACCACCAGATTTCTTCTAGAGAACCATCCAAAATAGCAAACTTTGAAATAGCGGTTGGGCTTCACCACATGGCCCGGGCACCACGCGGGCTAGCATTTTCTTTTATATCATACAAATTGTACTGCGCAACTCAATTTTTTTTTCTAGGACGGCTTTTTGAAATGTCTACCTACAAAATGTATATTCTAAATTTTTTCTACTACTGCTAGTTTATTATACACAACTTACTTTTTTCTTATTTTCTTCGACGCGTGGACAAAAATTTCGAATTCGATAATTTTTTTCGCAATAATTATTTAAAAACACATTATTAAAACTGGTGTCATTAGAAAGCGCATGGAATAATCTGCATTTTATGTCACTGCAATGTGTGCCTAACCAATATGTATAGCACAAAAAAAAATGTTTTGTTAGACCCCTCAAAATTGGTCAATTTCCCGCGGTAACGAAAGAGTTAAGGGGTGGTAACATGCTTCTTCAGAAAAAAAAAAGTGAAGTTAAACACATCTGCACTTTTGAAAATCATGCAGTAGCAGATGTTTTATAAAAAGAAAAGTTGAAATAAACACCGTGCCTGGGTTTTCAGCGGGTGTTTGTTTGAGTGATAGTAAATAAAGAATGCTTGAAAAATAGGCTGCACATGTGCCTTCGTTTGTGAGTCCTTTAGCCGTAGTCTGGTACAGGTTACAGTGCGGATTTTCGCAGCTCCTGCAACATATTTCATACGTGGCTATAGAAAGTGATTTCAAAAAGGACCAAGATAGGGCTTCCCGTAGGTCAAGCGTGAATGTGGCATGTCTACATGATTTTGAGCAATCGCTTCATGATTTCGTTCAAAGGATGCAGTTTTTTAGGCAATGTGTCATTTTTCATTAATTCATTTTATGAACAGCTTGCTCGCCATTCTGCTTTACGTGTTAACGTAATGCACTGCTCTCTCGGTTATCTGACCTAGGAGAGTTGCTAATGCTCTGACCCCCTTAGCAACCAAATATCTGCTGATGGCAAAATAGTGGCAAAGAACGAGCACGAAAAACTAGAGATGGTAGTTGGACAAGTTTATCACAAGACTATGGGGAAGCGTGCACCTTGGCGTCTTACCTCCACTACCGTGCATTGTCTGGCACCTGAGAGAACAGTGCTCGTGAAGTTTCTGTGTTCGCGGATTGCGAGCTCGGGGGCGTGTGCAGCCTTCTCGTGCACAGACACCTAAGAATGAAAAGAAACACAAGGGAAACAAACAAAAAGTAACTCTGAGCCATTCTTAAGATGCACTGGGTGTAGTTTCTTTTTCATTAAAAACACTTTACAGAAAAAATGAAAAAGAAAAGCATTGAAAAACTTTAAAATTTTGCTCTATGCAATGTCAGCAGTGACGCAACAATGGGAACACTAAAAACATAGCTATCACAGTGTGAGCAACCTGCTAGCACTCAATTGGTACAACCAAACAGAGCTAGAGGCAACACTACAATTGCACAGCAATGTTTCTTGGGTGTAGTTTTGATTGGCTGCCACCAATGGCACAAGACCCTGGTGAGTTGCCACTGCATCATCTGTTTTCTTCAACATCTAGACTATTTGTTCGAAGTTTACGATAAAATTGGCATTGCTGTTATCAGGACAAAGCAGTGTTTTTTGCACAAACAGCCATGAAGCACAAATGACGCACTGGCCAGCAAGGTGCTTGGTCTGCTAACTTTACTAGTGCGTGAAGTTTTTGTATACCCTTAGGCAAAGTACCATCTTTCCAGTGCTGGATTTTTATAAAAATAAAAAAAGAACAGCAGTCATATAGAAGACATGCATATATCAATGCATCTAGCTTAAAACTAGCACTTTCACGCACACATACGGACACAAATACGGTGGAAACCCGGTTATATGTCCCCGGGTTTAACAAAAACCCAAGTTTTACAATGAACTAGTTGAGTCCCGGCAAAGTTCCTGTAAAAACAATGCATTAGAAACCTCGGTTACCATTCGCGAATTTATCCCTGACCCCCATTATCCGACGCAAAACGCACGACTGACCAGCGGAAGAAATTGAAGCGCCGCGGGCCTGTTTGGCATAATCTTTGGCATATCTTTGGCATAGTAGCTTTCGTCTCCGTCTCACCTTTCGTTTCTCTCCCCTCCAGCAGCTGCCCGCTCCTCTGCGCAATATTTTTTCCCCTCTCCTCGCCGGCATCTCCTCTTGTTGTGCAGTGTTCACCAGGCCAGCGTGCAGGTGTTTATATTTCTCCCACTCAGCAGCGAATCGCCAATGAGGTTACACTGACAGGCTTAGGCTTCCGCATGTGTTTGTCGTGATCGTGTGTGCCATGATTCGCACTGGCTGGTGGGAATTGCAGCAGTGGACTGCGGTACAAGGTTTGTTTTAACGCAGCGTGATTTGCACCTGCCTTGCATTATTCGTTTCAAATTTACTCCTTTTAGTGACTTGGGTTCCTGAGCCCTGCAAAGCATTAGTTGGTAGTTTACATTGAAGTTTTTTGCAAATTCGTTGCGCGAAACTTTATTTGTAGGTGTAATTGTTGTCCCGACTGTATAACGCCCACATCTTACGATGCTTTTTCACGGTCCTGAGAAAGTCGTGTTATCAGGGTTCTACTGTGTACACATGTGCATGCAGATGGAGACAACAATTTTTTTTTCTCTTCTGCCCCACACTCTTCCCCTTGTGCAATTTATACCTTTCACACAGCACCTATACTTATTTTTGTCCCTTCTCACGTCAATGCACTTAAGTAATTATTTTCTTGCCTGATCCTCTTCACATTTATCCTTTCCTGCAATGACTCTGCTCTGACCCCGCGAAGTGTCCTTAGTGCTTTCAGCATTGTTCTAATACAGGGGTCTTTAAACTATGGTCCACGAGCTGGATCTCACCCACAGGCACCCTCTTGACCATCCCTTTATGTTAGTTGCATTCCATGTCACAACTATACAATCTGGTTAACATGTAAGTAAGGAGCTCCTAAATCTCTTGCAACCAGTACCCCTCAAATATAGTTTTTTAGTACAACTTGAAGACCACCATTAAAAGGCTTCATTTTAAGGGCTTGCAAATTTGGTAATTAACTGTTGAGTAATTTATTTACTTCCAATAATCTGCATGCATCAATTGATCAGATTTTCCAAATGCAGCAATTTTTCTCTTTCTCAAGTTTTTTGCTTCAAAAACGAAATGCAGTGAACTTCTGTTAAGACGAACTTGAAAGGATTATGATAATAACTTGTTCATCTCATCAGAAGTTCGTCTTATCAGAAGCCCTCCCAAAAATTGAATTGACAACACGCCTGGGTGCATGCAAATATCTCGCTTCAAGACGGTGAATGAAGTAGACTTACAATCGAGGAATATGACAAAAAAATCATTTGAGTGCGTAACGTGATAGAATACTCTGTTCAAGTGCTCTTGCCTGGTTTTATCTAGTCCAAGCGGCGACGGAGAGTGTACACCTACTACCTCAAGCGACAACACAGCAGAGACAGAGAGCGAACTTCTCGCTTTCTCGGCGGTGAAGCGGTGGGACTCGCGACACGAACTGACGTGAACTCACATACTCCTGCTGAGAAACAGCATTGGTCAGAAGAGCTGCTACGTTTGCATACAGTCTCCGTCGTTGCTTTTTTTTTTTTTACTTCTTTTTATTCTCCTAGTTTTGAAACTCTCCTCCAGAGCAGAGCGGCCCCAAAACTCGCCCTCACTCTTTTTTTTTCTTTGGTTCGCCGCTAGCTCTGCGTGTCTTTTTTTCTCGCTCCCCACCCTTCCTCCGCGCACGAATTCGCTTCACACTGTGGTTTTCGTTTACTCTTCTTTCCCTCTGGTCGCGTGAATGCCCCACCCCGCCAAGACTGCCATGTTCGTTACTCAGAATCGCCACCAGCGGTGGTCACCCCGAAAGTTGTTCGTCTTAACCGAAGAGTACATGCCCCACTATACGTCCTAAGCAGATTTTTTTGCACTGGGCCTATGGAAAGCCAAACAAACGTTCCCACGTTGTTCGGCATAAGCGAGAGTTCGTCTTAACCGAGTTTGTCTTAAGGGGAGTTCACTGCACTGCATTGTATAATCATATTGGTTCAGATACACTGTAATCATTTTCTCAGTCCTGCACTACTGTCTAAATAAAAAAAAATAAAAGTTGTGGCTCATTGCTTGGCCCTTGATATTGTCCCTGGCAGCTAATCCAGCCCTGTCGCCACAATGTTTGGAGGCACTGGCTTGAGCCAATAACTTGGAATGATGCAGAGGCCAGAAAGAGTGAAGGGAGGAAGGAGAGCAGTGTGCAAAGGCCTTGGCCTCAGAGGGCCAGGCATAAGGGAAAGGGGGAAGTGCCACCCACCGACATCCGGGTGGGGTGGAGCGGGTCCCTCGTCGTCAGAGGCGCTGCTGCTACTGCTCGAGCTCGGCTCGTGGGGCCAGTCGAAGAGAGCGGCCAGGTTGGCATGGCAGCCCCGGGCATCCTTCACCCACGGGTCCCCGAGGGGGCCGTCCCCCATGGACTCCAGCAGCGCCATCATCAGCTCCTCCTGGACATGGCATTCAAGGCGGCAACCCCGCCTCTCACTCTCTGCCACATGTACGACAGTCACTGCACTGCTTTGCATCTCACAGATCCTTTCTTTTTCATTTTGGTTGCAATCATATTGCCAATTTGGTAAGTATAGCCACAACACAAACTTTGGTGTTTGAAATGGGCATTCGAAATGGTTCCTTGCCACTGGTGCCACCAAAGTTTAATGAGCTGTAAAATTAGTTCCAAGCGGTGCATCAAAAAACCGATTCTTTTATTGCACTCACCAGGGTTCATAGTAGTGGAAAATATAAGGTTACAGTTTTATGGCTAACACTGTTTAGTCTATTGTTCCTCCAAAAATGACTAATTATCTCTAATTATCTTGGGAACCAATTACCTGACTCAAAAAATAATGGCATATTTGAAATCAGTGAAAAAAAAAATCAGCAAGACTGGCAAGTTTCACAGAATTTACTTAAAAATTGAAAGGAGCTGTTTTAAGAGCAGTGTACTCCATCAAGAGCAATGAGACCGACTCGTACTGCAAGTGCAATTGATGCAGCGGGAGTGCTTACGTCCTCTGGTGGATCGAGCCCAAACACCGTGGGATAGCGCCGCCGGCGGGTGCGCCGTGACGATGGAGGAGTCTCCGGAGGAACCAGGCCCTGCGCGACAGCCTTCAAGAACTCCTCTCGCTTCCTCAGCACTCTCTGCGCGGCCTCCACAATGGTGCGGTGCGATGCGCGCAAGCGTGTGGACGACAGCATGTCCGACAGGGCCTTTGCTGCCTCTTCCAGATCATGCTGCACACAGAACGCCCGAGGGGACCGCGTCAGTCGCCCATAAAATGTCCCAGTGCACAGTTTCATTTGAAATTCGCAGTGATCCATGCACTGTGAAACACTGCAGTGGGTTTAGGTGGTAGTGGTTGTGGTTTGTGGGAAAGAAAAACGAAAGGAAGTGCACTGGGGATATTTTTGAGCTTGGCAGGGGGCTCACCTGCATACAACCCAGTGCAGGGGAAGGGAAGTAGAGGGGGAGTGAAAGGATAAAGTAGAGAGAGAGAGAGAAAGGTACAAAGAGAAGATAAGAAAATAGAGATAGGTGCAGTGGGTTTACATAAACGACACTTCATAATGCACAATGGCCGCAAAATGTTCCACCCAAGCAATGCAGAAGCTGTGATTATGCGCATAGCCTTCTCAGAAGCAGAATGTGCCTAAATCGGCAAACCAAGACTTTAATGCGTCCACATAATGCTAAAAGGCCAGCTGGGCTGCTCATGGGTTCTCACATCCAGGCGCTAAATTAATGCAATCATTGTGTCACTGTACTGTTCATGCAGTAATCACAACAATTTTTTTATAGTATGATAAATTTACAGGAGCTTAGTTCTGCAAGACTAAGAGAAAGGAATGTCGAGCTTTTTTTCTGCCGGTACAAGAGTGTGAGCTGTGATCCTGGTCTGAGTTAATGAGGAGTTGGTGCCTACCGCTTATCAACTCAATCAGTAATGGGATCTGCATGTTGTCACGGGTAAAGCCCTATGTGCCATCACAGAAACCAGGAGTAATGCTCAAACATTTAAAAGAAACCAGCGTTTGGAATTTTGCTACATTTACAAAAACACATTTCTGTGCAACATGCCTTTTTTGCATCACACAAAAATGTGAGAGACACAAAAGAGATAAATTCCGGCTTTAGCTATTTATTCCTAGACAAACAAAGAATTGTTTGCCAGCAAACAGGAGCCAAAAGAGCTCTGAAAAGTATAATATTTCAATAAAACAAGAAGTCATTCAGCCTCTACAGTCCCTTTCACAGCTCTACATGCAAAGAATGTTTCCATTTTTACATAAAAGCCAGTCATGTGTCAGTTCATTGATTCACTGTTAGAAAACGATTCATTCATGAATTCAATAGCAGCATGCACAAAAACATTACCAAAAAAAAAGAACCTTTTCAGGTTTGATTTCATTATGTGGTATTTGTTGTTGATTTTTGATAACTGTGTGGGTATATATTACAGCATACCAAGATACATGAACGAGTAAATTTCACTACAAGCCAGCAACTGTTGGACGGCGGTTAGGACTCGTCCCAGACTCTCACCTGAAGAAGCTCAAAGACAGTCTTGCTGTAACCGTCGTCTTGCATGTAGTAGCCATAGGCGTATGAACCGCACAGGATCTGGCGAGCCCGCAGCAGCTCCCACATCGTGTCACTGAGGGAGTGACTGCCAAACGTGTCCCCCTGGCCTTGTTCATGGACCCAGCGTTCTTCCTTCTTGGCAATCCGCTCTTGGATGACCGCTTCAGCCTGCAGCAGGTTACAAAAAATTAGGCAAAGAAAAAGGAGCGCTCACAACACTGCAGAAACGTGATGGGGGATATATACAGCACCTTATGCTTCTTTTCGTGTTCCTTGAAGGAAGTGTAGTAGTGGGCAAACTTCTTCAGCTCTTGCATCTCCTTGTTTTTGGTCTCAGCCTGGCAGAAAAGACAAGAACGACGGGACCTATCTAGACACCTTCGACAAAAGTCTGAAAGATTTGAGGCACCATTATGGCAGTCATGCTATCAATTACTCGTACAATCACGCCAACCCCGGGGGGAGTATACAGGGAAAGTTCCTCAGATGGGCACAATGTGTAAACAACAAAAACAACAACAAAGAGAAACACAATAGCCTCAGATACTCTTTCATGTCAACTAAAGCATGGTAATCATCATGCTGTGCTTTGTATTTTTTTCGGGCTTTGAAGGAACAAATTGGTACGTTACAGCTTGTCCTAACCTCAGAAAGCCGTCAGAGATACATAGAGCTTTCAGATCAGCTCCAGATAGTCTCAGAGCACTTCTTTAAATTATCGATAGATCAAACTACGTGTTTTGTGATCCCCTTGAAGTTTGATATATCTGGAATCGACTGTGATTGCAAAGCCCTTGCGCAGTCTTATTGCACAAAAACACAAGTTCCTTCTCTGCTGCTTTCCGGGAAGTGAAAAAGGTTCTTTGCGCGATTCCTCTGTCTCTGCGGTGTCGTCTTTTCTATGGCCCCATGGCCAGACGAGAACGGAAGTTGTGGTCCTTTTTGTCCGACTGTCCGATTGGCTCCAGCAGCAGCCGTGACCTGTTGCCATGAATAGGAGAGTTGCTCCAAATGGAGCCGTTATATTTTGTACCATCTTACTGGGGGCTTTAGCCCTACACAGTGAAAAATGGGGAGGAAGAAAAGAACAGTTCTGCCTGCCCAGTTCCACTAGGTGCACCATTGGAGTCGCACCAAAACTGAAGAAAAATAAGATTGGATTGCAACTAGGTACGGTTCAACTGCACCATATAAAAAAAATTTGAAAATGGAAGGGAGGAGTGGAAAGGAGGCTACTCACATAGTTATCATGGAAAGGTGTACTCCCCCAAACAAAATCCAATGATTTCATTTCATTAAGGTCCAGTTTATGCCTCAGTAAGAGAGAGCATAGCTAGGGCAAGTAAGTTCCCGCACCTCGGTGATGATGGTGCCCGCATGCTCCTCAGCACGGTTCACGGCCTCCATCCGATTGCAACGAAAATAGCCCCCCGTTGCAGAGCTGTGCCTCTTCCACGGCTCCAGGCAGACCCAGCAGAAGTCGTGCTTGCACTACAAGAAAGGACGTCACAACAACAACAACAAAATAAACCCAATGAAAGCAACTACAGCCACATAGTGGTAATGTGCACGCTGCAATGGAATAGCATGGGCAACAAATGCAGCTACAGTGTTAAGCTGTGGCCACAGCCTTTTACAGCTGAGTTGTGTGGGAATCACAAAGGCCTGCAATAATATTCGAAATATTAGTGCCCCCAACACTTGTTTGGCAGCAAAGAATGCTTTCATCACTGAGAACTTACGCATTTGAAGCCAGAATTTTAATTTTTCCACTAAATCATGATTGATTGATTATGAGGTTCATGATTGATTATGATTGTGATCGATTGTGATCATGATTGATTATGATCATGATTGATTTCATGATTGATTATGAGGTTCAAAGGGCCGATGCTACACAGGCAATGAGGCGTGCCATAAGTGGAGGGCTCCAGATTATTTTTGACCACCTGGGGATCTTTAACGTGTGCAGAAATCTCAAACACACGGAATTTCCTCTTTTCGCCTCCACCAGAAAAGTGGACTTCGTGGCCGGGAATCAAACCAGCGTCCTCGGGCTCAACAGCACAACGCCTTTGCCACTGAGCCACAGCGCAGGTTAAATCGTGTGTTTTGTGAAGACACCATTGACGTATTCCTGGCAATGTGCCTAAAACAAAATTTAATATGTGGACTAAGGCTTCTGCATACTGGGAAACATCTAAATTGATGCCTTGTTTGCTGTCTGCCTCCATAAATGGCAGGACGATACCGCTCAACAACCGCTGTCCGCACTCTCGGTGTTTCTGCCCGTATTTGTGCTTGGCATACACTTGTGACAGTTTATAGTAATCATTCGCGATACATTGGGTATGCTCGACAACAGGGTCACGTAAGTGGCGATGTCGCGTACGCCAGTTGGCCAGTGTTGTGTGCCAGGCAAGCCCAACACGCCCGACGACTGTGCAGCTTAAGCGGGCAGAGTGTGCACCGTACACACTGGTGTTTCTATGTTTACATGTTCGTTCAAAACTTTTATTATTTAACCCACCATTCTTACTACTATTAAAAAAATGTGCACTAGATTTAAGTGCAAACAGCTCGTTCTGCAAGCTAGTAATCCCTGTTTAATTGGCACTGTACTTTGCCAGCCTCAACCAATCGCAACCAGCTGCCCATAACATGTCACGAGTCCAGTGCGGAAAAGTGCTATTCTCTATTTTCCTTATTACACCACTTAGTTTAGCAAAGTTCACGTTAAAAGTGGTGTAGGCAGTCTTTTGAATAAACCAAACTTCTATTATGTCTTCATGCAAGGAGGCCCAACACATTTGTGAGACACCGTCCTTCATTGAGGCACCTGGGCCTGCTCTCCTTTGCAAATTCAAACTAAAATTTGGGGGGGATTTATGCACTAAAGCTACGTTTTCGTTATAAGGTGCCTTGTAGTAGAGGGTTACAGACTAATTTCGACCACCTTGGAGTCTTTAAAGGGGCCATGAACACAAAATGCAAGTTTGGTTCATTCAAAAGATTGCCTCGTTAGAATCATGCTGACACCACTTTTAACATAAACTTCGCTCAAATAAGCTGTATAATTAGAAAAAAAAAAGAATGGCCATGCAACCCGCTAGCTCATTCCCCCACGCAGAACCTATAATGCCATACCAGCCCGCTCTGCGATTGGCGGAGGCCAAAAAAAGCAAACGCGAATTAGGCAGAACTTGCCGAGTGAGCTATTTGCGCTTAAATTTAGGGCACATTCTCTTTATATCAGTAAGAATGGTGGGACAAACAGTGGAAGTTACGAAAGCACACGTAAACATAGAAGTACCGGTGCGTACTGCTGTTGGTACTGCGCACACTATGCTTCGTTTAGATGCACAGCACTGCGGAGCTTTGGGGTTGTCTTAGATGACACTGGCCGATTGACGCAAGCGACGGTGTCTTACGAGACCATATTTGTCGAGCGAGCACCATGTTTCACAAAACGATTATTTTCTCCATGAACAAAAACAAGCCAGGTTTAAATATGGTCACAAACCGAAGGCAGAAAACGGCTTGCCGCGGTGTGGTGGCACCATCTTGGTTGACTAACAGTAAGCAAGTCTCCGCTCCACACCAAGTTTAGCTGAAAGACCTGTTCTTATGATGTCATTGCAAACGTCGTTCGAACACTTGTTTTGGCGCGAGATTCAAAATTTTAGCTTAAATTGATTAATTTTGCAGTGAATAAAGCGTCGTTTGCTTCCGGACAAGCACTGGGGGAGCTATAGAACACGAAATCATTCGAATAAAACAAACTTGTATTTTGTCTTCATGGCCCCTTTAATGTGCACTGAAGTCTCAACACACTTCACACTTTTCGCCTCCATCAGAAAAATGGTCGTGCTCGCTTGCTCTCCTTTGCACCCCAGGCGACAAAAGATCTAGGCATGCTACGCTGTAGGCATCACCAATCACCAAGAACAGCACAGAATATAACAGCTCCTTGCTTTAGTGAAGCCAGTTTGGCTTCTTGGTTTTCCAATCTTTTTGAAAAAAAAGGACCTCATTGGTCTTTGAAAAAGTGCTTTGTGAAATACCACAAAGCAAAGCTAAATGGTCAGAGAATATGAAAAAGCTTGGACGCGTTGCACATTCGGACAAGTACGAGTGTCGCTCCCTTTCTTTCTCCCTGTCCGAGTTTGCACTTTGGTTTTCAACTGTACTTGCCTTGTAGCACTTGATGTGGTTGCAGCCTTCATTCTTTTGGATGGGGGACTTGCAACAGGGGCATGGCTTTGAGTTTGTCACCATCCAGAGACAGTTGGCAGCGTCCTCAGTTCGAGTGCAAGCACTTTTTACTGAAACGGAGAAAGAGCCAACACAAGTGCCCATCAAACACCATTGTCAAGCAAGGAAGGAACAGCTGTTCCCACTCACATTCCTCAGGTTTGGCCTCTGCCACCTTTTTCTGCCATTCCTTCCATTTCTCGCAGCAGCAAGGCGCATGGGCAGGACCCAGGCATTCCCTGCAGATATTCATTGAAAAAACCAGCTACAATCAACAAAAAAAAAAAAAAAATTCCTCTAGCACTGATGCAAAAAAATAAAAAAAAAAAACTGAGAAGCAGCGGCTCGATCCATAAAGCTCAGTTGTTCTGTTGAAAGACAGACAAGAAAAAGTCTGTCTACATTGAAAGTAGACAAATATTGCTTCATGTTAGATGGGAAATACGTTCACCGTGAAATATGCATTAGAACATGCAAATTAATTGTGTTAAAACAATGCTACTACACAAAATGTGCTGCACTACGAACATACCATTTCTTTTCAGTTTCTTGTCTTTAAAGGCAAAGTGCAGAAAACATTACAGCATTTGCTGGCATAACTAACAAAATAGCAATTATAATTGTACCCTGTACTTTGGCAAAAAAAATTTTGGAAGTTTTTTTTTTTTTGTTACTTTTATAACAAATGCAACCCATAATTTATGTTGTTGTTTTTACACCATGGGTGCCTGCCTCACTGCTTGTTTAGAGACAGCTGCTACCTCTAAACAATACTTTCTAAGTGCGAATGCACTTCTTAAGCGAGCCTGAATCGTCCGCCGCCGTAGTCCGCATAGCAACAGCTGCGGGTGCGCGCGCTCCTCGTCTTCCTTAGCAACGGGGGGAGATGGGCGCGCGCTGCCTGGCCGCTGACATGGCACATACCCACGTGGGGGATTGGCCAGGAATCGGGCGTGAGAAGGGCTAATGCACCTGCTTAAAGGAGTACTGACACGAAATTTCAAAGCTGAGATCCGCTCTAGCAATCAAGTACAACGACAACACAAATAGGTGTCTGTGAATAAATGCACCTTTCTTTCTTTGTAGTTGTGTGTGTGTGTGTGTGTGATCTCTCTTTCGCGAACATTACCGAACCGCGCAAATTCAACTCGTGCATTCGCACTTTCACATTCTTCCCCTCGGGGAAATGCGGGGAATTTTTCCACTCTTGCATCTGGAGAGGCAACGATCATCTGATCGCCTGCAACACTCCCAACTTGACACGGCAGCACTTGACCTATAAATGGCAAGAGCACATGCTCGCAACAATCAGAAGTAGATAGCCTCGCATGAACCAGAAAATTTTGTGCATTGCAGGTGAGATCTGTAGCAACTTATGCAGTGAGAGCTGCTAATGCTAGTGTCCTCTAAGCTTTCGGTGTCACCCGCCAGCACCCCTTTTCCTCAAGCCCAGGTCGGACAGGTTTGAAGTCGCTGCTAGGAAAGAGCAATAGCGTTGGTTGGAGGGACTACCATGTCTGCACAGCAGGGATGGGCATCCCCAATTTACCAGTCCTGAATGGTTCGCAGGCAGTCCAAGAACTGCCCTCATACTGGAAGGTCCATAGGACAGGAAGTTCCATTAAAGTTCCGTAGAAGTTTGCGGGTGATCCGGGACCGATAATCGAAGAAGCTGATGATAAGGTAATGCAGTCTAAGCTTTTGGATGACTTAGCTGGCGTAGTGTTCCACCCGTACCATAATCAGCAGTAGCAACAGTTGTACACTTGTATATTGCCTGTATTTTTTGGCAATGAAGACCAAATTTTTGCCGGAGCACTGGAATCGGACTACCATGCTCGAGTACCCGAACCTGTGCATCAGTCTTCAGGCAGTGCTATGCAACGGGTACGTGGCAGGTGCAGCCCGGAAGTGTTTGCTCCAGTGTAGCTAGTCAGGGTCAGCCTTGCTTGAGGTAGGTTTTGCTCGTGTAGCTAGAAGGGGTATATAGACATTGGTGTACTACCTTTAGGGTGTTCCTGCACTCTATGAGGTCGTCTGCCTTAATATCCACTGGTTGAGACAAAAACACAATTTCTGTCAGATACTAATGTACAGTGGAATCTCAATGATATGATTCTGGGCGATACGAATTTCAGGACGATATGAATTTCAGAGAAGTCCCGGCAAAATTGCATTGTTTGCAATGGGAAAATTTTCAGCTGTTATGAATGGACCTGCGCGGCCCGGCGGATGATATGAATGAGCTGGCGAGGTACCCGACTGGCGAGTGGGCAAATGGCGGCGACGTATGGGCTCTTGCTCCCACTTTGTCTCTCTTTATCAAAAAACGGCCGGGCTGTTGTTTTCTGCTCGCGAAAACGCGCCGCGCACGCCCTAGGCGCACTGACTCTGTCGCGGAACCACCCTCATGCTGCACGCGGCGTGTCCAGTGGCGGCAACATGGCGGCGGCTTCAACCACAAAATGGTGTGGGGCGCTCGAGCAACCGCTTCTAACCGTTCTTTAAAATGCCGCTCAAGGCACACACGAAGTTGCTTGTGCGGTAAAGCAGCTGATAATGTGGGTGAAAATGGTACTATAAAACACCCTCCGCGCTGCTAGTGAAAGCACCCATGAAATATCTGCCGGGGTGCTAAGCCTAAACTTCTCCGACGGAGCCAGCCAGCTGTCTCAAGCACTTCAAAACTGCCGCCATGAGGCGCACGCCTCCCCACTGGCGCAAGTCGTCAGGCTACTCCCCCTGCCGCGCGGGTCGTGCGCCATTTTCTGACTGAGGCAGAGGCTGCCACGGGTGCGGAATCATCAACGTGGGCGTGAAAAAAATAGCACGCGCAATGCCGACGCCCACAAATCGCGTGCAAAAACGTGCCATGCAGTTCACGCCTTGACTGTTGCGGCACGTAGTGAGCTTAAAGGAGCCATGAAGAGAAAATACAACTTCGTTTAATTTGAAAGAACTAGGATTCAGTATCTCATTCAGCACCATTAGAGCCACAAAAGATGTTTTTTAATGAAAAACAAAGCAAGAAGTATTTAAAAACTTTCAAATTTTGCGCCACAGTGACATGTTATGAGCAAGAATGACGTCATACGGGCCAACAATAAAACATAATTTTCAGTGCGTTGACTGCAGGTTAGCATTCAAGTGATGCAGTCAAATGGAACTAGAGGCCCCATTACAGATGTCCAGTCATGTGTCGTCGCGACAGCTCAGTTAGGCAGCCGCCAATCGCGCAAACAAGGTTCCGTGACGTCATAGAAAAGTAAGTTGCGGGAAATTGGCTAGGGGGTCGCGACAGCTTCACACGTTTTCTTCAATATCTCCGTTATTTGTTCGAAGATTGCGATGATATTGATATCATTGTTATCGGTACTAAGCAGTCTTTCTAATAAACCCAACTTGTATTTTGTCTTCATGGCTCCTTTAAGCACTGCGAGTGAGGAGACGAAATTCCGGAAAGGACTGCTCGGCAACAAGAAGGTTAAAAAAAAGCAGAAAAAGTCACGGATTTCTTCATGCGAAAGTAAGAAAAGAAATAAACAAAAACTTTTTTTAGTGCTCAATTTTTTTATCTGTGTTGGTTCATACGAATTTCGGATAATACAAATCTTTTTCACAGTCTTGCGAGATTCATATCATCGAGATTCTATTGTATTTACTACGCGAATGCACATAGTAGCACCACCGTGTTGACCCATGTCTTGACACTGAGAACGTGGATCTGAATCAAATGCGGGTAACACGATAGAGAGGGGAGGAGGAAGGGCTGACCAGCAGAAGTAGTGGTTGTTTCCGCAGTCCACGGCGTGAGAGATGGGCTCTCGTGGAGCCAACCGGGGAAGCCGCAGTGGGGGCGGCTCTGCAGACTCAAGGAGATGAACTGCCCGGCCGCACCCTGCCCAGGGGCACCAGTTGAAGTGGGGGTTGCTCTTCACAAAGGCCTGCCACAATGCAGGGGGACAGAGGGGGAGAGAAGAAGCAAGCACCATCACGACAGACGCCGACTGCTGCAAAGCCCAGTCTGCGCAACAAGAAGGATGACAGACCACTGCTGCACACCATGTCTCTCATACACCGTAGCATCATTAATATTCCGCAGTTTTTAAATGCATTAATGCAAAGCATAGTGTTATGAGGTTTTGAGTAAAAGTGCCCTTCAACTGCACCTACCGCCAAACTTGCATAACTTTCATTGCTAGCGGTACTATTTTGGAGCCCACTGCCAAACTCCCACTTTACCATATGACATCGTACTTTATTAAAGAAACAATAACCCACAGGGGGAACTCAAGATGATTACCATTATTTTGCAAGCTCATTAGTACTCAAGTTGGTTGGCATAAATCTTCTTTGTTCATAAGCTACTAACACTGTAATGATGCTGATGTAAAACTTAATCCGTCAAGCATTTGTGCACCTGCAATTTTTGAAAACTATTAATTGCCAGTACATGAATCACTGGGGACACTGAGATGAATGAAAGCCGAGCTTGTAAACATAATCACACGCCCCTGGAAAATTTCCAGGTTATCAAGCCCTGACAAACAGTCTCTTAATTAAGGGGGGACATGGCTTTTAAAATCAACTTTTTTAATTTTTTCAATGAAAATTTGCACAGCAACTGGAAATGCTGCTTGTTCTAATACCCCATAAAAATTTCAAATTAAGATTTTTAAAACCTTTTTATTTATAAATTTTTTTTTCTGTTCACCTTGTTCCGAGCTTGAGCGGCTTATAAAACATGATAGAAAACTTGCTCGAAGTGCTTAGCATTTCCAAATAAATGAACAAGGTTGTGACATTCTTACACTTTTTTTTAAACACAATTGTTTTTAGTTTTCAGTTTTTCAGAGGTGAATGTACAACAGGCATGTAGACTGTGAACGACTACTTGAATAAAAAATTCACAAAAAGTAAACCTGGAAAACCATGAACCTCACGACCTGAACTGTTTGTCAAGGAATGTAATGCAAAAAACGGAATCAATATAGACCCAGCCGTCACGAAGAAATCATTAGAACAAACAACGCAAGTGGGGGAAAAAAAAACGGCTTCCAAAGTTGCAACATAGATTTAATTTATCAAAAGTCGCTAGGGTTGTAGCCTTTCATGTCATTTTGATTACAGGGCTTCTGGAATGCCTTGCCTTGAAATTGGAGTGCCTTTTACAGCCTTCCTCTTTCCACAAAACTTGTGAACAGTACATAGCCCAGTTTGCAGGCCAAATGGAAGGGATATGCTTTCAATGCAAAGTAGGTTAGCTGGTTGCCTGTATTGCACTAGACAACTTCCCCAAGCAGTGTTGTCACCATGGCAACAAGTGATGCACTCCTCTTTTTTCCTTAAATTTGAAAACTGACTTTCGGCTTCTTTTATCTTTTATAATCTTGCCTGAAGCAGCAACTTAGTACAGGTGAGCCCGCTTATAACGAACACAACGGGAACCCGAAATCACTTCGTTATATCCGCTTTTCGCTATATCTGGACAGAAAATCTATGTATACCAATGGTAACGGGAAACGAAGATTTGTTCGTTATAGCCGCTATATCGTTAAAACCGGGTTCGCTATAAGTGGGCTATACTGTACTCGTGCATGCAGGTGTTCATTGCCAAAGGTTTACATACCACAAGGATACAAATGAGCAAGTTTTAAGCTTGATGTAATATTCTGCATAACTCCAACTTTAATGTATACACTTTTTTTAGTACTCTTGACATTCAGGGCATCCAATATTTCTTGCAGCACAGCCAATATGCACAAAAGATGCTTTCAATAGTATTATAATACCCCTATAAAAATTCAATCTGTTAAACGCTGCGACAGTAAGGTACATTTTTGACGCCATGAACAGGTTTTTATTCCGAACTCAGGCCTGTTTGCATTATTACTAGAAGTGCAAAGGAAATGCGCAAGAAAGGCGATATGGCTAGCATGCATCGCGGCGCATGTTTACCGCAACATATTGTACTTTGATTATCCCTGACATGGCTCGTCAGGTCGCTTTAAGATTAAATCTGTCACAGGCATTAATTACACCTACTGGCGCTCAATGGTAACCGGTTGCACAGCCAGGCCATGCTCTTAAAGGAGCCATGAAGAGAAAATGCAAGTTGGTTTTATTCGAAAGATTTCGTGTTTTATAGTGCCCCCAGCGCTTGTCCGGATACAAACGGTGCTTTATTCACTGAGAAATTAAACAATTTAGGTTAAAATTTTGATTTTCCCGCTCAATCGTGCGTTTTCGTGGTCCCAAATGACATCACAGGAACCGACCGCTCTGCAGCCTAGAATACCTTCATTCACACATCCGCCGTACAGGGTAGAGACACGTATACGCTGGCGCCGCCATTTTCGGTTGCTCGCTCGCCGCCGAAGCAAGTCATTGTATCAAAACCGCGCTAAAATTATCGCCGCAACGCGGTTTGCTGAAGAAGTTTGAATCATATTGTCTGTTTCGCGTTGCTAGGTCTCGTGGGAAACGAAAAGAATAACGCGTTGAGCCCGTTGGCCCAATTGCGGCGGCACGGGACCGTTCTAAGGTTGTCTCCACCCTGTACAGCGGTGTTGGTTTGTTCCCGTGTTTCTTTACGTTCCGTAACCTAGATGGCGCCACCATACCAAGGCAAGCGTTTGGTTTGTTTTTGCCCGCATTTAAACCTGGCTTGTTTTTGTTCTGGGAGAAAATATTCGTTCCCTGAAACAGTGCTCGCTCGACAAATGGGGTCACGTAAGACACCGTTGCTTGCGTCAATCGGCCAGTGTCGTCGGAGACAACCCCAAGCCCCGTAGTGCTGTGCAGCTAAACCAAGCATGCTGTGCGCAGTACGAACAGCAGAACGCGTCAGTACTTCTATGTTTACATGTGCTTTCGTAACTTCCACTGTTTGTCCCATCATTCTTATTGCTTTGTAAAGAATGTGCCCTAAATTTAAGCGCAAATCGCTCGTTCGTCTAGTTTGTAAGCTCTACCTAATTTGCGTCTGCTTCTGCCAGCCTCCGCCAATCGCAGAGCTTAGCTCATGTGACATCATAGGTTCTGTTGCGGGAAATGAGCTGGTGGGTCGCATGACCATTCCCGTTTTTTCCTAATTATGTAGCTTATTTGAGTGAACTTTACGTTAAAAGTGGTGTCAGTATGATTCTAACGAAACAATCTTTTGAATGAACCAAACTTGTGTTTTCTCTTCATGGCTCCTTTAACACACAGTAGCTATGCCGTGCGCACCGCAGCTGTTGACACGTCGGCCATTCCTTTCCCAAGGCTTGTGAGCCTACTGTCAAACATAGCAATAACTAAGCGTGTAAACATCGCGAATCAGATTAAAAGTTAACTTCGCGAACCGCTATTGCAAGCGCACACACCGTTTTTCCCCTTCCGGGCATTGGCCACAGTAAAGTCATGTGCATCACGAAGTGTTCGATGACCTCCACCTTTCGAGCCACGCAACTTCCCATAATCTGGCTCGTGATCTCAGGCATTCCCATCCCGATAATGTCTGTGTTGAATACCTTAGCAGATAAAATAACTGAACAGAAACTTGGCCGAGCGAAGCAGAGAAAATCAACTGAGAAACGACAACTACGCAGTTCAGGTGGCCGCCATCTTGCGTTGCTGCAGCGACACCAAATCAGAAGGGCCATTTCAGCGTACCCTGACCAGAGGGCCAATTGCGCTTCAGCATCCATTTCTGGCTTCGTTTATGCGTCTTTCTTTTTCAGCCATTCCTGCATTTGTGAATGAACAAAGATAAAAGACGACTGGAACCAGAAAGAGGATCACTCGGTCGATCTAATGGTACCAAAATGGCCATGCCCGGTGGCACCGTTGCAGAGATACAGTGCTCCGAAAATTGCTGTTTTTTTTTTCGCCCTTTCGGGCTCATATTTTGTCACTGCGGCTGGCAAAAGTATTTTTTTACACCACTGTGTGACGATTTTTGACAGAAAAACTTTGAAAATGCACAAAAGTAAAAAACAGAAGCCGAATTTGTGGCTTTCAAAAAAAATGATGTTTTGGTGAGTTTTCTGAAGTTGAAAGCCGTGCCCCCCCTTAAAGGGACACTGAAGTGATTTGTAAACATTGCGGGATTACTAGCGCAAATTGTAGTCCGGAGTCCATAGGCTATGTTTCAACCATTCTGAGCGCGTTTACGCAAATTTATTTAGTAGAAAAATCAATTCGAAAATGCTGTCCTCCTCTCTGCATCTTCGCCCATTTTCTGTGGCGTTTTCGTGTGACGTCAGAAGGAGATGACTTGGCTTGACTGAGTTACTGCACAGCTCGCCGACCTTCCGGCAGAGTCAATCGGCCAAGCGTTTAGTCCGCCGGCCCCCGACGGGTCGTCGCAATTCGTTCGCACAGTTGAAACGAAGCCAGGACACGTTTGTTAATGGAAGAATGTGCCTTTCTTTACTTTGTTAGTTTGTACGCTGTATCAAGCTCCAAGTCAAGGTCGCTCCACCCAAGCACTGCACAAGCGCACATGCGACGCTTCGCTGACTGGTACGCAAGTAGGAAAATCTAAGGCCACTTGAAGGCGGGAGAAGAGTCAGCGAAGTCAATATAAATACTACGGAAATAAAATCAACTGATACTTTTACCGTACAGCGTAAAACTAGGGAGCACGAAACACTTTTTTGCGCTAGGAGAACAAGCACAGCGGTCACGACCATACATCTGCGAACGCTTTTCCGTCTAAGAAATGCAATTGCTAGACGTGAGATATTGTGGAAATTTGGGGGACGCTTACTGCACGAGCGCTATACAACAAATAGTCACCTAAGCTGCTTGGAATGCTAAAACTAAATAAAAGTGTAAACTGGTCATACATTATATACCTTATATTTCCAACGCTGGCAGCGCTGGCCCGTGGCCGAGTGGTCTGGAGCGCTAGGTATGTTATTTTGCAAGTCACAAGTTCGAATCCCCGAGGGTACATTTTTTTTTTTTGTAAGTTGACTTTTTCGCTTTCGGCCGATGTTTTCTATACTGATTTAACCATTTTTGGGCCGTAACGTTCACTGCTCCACAAACTAGTTCACAGAATGCGCGCAGGATGACACTGACGCACTAGCGGATTCTCGTTGGCGTCCTGTTGCCATAAGCCCCGACTGCTTGCGGGCAGTGGGCACAGGCCAGAATCAACAGACCCTTGACCTGGTGCGAACACGCTTTTTACAATGCAGGCATGAGTGAGTGTCACAAACTGCAGGCCAGACCCTCCATATTTTTATTTTCAGACGGCCGACATGACGGCCTCCCGGACGGAGTCGGCCATTTTGCTCCTCGCAGAGGAATTCGGGGTCCCCCCTTCACTTTGTGCTCACCTTCTTTGTTTCACCCTGCCTGCTACGAGGACAATGCGAGCTGCCGCATTCTAGCGCTGTTGTCGGAGGGTGACGTCACGATCGCTGGCTTGGACGCGCGCTTGCGATCGTGGCGAAGTTGTCGAAGGCCCCAGGAGGGGGAAAAGAGGAACAATAGGAATACTTCGGAGTGGGTCTACGGGACGGCCGGCGGAGGTTATTTAAGCGGGCGCAAGCGATCGCTTGGGGCAGTCGGCTGGAGATTCGAGAACGCGCTACGCGGGGAAGAGTCCGGGGGTGACGCGCCTTAGCGGAAGTGCATCGGTAGGCTCGCGACGGATCGGCCCACGCTTCGGCTCAGCGCTCGAGTTCGCCCGTAGCCGCGAGTCCCATGGCCGACCAGCTTCTGCACCCCGGACCCCCGAAACACGTGAGCTGCTGCCCGGCGAGGCCGTCTCCACCTCGTCGTGACTTTCTGCCGTTGAACCGGCGTGTTCTCCTTGCCTTGTAGAGACTTTCTCTTCCCGTGCTCCCTCCTTCGTAATTGTTTGTCGTATCGGATTAAGATATCCGCCCTCAGTTTTTTTTTTTCTAGCGTCACTTGTAACTAACGATGTTTGTCTCCTAGAGGGTTTTGCGTGTTGCGTAATTGTTTTGAACTTTGTTTTGAATTGTTGTTTTGAATTGTTAGTATTCGTTAGTTAGTTAGTTAGTTAGTTGTTAGTAATAGTTAGTTAGTTAGTATTTTGAACTTTGTTTTGAATTGTTAGTATTCTTTTGGTAGTTGCGTTGTTGAGGTTTAAACAAAGTGTTTGCCTCTAAAGTGTTTTGCGTATTGCGCACTTGTTAGTACTTTTGTTATAGTTGCGTTGTCGAGGTTAAAACAAGTGTTTGCCTCTAGAGTGTGTCGCGTACAGCTGTCTGAGTTAGCGCGCGTGCGCTTAGCGTACGGTCGATTAGTGCCTGCGTGCACGAGACCGATGGAAGTGTGAAGGTTTTTTTTTTCTTCTTGTGTCGGGCGTTGCCCTGTAGTCTTTTTGTTTGTACAGTAAACCTACATAGTTCAAAACGTAGCCGAGCATCTCCGTTGTGATTTCATTCACCCCAGCAATCTCGGCACACGTGAAAACCAACCGGCCGGCCACCCTGCTAAAATATAAATAACTGTTGTCTCGCGCCCCTTCTTTGGTATTTGCAAGTGGACGCAATTAACCGGGGGAGGGGTTTGTGACAGTGAGGCAAGCTCCAAATATGGGGGAAATGCGCTTGGCATTTGAGCGTCTGCGGTG
This sequence comes from Haemaphysalis longicornis, assembly GCF_048455015.1. Classification (NCBI taxonomy): domain Eukaryota; kingdom Metazoa; phylum Arthropoda; class Arachnida; order Ixodida; family Ixodidae; genus Haemaphysalis; species Haemaphysalis longicornis. The sequence continues at coordinate 252,028,682 of NW_027526295.1, forward strand.
ACGCAGAGGGTGTTCATCTTCTGCGTAGGCCTCGGCTAGTGATTGCTACGATTCCAAGCCGTCCTGGGAGGCTTATCTTAGGCATTTTACAGCCGACAACATGGCAGAAGCGCGGTACGACGATTATTGAGATAATGAGAATGCCCATCCAACAATGCCGTCGGATGTCAAGCATGTTGTTTTACAGAACCGAAACTGAAACTTGTTTGAATGCTATTCTTGGCCTCCGTCCAATCAAGGTGCATCTCCTCCTGTCGTCACAGCCTTTACTTGGTGCGGCCGCCACAGACAGCGCGTGGTAGTTTTTCTTCTTTCGCACTTTATAATATAATTACCGACTTATCAGCTGGATAAACGATGAAAAGTGTATTAATTTGAGCCAGTCTACGCAGTGCAAGCAAAACCGGGAACTTGACAAATTCACTTCTCCCTTTAAATGAGGACAAAGTACAAAGGAGAGTTGCCCAGGTACAAAGAATTAAAGCAGTTCCTATAAACGTGAATTATATGCATGAGAACTCAACTCTTTTGCACAACTAGTTCAATGTAGCGCTGCAGCAGTTGGGTGCACAGCACTGCAGAGCAGGCCTACGCTTTGCGGTCACATCCCTTCCGACCACCCCACAGAGCTCACCTCGATGTCAAACTGCAGATACCGGCGCACCATATCGGGGCTCACGATTTGTTCAATGATGTCCACGGGAACCAGCTGCGGGCAGCTGACTTCCGGGCACACTATGCTGTGCACGTCCCCTTCCCGGATCTTGATGGTCAGGTACCTGCAGGACATCAACCACAGGGGGAAGTTGTTGACAAGCCCAACTTTCAAGCACAGTTACACTGAAACAAAGCAACGAGGACCTAGTCAAATATTTCAGAAACCCCCCCCTTTTTTTTGCTTGCCTCAGAGTTTTATAAAGTTGGTCTGGTTTGTGACAATGATAAAAATTTGAGACGGGCCCTCAATTTGCAACAAATAGAAGCGAGACGCCAGATTTGAAAACAAACTTGGAATGCCTGGCACAGTAACTATCTTTGATTACTGCTCAGTGAATGCGTAGCTAAAAAAACTTAACCTTGCTTCCAGTGGGACATGCTACAGTTGCATTACTAAAGAAACACAATTTTCTGCATGGAAACAAGGTTTCACTTTCAAAAGTCACTCAGCACAATTCAGTACAAAGCTCAAGCTGTACAAAAAGCATGCTGAATATGTGCTCACCCCCCCCCCCCCCTTCCCTCTTTTTGTCATATCCCTCTATGTTTCAAGACCAATTAAGCATTGCACTGCATTCCAATTACCGAATATGCCTGCCTTGTCCCCCAATCTATCAAAAATGAGAATGAGGTTTTTCTAAAACTAACAGTTGCATCAAAGCAAGAATTTTACTTTGTTTATTAAGCCAATAGCAAAACAGACTTTATATATATATTTTGTATTTTATTTATATACCACCCTTCTTGCTTCTCCATGTGAGTGGAACAGATGGAAGAAATAGCAGCAAAAAAAAATACATCTTTTTCTTGTTCCACCCAGTCATCACACTACTTCCAGAAGTATGAAAACGCAAGCATTGCCACTTACTTGCGCCAACAGGACACACAGAACTGGTGCAGGCAGGGGACGATCACAGGTTCCTGTTCGTGAACAACTTCTGAACAAATGTTGCACTGTTGAAAAAAGAAATGAAATGTGTCACAAAGAGAAAAGCAACATAGATGAGGCCAACATTTGTCACATGAGCAACATATCTTGCTCCTATACCATAACATCCACGACACACAAGCAGTTTGAAGTACTTCCACATAAACAGCCCAAGCTCCCAGTCCTCGTAATCTAAAGGTCACTGTGTGGAGAGTGGTCAGACTTTTTACTTACGGCACAATTTGTGACGGCTTATGTTCGCTGAAAAAGACTCCAGCAGGAAGTTGGCCTCAAGAAACTGCGCATGGCGCCATGCTGGTACCGTATCATCCGGCCAGCCCCACCAATCTCGGGAAGCGGCGCTAAGAGAGACTAGCGCTGGTTCTAATCTTGTACAGGGCCAGTGTATGTGTGTGTGCGTGTGCGCATTGAACTTCTAAGGATCAGCGGCGGGACACCAATCTGTGACCCTTCTGAAAAACGGTCCAGCGCGCCTCACAGGCACAGAGTCACAGGGCCAGCAACGGGGATTTCGGGAGCCCACGCGGAGAGGCGAGTGCGTTGGGAAGTGCCAATGACTCACCTTGCAGAGGACATCTTAAAGACGCCACTCGAACACCCCGATAAGAAGAACGCCTTTTGTGACAGCATAAGTGGCTCATTCTGTCCCTGGCGGACACAAGGGGACAGTGGTCCCTGACGGCGTGGGAGGAGGAGTGGTAGAAAGCGACGAAAGGTATTAAAAGAGGAGGCCAACCAGAGAGACGGGGAGAGCGATCCCGGGAGCAGATGAGACGAGTCGCGAGAAACGCTATGCAGAAGACGGGGGAGGCTTCGGACCCCGGAGTCTAGCCACCACTCGAGTGTGACGTCTGATCACACACCTCCACACTTAGCCAACCAACGTCCAGCCATCGTTCGAGCCCGCGCAGCAGCAGCCTCATCGCGGCGGGCCCTTCGTTCGAGTCCGAACCGGAGAAGCCTCATCGCTGCGTACACTACCTTTTCGTAAGAGCCCGAGCCAAAGCAGCCTCATCGCGGCGGGCCCTTCGTTTGAGCCCGAGTCACAGCAGCATAACCGCGGCGGACTTCACGATCAAGCCCACAGCAGCCTGGTTGCAGCGAACATCAGGCCCCTCCTACAAGCCCAAGCCGCATCATGCCGAAGCAGCCCAGCGACGCTGAGCTGTTAGCGAGATCGAGCCAGTTGATCCCATTAAATTCCATGTAAAAACTTCCACGCGTCTGTGCCTCCATCTCCTCGTGCCCAGTGTGGACCCAGGGTCACGTTGAGAATCCCGACCATCACAAATTTTTGCAACATTCATCTTCTTAGCAGAGACTGATATGCACCAAGCATATTTGCCCCATGAATGCTACCCCCGGACTTTTATTTTTTGCACGACCAAACAAAGGCAGAGGTTAGAAAATGAACAGAGCCAGCTGCCCAAACAGCAAATAAGCTTCCGAAAGTGCAGATGGCAGCAAGATTTGTTGCCTGATAAGCTCCATGAAGCAATAATGGTCACAGCATTGATCCTGCAATGAGCTCTAAAGAGCAGCCATAACAGCACTAGTACTAATCATGCAAGATGAGCTTAAAAAAGCACTACCAAATTAAATTAGTCAAATTATCCTTTCACGGTTCTAGAGTCAGTAATGTGTGTGCTCACAATGCACAACTCATAATGTACAGAGGCTTGCGGAGTGAGTATTAGTAGCTGAAAAATAAAAAGAATCAATCAGCCCCATAACAAAAAACGAGGTGCGAAGGGCAGCAGATTTGGTGATGGTAAAGAACTACACGGAGTAGGAGTCGGAGAGTCAGGTTAGGCATGTTTTCCAAAACCGACTAGCCACAACTACGCACGCAAACAAAAGCAATGCTCAAGGCTACGATCTAAGCAAATGATTCCAGCACAGCATTACGCACGGGCAGGCGGGCGGGCGAGCGCCCCTGGGGTGTGGAGGGTGCAGAAGAGTTGAGGGAGCCCGACTGGTACTCCTCCAAGACCGCGGGGTCCGGGGTGCTGTCGCAGGCGTGCACGGCCGAGGTGGTCGGCTGCACCCCGGCCGCCAGGCAGCATCCGACCGGGTCCTTCACCCATGCCTCCAGCAGCACCACCTGGCTCCAGTCTGCAGGGAGGGTAAAGCACTGGGTGACCACCAAGACTGCGCTGGCAAGGAGATCAAAAGGGAAACTGTTCGACGTAAGTGCACCAGCAAGGAGGCCAAAGTGCACAAGACATGCCGGCAGTGACTGCTACCTTCCATGAGGAGCAGTGGTGCAGCAGCTTGAAGTCTACCCTGCCTAGGCCCCAACTACATGGTCCGAATTAACCTGTTGAATCCATTGCTGTGGCACCACGCATGCAGCACAGCAACCTAGTTTCGCAGCTGTGGCAAATAGCCAAATGTTTAGGGTGGCCAAACTTTCTGCACGAATGCTGTTCTTGCAGCATGGACAGGCCAGACCACGGCCCTTCTACCATGATATTCAGGATTAAATGACTTGCCCAAGAGATAGGGCGTTTCTTTTTCAGGAGCACAAAAATGTTCTCCTGCAACAGGTGTAGTTAGGTCTGCAAATAAACTGTTTTTCAAATGTGAAAATCGCAACGTTTGAAAGCACTGCGGACTTCTTATGTGCAGATATTCACTCCACCGAATTCACAAAAAACAACGCCCCATGTGGTACAAGCTTTAGACAGCTAATTTTTGTAGAAGAAGGCATCAGGCTGTGCACTTAGAGTAGCAAAACAAGGCCACAGACAGGTGGCAGAGGCATGTGCGGGATCACTGAATGCTGCGTCAAATGTCTTTCGCAGTTGTGCAATTGAATTTCGTGAGAAAAAGAAAAGGAATGTCTAATAAATAAAAACATGTTAGTGGTGCACATTTTCGCCCCAAGGATTTCTGTCAGCATTCTTTAACTCAAACTAAGGCACCCGGTCAATCTTTGTCATGGTGTACACGACGCTCAGCTGCAGAATTTCGCTGTCTCATGTCTCAAGATTGTTTTTCTCAACTAAAAAAATACGAACCCCATCTGTCAGCGATGCCTAAAACTTGTCGCTGCTTAAATTGGTTCGTAGCCATCGGCACATATCATTTCTTGTATTCACAGGAACATACTTGGAAACTTCCCCCCCTTTTTTTTTTGTTCATACCACGCTGGGACATGCCTTCTTGGAAATGTCAGTTTTAGAGTAATTGTTACGATGGAGAAGCAATAAATAGGTGCAACAAAACAAAGAGCCACGAAGGTGAAGTTATTATTGACTGGAATGATTGGATGACTGCATTTGGTTTGTTGGTTGACTTTTTGATTAAAATCATTGATTAGTTGTAACAGGTTTACCATAGTTTGATCAGATGTTTGATAAAACCTTGGGCAATCTGCTTCTGAAGGTATGCATCTACTTTTATATGCACCTGGGTGCACTGGGGCATACATAATTCAAAAGGTACATCCACTTAATGCATGCGCATGCCAAACATCACAAATGCAGCAACAACACAGGGCCCCACACTTGGTGCCGTACAAATGAACGATCAAACCTGAGCCCCATACCATGGCATCGCAAAAGTGCTTCGGCAGTGAATAAAGGCACATGGAGCATGTCGGAAGTTTCAACGAGAAGGAGGTCTTTGGCTTCCTGCAAGTCCTGAGGTCCCAGGCCCGTGTAACCCTAGTGGAAGAACGTAAAAGAAAGGTGGATGAGATCTTGTAATTACGTGTGCTTGGCAATATTCCGACAGCCCAGTTTGGGGCACATAACAATACGCCAAATTAAAATCTCCCAAATTTAATGGCCGGAATCTTGTTTTTGATTCCCGTTTAATTTAACCCCCTGCTCGAAAGGGCTGCACTGCTTGGTAGGCAACCTTGCTGAAGCGAGCCTCAATGATACCAGGCACATTGCATACACACTCTTCTTTTCCCTCATTCAAATAAAATAATATACAATTTTGTGGGAATGGAAGAAACGGCCCTTCAAAAGACAGTGCAACAGGTACCTTATTAAGTTCCATTGCTGGGGTATTTTCTTGCGACTTGATGGTGGCGTAACTCTGTGATAGAAAAAAATAACAAAGGTACATTTAAACGAAAGGCCCATTATGCTTGGCATGCGTGCCAAGCTAATGCACACCTATAAATATGTACAGTGGTATTCATTGAGAAGTTTAGCCGTCAATTCCTTTACTTGACAACACTAGAAACGGGCATGTCTCTGCCGCTTCAGCACAGACATGGTGCTGTTTGTGCCACTGCGCCATTACCTGGCAGGGAAAAAAAAGAGGAAAAGAAAACACCGGCGGGCGTCGTTGCCGTTTCAACCCGATTACTTTCCCGATTCATTCAACCTGATTACTCAACGCGCATTACTTTGCGCTCAATGGGGGGCAGTTTGGAACGCCAAACACATGTTGTGTGCTTAGCAGGGACAAGTACCGTCATCTCGCAGAGCCAGACGTAACCAGTGACAGTGCACACATGGTTGCCCGCATGCGTGCTGTGCCAGTGAATACAACCTATACCAGGGGTCTTTTTTGAAAATAAAATGCTTGCATTAGCACAAAATTCAATTCTGCCTTTCGCTCTTGCAGATAGCTGCCATTAGGTACCTATCTAAAAAGGGGGTAATGGGCATACATATTTAATTAACTATTTTATCCTTGACTTTAGGGGCACATTGCTGTTCAAACAATTGAAGCCCAGCCACCCTACCCAACAAACACAAAGTAAAGTAAACTGAGAAGGAATCAGTCCAGGAGAAATCATTTCTCCCCCCCCCCCCTCCCTCCCCAATCGAAAGCAAGATCGCTGAAGGAGTGACGGTTACATGACCGACTTCAACTTCACACGAGATGGAGCATGGCTGGTGCCAACCATAGGCACCAAGATTAACACCTGCTGCCAAAAAGAAAAAAAAAGGATAAGAGTTGAATGCAGCAGTTGCTGCACACCATTTCTCTTTTTCTGAGCAGCTTTGCTTTCGAGCAGTTTGAGGGGTCCAATGACTTCTCTGTGGCACCACAACAATATTTGTATTTTTTTCCAGTTCATTTCCCTGTAAGATTGGTGTGTAGGAAGGGTAGGCTTCAATTTTGTAATTATGACATACCCTTGAACAGGTCAGTAACTGAAAAGTTTTATTGAAAATATCTTCATACGTTAGGCTGCCACTTCTACAAATAACTGTGCCCCTAGTGGCTGCTGTCTCCAAAGGCAAAATTAAGGGTATACTAATGCAACTTTCTTTAAAAAAAAAAAAGCTTTTTGTGACTAAAAATAATCCCCTTTATAAGTGCAGCAGGAGTGACAAAAAAGTGGTCCAGTGGCGAAGGCCTGCTGCTACTGAGCACAACTGTGTGGGTTTGATCACATTGCTCCAATAGAGCACACGTTAAGGTGTTGCTTCAGTTAATCCCCATCCCTCCCATACAGCCCGACTCATATCCCAGGTGTAGCATTAGACATAAGAACCCCAATTTAAACTGGAGGCAATGATAATTCAGTTCATGATTAACATACCGTATGCCTGGCTGTGTAAATCTTCCTGCTTCCAACATAACGTTTATTTACTAGTTCACCAGCTTGTGTCAGCTCAATAAGTGAAAATGTTTCCCAGACAGGCACTGCTCATTTAGTGAACTATCTGCAAGGTGTAACAGATGTTAACTTATTCAGCAAGAAAAGTATGCATCTATCAGATGGCAATTTTTTAAAATAGACTTTTGCAAGCAAAATATTGCTTTTTTTTATCGTCTCCCACACTGTGAGCTCTCAGATTAAGTCTGATTGTTCCTTTAGAGGCAAAATGGCAACAAATGTCCGTAGTACAATCACCCCATAATCACTGACTCCAATTGCTTGGAAGTTCTGGTTTGGGCTTAAAAAAAAAAAATCTCTAGATAGACTTTTAATGCCTTGTTATTGTGAGGTTGCTTATTCAGCACTGTAAATATTGATAACATCATCATTTTTTCAACTCACAAAGTGAAGCAAGTTGTCATCCAGCCAACTGAACTCAAATTAAACTTCCAGGAGGCCTGCACACAGTGTGGTGATTGCAAGCATTTTCGTTGCAGACACAGTCAGAAAACACACAAAAGCTTTTTGTGACCACTCAAACAATGTTGTCTGTCTTATCAGTAGACACAGTGCCCACAAGATACCAGTGGTGCTTCAACCTTCAAGCAGCGCTCAAGATGCACTGCATGTTGCTTGCAAGAGCCAGCTTGCAAGGATGCAGGGAGGAAGCATTTTGAAACTACAGTCAAACTCCGCTACAACGAAATTCACGGGGATCGCGAAAAATTTCGTTGTAGCGAGAATTTCGTTGTCGCGGAAAAATCAGTAAATAAAGAAAACAGGGCAGGCGTCTAACTGGCGTCGTGAAATCTCCCACCTACCTTTTCGCTCCAATGTTGCCAACTTGCTTGGAGGTCGCTCCGCCAAAAATAGCACCCTTTTTATAGCATAAAGTTTATATCGTAATTTGCAGTCACAACGCGTCTCGCGGCGCTTAGACCAGCGTTGTAATATGCGCGTCGTACTCGCGGAGATCCGCGCAAAAGCAGGCGTCGTGAAATCACAGCGCGGAGTTTATATTTTAATTGGCGGTCACGGATATGCACAGGATATGCACGACACTCTGGGAGCATTTTATTTCCAAAACTTGAAGAAATCGCTGATTTTTGACTGTTTGCGCTTTCGCACGAGCAACGGGAGAATGCGCTGCTCACAGTCTGCGAGGAGCTGCATGGCGACATCATCGTCATGGGCGCCAATGAAACTACGTAAAACGTCCAAGGAGTCCATGACCTGCGACGCGGTCACTGACGTCGGGACCGTCGGAACACCATGCCCGACTTCTTCGTCGTCGGATGAATCGGCGGCGGCGGCGGAGGCGGCGCGAGCACTCTTGAGGATCTCGGCATCACTCAGCTCCTCGTAGACATCACGTCCGCGTCGGCATTTACGTAATCGCTCAATGCTACGTTCTCAGGAACAATGCCGGCTTCCTCGAGAGCTGCCCATGCTTCGGCCGTTGTCGCGTCTTGCCCCGGTCCAACGTCGTCGGCAGCTTGTGCACCGTCACTTGAACTGCACATCTCTTCGGGTCGAAACCCCGCGTGCGCGAAACAGTTCTTCACAACTTCACCCCGCGTCGACATCCATGCGGCGGCCAACATTTGTACAGCCATGTACAAGTCAACTTTGGTGTCGTGGCCATGCTCGGTGTTCAGGAGGATTCGCTGAAGGAGCCTTGACCGGTATGCGTACTTCACGCTGTTGATCACGCCTTGATCTAAGGCTGGATCAGCGAAGTGCAGTTGGGTGGGAAAAACTTCAGCTCAACGTTCGTCAGCTTGACGCTCCCGTCCAGGCGATGCGCTGAACAATTGTCCAGCAGCAAGCAAACACTGCGGTCTTGCCTTTTCATCTCATTGTCAAACGAGACAAGCCAGTCAGTGAAAATGACCGGGAAAATTTCGTTGAACCGGGAGAACAATAAAAAAAGTGGTTCGTTGTGGAGGGAGTTTTAATACATTGTGGCCTATGGGATGCGGGCGGGGAATCGAAAAACCTTCGTTGAAGCGGGAATTTCGTTGTAGCGGAGTTCGTTGTAGCGGAGTTTGACTGTAACACATCCTATGCCTCCTCTTGTAAAAATTGGTTCCAGTGGATTTTGATGCACGTCGTGCATAGCAAAGCTTTTTTATGGACGTCTTCTTTTAACCACGCTAACTACAGCAGAACCACATTTCAACATTTCACCCGTTATAAAACACGCTTTGGCATGGTTAACTTTCTATAGCATTGACTTAACAACGTGCTAACATGAACTTTCTAATGTGGTCAACATTCGAGGTAACCACCTTTCTGAGCATGCGGTGGCTGACTCAACTACAGTACACAGCTTACACATGTGGCTTTTTCTATTTTGTAGTTCTTAAGAATTCCTCCCATATTAATGGATTCATGGTGAAAACTGAAGTGAATAAGTTCGAAGTAAAATTCCAAGGGTACGCGGCAAATCCAACCAGTTTTCAAGAGTTGTTTTTGATGGGAGAACCTAATGTCAGCTGTAATTACAAGATTAAAGAAAACATTTAAAAACACGGTCACCACCAAAAGGAATTGCGGTTGTAGTACACTCAAGTAGTAATAAACATTTATTGAGCTAAAAGGACAAGGAGTAAGAGTGGAAGCGGTCAGCCTCCCAAGTCCAGGAAGACGCGATAGTACACTCACGGAAGAAAGAAAAAAAAAAAAAGAAGAAAGAAGAAAGAAGGAAGACTTCGAATGGTCCTCCACACATCGTTCTGCTCACCGAAAAGACCATCTTGGATTCGAGGTAGTCTGCAAGGCTCCTGAAGCCAGCCCTGTCCGCCATATCGCACGCTGTTTGACCGGCATTGTTCTCGGTGAAGAGGGACACATCGTGAGAGACCAGCAGCTGCAAGGGCACCACAGAGGACATACCCACTGTCCAAACAGCGCTTCTGACAACAACAGACAGCATGCTTACGCCCACATTGCCGGCGATGTTGGAGCACAAGCTACGTATGTTCGTTCACAAAGAACATAAACATTCCTTTGGATATTGCAATGTCTTTATTGCTACTGCCTGGATAATAAGTTCAAACAGAGTGTATGCACCCTATTTCCTCGATTCTAAGCACCCTCCTGCACTTCAGCAAAGGAAATGCTTCAAAAACATTTTTCACATTCTGGTATGAATTGGCTTCGAATCAAAGTGCCCCTCTAACTTTGAACACCATGGGACCAGAAAAAAAAAAGGGAGCTAAGAATGGAGTAAATATAATTTATTTACCTCTAAGGAGGCAAACGTCTGTGCTACAGTATGAAACTCCACAAGACGCAAAAATAAATACAAGAAAATGCAGAAATGGGTTTTTGTTTGTTAACATGTGTTTCATGCAATCCGCATGTAAATCTGCCGTAAATCTGCACAGCATTGGTACTATCTATAATTTAATTCTAGCTGCATTACTGAGGTGCACTGCATAAGGTAAAGCTTACTGCAGCTTCCCTAGCCCCGCAGTCTAGCACATTACATGGCCATTTTAACTGTGTAATGCTAAGCTCAGAAATAAACAGCAGACACTGCAATGCCCTGTTAAATATGCCAGCCACAAATTCCACATAGTGCACCAACATAAAATTCTTGGGGCCATTTTTATTAAATTCCCATTGTAGTTCAAATGCTCACGTTGACCGCAGTTTGTCAAAGACTCTGTCACAACCGGAACATTGCCTGACTGTCAAGCAATGCTTCCAAAAAACATGTAACTCGGCATATACAATATGTTGGGCGCGTTAGACATTGATCACTCCATTTGTATTTTGTCTGCCACAACAAAAAAACCATTACGAAATTTTGCTGCGTTACTAAAGAAAAAAGTCCTTCGCTTGATTACCCGTGTGCCTCACCTATCCTTAGGGGTGTTCGTTTTCAGGTAAAATCAGATTTTACCAGATTTTTACACTTTGAACACATTTCAGGAAAATCAGGTTAAACCAGATTTCTCCCTGAATGGACCTTTTCAAAGTAGTGACCTGCACAATCGTACGCTGACGGTCCACTGTACTCAACCAGTACTTGCTTGAAGCAAGCCCCACAAACACAGCTGTCGAAGTCATGGAGTACTGGCATGACTCTGCTGCTCGCTACCCCAGGTTGGCAAATACTGACATTGTTGCGCCTAGTTAACGGAAGCTGTGATGTCGAGAGAACTCTCTCCCGGGTGAGATACGTTCAACCATCGGACAGGTCTCAAATGAAGACTGACATGTGGCGCATGCAGATGAAAGTGTATGTAAACAAAGATGTGTAAAAAATTGATGACCAGCTTTTTGTGAATAAAATGTTTCATTTATTTAAAGTTATCAATGATCTTTACTGTCATCAATACTGATTCATTTCCAATCAAATGCCAAATTTCGGAGAGTATTCACTACAAAACCCTGATGTCTTGATTACCAGCTTGAAGTAATCACAAATTTTAACGCGTTAGAGCTAACAAGCTCGTAATGCCTTCTGATCAAGTGATTGTATTAATGAGTACATCTGCATGTTATACACAAAACAAAAACCTGAATTTCAAAATAGTTTCTCAAAAAAAAAAAAAAACGATTTGTCCCCTATTGTTAGTTTGAAAAATAGCACCTGATTTTTACCCCCAATTTCAAAAATAAATAAAACCCGAAAACGAACAACCCTACCTATCCTCCACAAAAAATTATTTCCCATGTATAACAAAGCTCGAGCTTACCATATGTATGACTTTTGCACTTTGCGCTCCTTTTTATTTTTTTTATTTTTTTTTCGCTTGAGTTGCTTCTTTATGATGCACCGAAATGTCTCCTAGTACCCACAGGTCAGATCCTTGTTTCATCCCCATTTTTGCGCTATTTACAAGTTCCAGGCACCAAAACCTAATCTCCAGTATCTCCCAAATGGCCACATACTTTATTTCCCAGAAATGCAGGAACACTTCGTAATTTTACATAGAACACTTTGTTACAAGCACCTTTAAAGCTATGCATGTTTTCTTTGTGCAGTTGTTTGTGGCTTTTGTTTTTGCTCTTTGGTATTTGCTTGTTTCCTTATTGCAAGAAATTGTTGATAACTCTCTGTGTACTGTAACAAAGTTTGGTTTTGTACAATGTGACTCATACAACAGCTCATTTCTATATAATTTATGGGGCTATTGTTAGAGAAACAGAGGTCTGCTATGATTCAATTGTGTTTTTTCCTTTTTGCAAGTGATAGTATTTGGGTATCTTTATGTTTTGCTTTCAGTTCTGTCGGGACACTGTACAATGCATTGGTGTTGCTGCTGAGTAATCACTTGCCGAGTCTCGCCAAGCTCCCACTGCAGCTTTCAGCTCAGCAACGAAGCCAAAAAGTATTGGTGAAATAAATAAATTCTGATTGACTGATTGATTTACTGATTCATTTTAGTCCAACTGCTTGGGTGATTTGAAAATGTGCAGACTGTTCAGTTGTGATGCACATGGTTGTGATGCACATGCAAGTGAAAAGGGAGTAAGCAAAAAAGGAGACATCAAATGGCTGCCTCACCTCCACACACTTCTTCAACCCACTACTGGCAGCATAGTGCAAGGCAGTGTTACCATCCTGCAAAGCAAGAAGAAGATAGGAATATCGAGGCCATCAGCAATGCACTGCACAGCACACCGCTGATTTAAAACTTCGAGGGAAGCTAATGGAACCTGCACAAACTACACTGTGCGACTTCAGCCCAAGTTAGGACCAAGTTAGGCCCATTAGCAAGCCCAATAAATTGATTGATTGATTATGTGGTTTAACGCGCCAACACTACTCTCAGGCAATGAGGCACGCAGCAGTGAAGGGCTCCGGATTACTTTTGACCTCCTGGAAAACAAGCACAATAAACAAACAACACTTCACCCTATTCATTCTGCAGACTCAGAGTTTTCATGAGCATTACCTGCCCCCCAAAATCTCTCAAAGATATGCTGATGGCTGCATCACAGTATTTGGCGAAGCAAAATTTTGAGCTATATTGAACTGATTCCCAGGCTATCTACATGGATTCACAGGTCCGGCCAACTAAAAGCCACGAGGACGGGTACAAGCCCAACTTTGCACTTCACTTTACATTCTTATTCTTATTCTTGTTTTTTTTTCTTGGCAGTGCTGTTTCAGGCTTTTATGTTCACTGTATGTGGTCACTGGCCAAAAGGCATCACAGCAAATACCTGCTGAGTCAGCCCTGTGTAAAATGAACTTTGAAATATGCTTTTTCATTTGCATTGTTATAGAAACAGAAAAACAAATTTTTTAAACCCAAAACTTTTGGCAATATGAACAGTTGGTTAAGGTCTGCACAAATTCATCAAATGGAAGCCAAACGTAGTTTGAATCATTTTTTTAATAATTCAGTAACAAAGTTGCAAAGTCAGGCTGACCCCATTTGGAATCTATAGCTTCTATCTGCACAATATAGCATTCTTAAGATGAATTTTCATTTGGTTTCAAATATTAAGATATTGTGGTCAGTGTTTACAAAGGTGAATTCTTTATCCAGCCATACTGGTTTGCGACCTTTGCCGCAAACTAAATTATTAACTTCTCTTTGAATATATATTCCCCAATTCAATTTTTTTCCACAACATTGAGGGTTATACAGAAACCCACCCGGTCAGGATGAAAAATTACAATAAAAAGGACCAACATCAACCGAATAAAGCTACTAAAACTAACATCTAAATTAAACAAAAGGCATTACAGCTTCATTATGAAAGCCGTGTTCACAAGGCTTCCTTAGTGAAGTTTAAACATCTTTTGTTTATTTCAGAGTTTAAAGTTTCAGAACGTTTATTTGGTCAGTGTCAGTCCCTTCTGCCATAATTTTTTCCACAGTATTATGTTAAATTTCTTTGAGCCCAAAAAATACCGTGTACCAGCCAATAGACTCAAAAATGAAGCAATTAGGCATCTGTGCAGTATTAGACGAGTTTGCTCAAGTCTTCTGAAGTCACAGCTGCTGTTTGCAATCAACACAACATTTTGGTTGCAGTAGCTGAGACCAGGGCAATGCTCTCGGTGGGCTTTGAAACAGTGACCTTGACACTGTGCAGTGGCTGAGAAGCCCTGAAATGACACAAACATCTCTGTGGAGCACCGAAAAAAACAAAAAAAAAAAACTAGAAGCCATAAATGAAATCCAATTAGTGGCATCCAACAAACATGTATGCATGACTGTACTAAACCCAAACAACAGACCTAGAGCTTCACTTCTTGTCTGCTGGTAACAGCTCTGCTTGAATGCAATCTTGAACGCTAACCTTTAGTGAGAAAAAAAAAAAAACCCAAAAATACCATGCTGGAAAATTTAGGGTTACCCGTAGTCATATGACTAGTCTGACTACAGGCTTTGTAGGACCTGTATGGCCATTGTTCTGGGAATGGAGCAATTGCTAGCACATGACCATTGTCAGAAGCATGTGACAAAACAGGCGGTGTTGCTGGGCATTACGCCAAGTTTTAGAAAATTGATGAGAATAGAAAATATTTTTTCCTTAAGGTTCTTAAAAAACAACTAGCTGCCATGAAAGTGCACACAGAACTTTCCTGCCCGAAGAAGATGAAAGTATTAATAATAATTAACAATGATGTTGTAAAGTTTCAGAGAAGGATGCACCTTATTGGTTCCTGTGGTTTCACATAAAATCTAGATATCCTCGTAAGCTAAATGTAAAGAAAATCTAAGAATTTGTTTTGGATATAGTGAAGTAAATAAAGGGCATTCATTCATAATGGTTGCATTTGCTAATTTATTTATTTTGAAGTAACCATCAACAGCACAAGGCCTCCCTTGGGTGGTGCACTAGAAGTACAGGGTGGCACACAGAAGAAACAAACAATGAAGTAAGGATACTGGTTGTGAAGTGCAGCAAACCCCAAAGTACAGTGTAGTGCCCAAGCTGTGTTTTTTTTTTACTTACTTCCTTTATAAACAGTGAAAACAAGCTTCTTCGAACTTGTAGAACGTTTTAAGGAGTGTGGATTGTGGTAGTCTGAAAATTTCATTAGTGCACAAAATCTTTTTACATTTCAAAGACTCTTTCGCAACCGCGAAAAAAGGGCCGATTTTCGACATCTTCAATCACATTTTTTTTCTTGAGTAATTTTTATTGCATTTGGCATTGTGATATACCAAATTGTACATTTTTAATCAAGCTTTCGAACAAAAATAACTCCAGTGTGATAGGTAGGAAACTGTTTGTTATTTTAGCTGTTAACAAAGGAAAAAACACACCAAACCGAAGTAAACAAAACATACACATGCAGCTGAACAAAGCTGCAAAATTAAATTCAAAGTTCTGGAATATACAAAACGTTACACATGATGCCAGCTCACATTCTGGAAAGTTTCATTTCTGTACGTTATAAACTCTATTTTTCATGGCCCTTCAAGCTAGGGGTGGTGACTGCTGTGCCACTCAGAAAAGCAGTTGCGGGAGGACGTGAAGCATAGGGGCACTTCGCATGTGCTGCACTTGTTATATGTTTTCTGTTCTACTTTCTTCTTTCGATAGCACAGCTTGCAGTTCTTCGACTTCTCCATTTTCTGGGATTGGTGGCGAATTGGCTCTAGACTTGGATATGGGGCACGGTCTTGCTCGATGTCATTATAATCCAAGATCTGCTGAATGAGCTGCTCTCTAAAAGCAAGCTGGTCGAATCGGGCATTTTGGGCTAGCTCTGGGACTCCTGGGTTTTCTTTTCGATGGCCTTGGTAGAGGATGAAACTGTTAACACACGCTATGTCCACGCAATGAAAAAACAGGGTTTTCCACCAGCGCACGCATTTCCTCAAGACATTGTAGGTTCCAATTATTTGGTCCGATTTATCTACACCCAGCATGCCAGCATTGTAGTCTTGGACAAGCAGAGGCCTCTTGATGGTAATCAAAGTCCATCTGTCACCTGTCTTCTGCCTTCGCGTGGCTGGGACAAACTTGTTGGCTGTATGAATGGTACTCATCAGGTTCACGGCGCGCCGGTCTTTCCATTGCATATATAAAATGTTGCCATCGCGAAGCCACCGAACGTCTCCGCGCTGAGCTCTTCGTTCCCACCCAACATCCTTCAGCTCAGTTGGAAAACATCGGCGATCTTTCCGGGTGGTACCACAGGCAAGGGTTTTGCGCTCGAGCAGATGGTCAAAAAGTTTCCCAGAGGTGTAGAAGTTGTCCATGTAAATTCTGTACCCCTGGTCTAGATACTCTGAGCACAAGCTGCTGACCACATCAAAAGCTAGGCCATGTGGTCCTGGTCTTTCACGCTTGCCTGTGTATACAGAGAACTGGAGGGTATACCCTGTTTCGGAGTCGGCTAGTACCCAAAGTTTATACCCCCACTTAGTCACTTTGTTCCGGATATACTGCCTCATTCCTGATCTGCCTTTTGATTTCACCATACGTTCGTCCACCGAGAGGTCCCGCTTTGGTTGAAAAAAATTTGCTGACGTCTGATTGATGTGCTTCAGAAGCCAGGACACCTTCCAGATCTTGCCAACAGTGGCTTCACTTGCAAAGTCGTCCGGGTCCGATACGTGTAAAAAGGCTAGTAGAGCTACAAACCGGTTTCGGGGCATAATCTTTGATGGGAGAAGGCCACTGTATATACTCCCCGTGCTCCAGTATAAGTGCAGTCGTGGTACTTCAACAATTCCCATGTAGATGATGATCGCAATGAAACGCATCATCTCCAGCGGAGTTACTTCTTCCCATGAGCCGTCACGACGAGCATAGGTCGGCTTGTCAAGAATGTTCATCCAGGCGTACTTGTTTGTGTTGTCACACAACATTCTGATCACTTCGGCCGTAAAAAACATCATAAAAAAATCCAGCGCTCTTGCGAACTTCCGGGTGCCACTCCGCCGTGTAGCGTCGATATGGACACCGGGCTGTCGCTTGGGCTCAAACTTCACACGTCGTGGCGCATTGGGCAAAATATCTCCACCGTATGTTGCCGAGACACTAAGGAAACAGAATAAACAACTGTCGTCAGTTATAAAGACCGCACACTGTATTTATACAATGGGAGCGCTAAAACGAAACTTACGTGCGCACAGTGGCTGATGTCCCCGGCTGCTGCGATGAAATGTCACTGTCTGAACTGAAGTCCAACGATTCGACATCATCACTAGACTCCTCGCTGCTGCTCTCGTCAAAAGAATCGGACTTAGAAGCGGCCGAAGTGCTTGGTTTCGCTTTTTGGTTTCGAGTAGCGCGCGGAGGAGCCGCAGCCATGATTGCCCAACAACGCCGTCACCCCGACTCAAACTTGTATTTTTCTCCGCGCCTCCATGCGGTGAAAACAACAAAACGAAATCGAAACCAAAACTTTAGTTCTTTTCAAACACATCAGAGGGCGCCACTTGTCCGTAGTCTCTGAAACAAATTTTTGGCGGCCGGTTCAAAACGTCGATACCATCGCATCGATGCCCTATGGCGCGGTTGCGAAAAAGTTAAGGAGTGTGGATTGTGGTAGTCTGAAAATTTCATTAGTGCACAAAATCTTTTTACATTTCAAAGAAAGCGTGAAGAATGTGCTTCATATTTAGTCACTACAAGTTCAAGTGGGTTCACTGCTTCACTTGAAAAATTTGTACAGCATGAACAAACGGGACGGAGGAGTAGAAAACACCTAGGACACAGAAAGGCATAGACGTGGCAGTGTACTGCTTCACTTGTATGATGCCACAACCATTACTGCTTCCTGCTCTTTCCTCATCTTTTCAAGTCTTGTTTTCAGCAAGCTAAAAGGCTGCAAGTTCACAAAAGTTGTTGCGACAGCTGCATCATCTGTGATCCTACTGTCTTCTTCGAAACACAGGAGGAGAAAGAGCAGGAATAAACTTTACAGAATGACCAGACCCCCGCTTTCCTAGCCCAAATAAATGGTTTCCTCATTCTCGGAAACCGCGGCAAGATGTTGCATCACCACCACCCTCGCTAGAACCACACTGCACCACTGTTAAATGATTCCACACCTTTAAAAACGGCCGTGTGTACGAGATTTCGGCGCACGTTAAAGATCCCCAGATGGTCAAAATTAATTCGGAACCCTCCACTACGGCGCGCCTCATCGCCTGCGTTGCACTGGCGCGTTAAACCTTACAATCAATCAATCGATTCCACTCCTTTGCTTCCTTCCCTTCGTGACAAGCTAGTCTGACATAGCAAAGTGACTATGATGAAGAGTACAAAGCATGGGTGCAGCCATGGGATGAAATAAGAAAGAGAAGGAAGAAAATCATTGGATGCCAACTACCTTCACAGTAATAGGGCTCACTGACATAAAATAGAGTCAAGATTTTCTTATAGTGGTCTGAAACTCCTCTCTTCGACACAGGGGCCCTCAGTTCCCCTTTGGAAACTCACATGGTCCTGTGCATCCAGGTCGACCAGCTCCCCTTCGTAGCCACGCCACTGGATGAGCAGCAGGAGGCAGGCCGCCCGGCGCTCCGACTGGCCACCACCCCGGCTGGCACAGTGCAACGCCGTCTCCCCACGCCCCGACAGAATCGTCGGGTCCCCCTGCATCTCCCGCAGAAGGATCCTGCCGCAGAACACACCCAGCACCCTTTGAGAACCTTTTGTTTGTTTCGCCTTCTTCAACTGCTGGCAGACATTTTTGAGATTTTTTTTACTTTTGGGGGGAAAAAGTGCATCCAGAACTGATGTCTCTCCCATGCCCCCTCCTTGCTAATTTTCCGACATCAGCTACGATGACAGATTTTCAAGTCCACGGGGCAAAATTTTGTGAATTGCTAGCGTGCTTTACCTGTAGGATCTGTGCATGAACCATAAAAAAAGGTCAATATTTTGCCACGAAATAAAAAACAATAGAATTTTTAGACATGAAATAGCTCGAAAACACATTGAAAACCCGTGCAACATTACTACAGTAGCGCACTAAGCATGCACGGTGTTTTTTGCTGGTTTTTTTTTTTTTTCCTTCTTCTGATCCCTGCCAATGAACTAAGGTACGGGTTAAAACTACACGATGCTGCTTCAAATAAGAGATCAGCAAACTCACCACAGCACCCAGCATTCACTCTGCACTGGCAACTCCTACGTCTTTGCACGCAACACACCATCACAACACACCTTCTGTGCAACGTATCAAGCTGCAATGTTTCCCCACCTGTCACACATTGGCACCCACTTGTACCTTTTGTGGGCAGGCTACAACACCTAACCTGAATCATTTAATCTGGCACTGTACGACATTCGACGAGGGCAGAGCCGGCCTGCTTGATAAGTGGCCACTGCCATTTGACGCTCACGCGCACTTACAGCTACTCCGGAGTAATGCATCCTTACTCGGAGCAATAGGCCAATACGCACTAGAGAGTGGTCTCTACAAAACAGTATAGAGCGGGCCTGAACATGTGTTTTTTAGGCGGCACACAAGAACGAAGACGCCCTCGAAAGGACCTATGATCCCACAATGAACTTTAGTGGTATCCCACTTCATCCCCTCCCCACTTACCTCCTTCCCCCCAAAGGGCTTCGTGCCTCCTTTAAATAAAGCACATTCATTCATTCATTCATTCCCCACCTGTCTGTCCTATATACCTGCCGTGGTTGCATAGTGACTATGCCAGTGTGACACAAGAGTGCGCACTGAATTCAGTTCCCAGCCACGGCCAATGTAGTACAGAGCGAGAGAAAATACAAAGACGCCCGTGTTGCATACAAAAACGCCATGGTGCACGTTTAAGCTCCTCAGGTGGCCTAATTAACCTGATGCTGTCCACTATGGCACATGTCACTGCCCAGCTGTGAATTGAAAGTGCTAGAACTGGCTCTAGCTTCGAAGAGCAGCTGAACACTGAAGTGATTGTGCTGTTAACGCCCAGTCGATTCCATTTTTCCACACGAAATGAAAATAAGTGCCGCATGAAACAAACAAGTTATGTCTGGCCACATGAGCATTCACTTGCACTGTAAAATGTGATATTTAGGTAGTGAGCTGTGGGAGGCTCTGTCTGTGTGTGTTGGTGACAGAGAGAGAGAGACAGAGAGAGAAAAGGTGGGCAAGCTTACGGAATAAAAAATAATTCGCACAGTTCTTTTCCCGCAAGCAAAAAAAAAAAGAACCTTACAAATTTATGGTCAGCAAAATGAAAATTAAGGCAAGAAATCACGAAATTACAATGCCACACACCCAAATACAGGAGCAATAAAATTGGACATAGTTTGATGCTCCAGAATTCAGATGGAGGCAACAAGTGAAAACGACCACGTGCTGAGATTTTGATGCACGTCAAAGATATACAAGTGGTCAAAATTAATCCGAGAACTTTATTACAGTGCGCTTTGTAGGCCAGGTTTAGCTTCAGCAACTTTAGCCATAATTTGAACTTTGTTTTTGATGCTCCAGATAATTTCTGCACTGCAAAAAAAAAAGTAAGTAAAGAGCTGCTGCTCTCCAATTATGCGTTTCGATAAATGTTTTTCTGAAGGTAGATTTCCTTTTTTTTTTTCCTTTATTCAGAAAGCATTTTGGTTGATAGTAGGGTTTAACGCGCCGACGCAACGCAGGCGATGAGGCGCGCTGTAGTGGAGGGCTCCGGATTAATTTTGACCGTCTGGGCATCTTTAACATGCGCCGAAATCTTGTACACACAGGCGTTTTTGCTTTTCACCTCCATCAGAAAAGCAGCCGCTGCGGCCGGGAATCGAACCCACGACATCGTGCTCAGCAGCGCAACGCCCTAGCCACTGAGCCACCGCGGCGGGTAGAAAGCATTTTGGGGTGCAAATCCGCACGTTTTGGTCAGGCAACTGCTGTAGTGAATGGGGAATAGAAGCAGGTGAGCGCCAGGCACTGCAAGATGAGAAGGCTTCTTTAGCAGCAGCATTTTCCGAAACAAAGGAAGGAACAGCGCACATTCTTACAAAGGACGGACAGAGTTACACACCACAAGTGCTGAAGATAATGCATGAAGATAATTACAGTGCGATTTCGTTAAGCCATACTTGATGTGAATCCAAAAAAAAATAGCGATGGACGAAACTGTAGTACAGCACAACCAGCTGCAACAAAACTGAGTTAGACAAGACTGCTTTTAATTAAGCTGTTGCTTTGGAGTGTACATCCTAATGAGGTTTTCTGGTATTGCGACATAGAGTTGTCAACCAAAAACTCAATCTTGTGCAATGCTTATTGCGTGTGGACGTGGCAGCAGCTGCAGTGAATCGACAGCTTGAGCACAGGTGCAATCATTGTTGAGCTTCACTACGTGCAAGCTGTCAACTAACGAAAAAAATTATTAAAAAAAATACTGCTCTTGGTGCAAGAACGTGTTGTTTACGCAGCGCCTGCCGTCAAAGGCAAACGTCCGCACTGTAGCAGTGCAGCACGACATCCAAAGACTAGTACTAATTCTTAGCAACTTTGGGTCACAGCTAACTGTTAATCCTACACTTGGCCAGGTGAGTAAAACTCAAGTGACCTAAATAAATATACCGAGAGGGATTTTTTTTTACAAGTACAACAACGCTATAAACATGTCACTGCTTTAATTGGTTGTCAAGCAATTAAAATGTACCATTTTACTGGCAAGAAAAAAACACCGAAAATTAGGAAACTGTAAATGCAGGCTGGCAGATGCGCGACATGTCGCTGTATTCATTCAGCAATTTGTCACCGCATTTTCCAGCATGCGTGCACTTGCAAACTCGTTTTCCGGGTCTACCTGCTTAAAAGACAACTTAAATCACACACACAAAAAAAGAAGCGAAGCTCAGAAACGAAATTCGGTGCCGCTTAAAAACAGGTGGCTCTCCAGAAAGGTTATGAAGTTCACAACATATGAAGCATGCGTCAAGCAATTACGGCCAGGCGCACTGCCATATAAATAACACTCAGAGCTCGTTCCTGAAAACACTACATTAGCTACGCGACAATAGCAGGCAGTTGCTAGGGCTTAAAACGCCTTTGTTGTGCGCGCATCCTTGCACCCAAGAAATCGCAAATAACGATTGGCGAGCAGGGAGAAACTGAAGCGAAAACAGTCCGTGACGTTCATAAAAAAACATTACATAACAGCTGACGAAAGTTTAGTAAACGAAGCGCACGGCACGATTTTTTCATTTTTGTCGGTCTTTTGTTTATTCTCGAAGCTGACCGAACAAAGGCGGCACACATTACGTGACCGCCCGAAATATCGCTTCATTTTGCTTTTCCCCTGGGAGACCTCAGTGATAGTACGGAACCGTTATCTCAACCGTTATCAGTCGTCTAGTTGAACAAAATAAGTCGCACTGAGACGCCAGTCCAGACACAGCGGAAGCGATAAACAACAATAACAAAGACGCGGTTACTCACCTCAGTAACGGTTTCATTGCATGTTTGGCAGCAAGGTGGACGGGAGTGCACTGGTTAACAGATTCCCCGTAGAAACAGTTTGGATCGAGCGACTTGCGCAGTTCGGAGCAGCTCTCGAATATCTGAAGCGCCGAGTGCTCGTCGCCGTTTTCCAGGTGCCTGCGAAACTTGCTCGACGAGCTGCCCATGGCGAAGTCAGCTGATCGTCACCCGTGCACGCTCGAAAAATCCCTCCACTGCGACGGCACGACGGTCCATTCTCGGCGCCAGCCTAAGCTAGTCGAGTTTATGTTGCTCCATTTCGAATCATCTCGACGACAATGAGAGGAGACAAACAAACCACGGCGACACCAAATTCGGTACTCATTCACTCAGCAGCGGCGAGGAACAGAGCTTGCTAACTGAACAACACGGCGCGTTCTCCGGTAGCGCTGCACAGATTTCCTAGCGTCATGTGCGCGATTGCACAACCACCTGCAATTTTCTCGCCTAAGTTTCCTTCGCGTAATGCGCTCACAGGAGCTCGAATCGCACGATGAACACACAAGCACATGACTAGCACGACGCTTCTGCAATTCCGGCCATAACAACGCGTTGTTCGCAACTGGTCGCAGCAGCCGCTAAATCTGGCGGCGAAATAAAACCGAAACTGAAACCGAGGGCGCCTTCGCGCAATGAAAGTTCGGCCGTTGCTGAAGTTTCCGGTTCACAGGGCGCAAATTTTGAGCCCTACATGCTTTTTTGTTCCAACACGCTATTCTTCGTGGGTTGTGCTGATGGACTGGCTGCAGGAGATCAGCAACAAATGGTCGAGTCAGCAGCAAAAAAAAAAAAAACACGGTAGCCCGTGACTGACCAATAATGAAAAGCAGATGTTCGTTTTCCCATTAAATGCCCAAAAAGACCCTAAATTATTGTCAAATCAGCAAACAGGTCAAAAACGTTATGTAGCCATATCTAGCAACCGAACAGGCAACCACCTTCCTTGTTTTTTTTTTTGTTTTTTTTGCGATTGCAGCAATTTTCTGGTGGCAATCTTGCTGCATGGAAACTTTTGTGGAAGTCCAGGGTGTTTCGCACACCAAGGCTACACCTTTCCTACAGGTCTGTAACGCAGACCTAACTACAGGCATTTTTTGTTTGTTTGCTTTTTGAAGTTTCTGGATGATCGCACAAATCACCGTTTAGACTTTCCTGCACGTTTCTGGCGGACTAAAAAACCCTAGAGGGCACAGTGAAACTCCATAGAGGATTCAGTTGGTACTCTCACGAACCTGTTTTTTGCAAAGTATTACTTATCATGGATTGAAATTTGCAGTAATTATGTAAAGGGACAAAAAAAGTAATCATGTAAAGGGACAAAGAAATTAGCAAAACACAAGATATGATGCACTTGTGCTAAACTTGTGCTTGCTTTCTTAAACAATCTCCGTTAGAACACTTGTGAATACGCATTGTAAAATTTGACATACGAGAGCTTTCAATGTAGACTTGCAGGCATGACAATACCAGCACATGCAGCTTGTGTATCTTGTGTGAAAGCTTTAGGCACCCTACATGCTTACAATGTGACTATCGGATCCTTTGATGGGTGCATTGCCCCAAGGTGAAAATACCAGTGTTTTCAAATAGCACCAAACAAAAAAAATAAGCAGACAACACAAGTCATAGGAAACGATGTTGAGTCCATCCATTCTTTTTTTATTTCTGCCAGGAAGGGAGGTTGGAATGGCAGGGGCCAGTGTCCCAACAGTCGTTCAACCACCCCATATACACAAGTATCCTGGGAGACAAAAAAAACTTGTCTTGTAAACAACCAATGCAGCCTTTCTTTTTATCCTCTCTTCAATACAAACTCTGTACAAATAAAAATAGAACTAGTAGCCCAAAGGGCTCGAGGACCAGGGAGGGGGGTTGAAGGAGTGCTGGGAAGCGTTAGACAACTAAGAAAAAACGAACAGCACAGGAAAGCCCATTCACTGTGCAGTAAGACGACAGCCATGCAGCTCTTTCTCATCACAATCAACGAAGCATTAGAAGGGAAACATGCAATTAAAACACTTTTGATAACCTAATTACAACTTTACCTTAAGAAGCCCACCAGCACTGTTTGTCGTCCCCTTGTAACCGGAGGTCAGCCAATCCCAATTATGCCGCCCACAATTGCTCGCTTTAAGGCACTTGCCAAATTGATTATTCATCCTTAGATAACATTTTGTCAGCGAGTTTTTTGCCAAAACATTGCGAGAGAACAGGGAAGCACCGAGAAAAAAGCGTGGAAGAAAAAGCAGCCGTCTAGGGACAGACAGACAGAGAGAGAGGGAGGAACCGGGCAAGAGAGGGTGAAATAATAAAAGGTCTAACGGGCCTTCCCAAAGGGGTGGGGAATGTTGCAAGCAACGAACGCACCAGGTGGCTCAACCTGTCGTGCACACTCGTAGTTCAGTGTGCACATCTTTCAAGCTGCCCAGGCAGTTACGCGCTCAGGGAGCGGACACACACACTGCACTGCTGCTGTTTGCCACCTGTCTCAATCATTTTCCTCTTTGGCCAAGGAGAATCGCGCGCGTGCACACGCTTCCGCCAGGAAACTTAAGAGGAACCGCTCGTAGCCGCCGCACGGCCAGAGAGGTGCGGGGCCGTGACATTGCCTATCGTCAATCCCCGCTCAGAAAGGAACTTTCCAATACACCAGAGTTCGTGGGGGCCCCGCCCTGTGACACCAGTGGACAGTAAAAGCAGAAAAAGAAACGGGGATGGCGGTGGGGGCGAGGAGAGGAAACTCAACCCGGTTTTTACGCACAAAGCAAGGACCTCAGACGGAAACCGGATGTACACAACACACCTGCGCTTCTTGAGAAGGTGAATCTCACAGACAGGCAACACACCCACAAAAAGAGGAAAGGTTCAGAGCTTGGCAGGTGACTGGTGGAACAGGTACGAAAAAGGAGAAGTGGGGGGGGGCGAAAAAAAAAAAAAAGAAAAAGAAAGGAAACGAAGTCGGCGCTCCTCTTCTGAACGCGTTGTGTGTTGTGTGTGGGCTGTCCCTCCTTCGTCCCCGCGGGAGCCGCCTCCTCCTCCTCTTCCTGCTGCTGGTGGTGGGGGAGGGAAGAGTCCGTCGTGTGTCGTGTGTGTCTGTGTGTGTGTCCCGGAGCAGCCTCCACGCACAACAGCCGCCGCATGCACTGCACTTGCGTCGCACTTTCAGCCACGAATCGAGACAGAGAGAAGGGGAAGGGCCGCTCTCGAATGCACGCCTCCGGCTGGGGAGGCTGCCGCTCACGATGGCGTACCCACGGCGGGCCCTCATCTGCAAGAGACCAGCAGGGCAGAGGGAGGGTGTCAGGGGACCCGCTCCTCCAGAGAACACTCGCAACAGGCACGAATAACGGAACGCTACACACATTACCCCGCATGGGTACAACTGAAGAGCAACTATAAAAGCTGACCCTGCGCCTCACCCCCGCAGGCGGCTGTTCCTCCGCATGCCACAGTGTGCTACTGCGAATATTTTCAACATGATACCAGTTGTTTCCGATTTTCTTGACTTACCGTACCCGAATACCCGAATTTTGCAGAAAAGCAGGACGTAAAATCATTTGGAAGAGAAGTGCACGAGAAACGCACCCACAATGTGGATATTTATTTTCGATGACTGTCCGCCACAGGAACGAAGTACGGCCACCAAAGTCACTCGTCTGAGCTGTCAGGGTCATTAGACGATGAATTCATGCGCATCCAGCCGTTTCTGGCCGACAGACGTTTGCCAAAAGAAGGGCTAATTCCCTCCACTTCATGCACAAGAAACACACCGACAATGTGGATATTTATTTTCGACGACCGTCCGTCACAGGAAAGAAGTACGCCCACCAAAGACACTCGTCTGAGCTGTCAGAGTCATCAGAAGATGAATTCATACGCATCCAGCGGTTTCTGGCCGACAGACGTTTGCCAAAAAAGGGCTAATTCCCTCCACTTCGTAAAACGACACTCCCACGAACTCAAACTTCTTAACTCTTCCCTTAGCACGCCATAGGCCATAGGAGGAGTTCCGATGGTTTCAAACAACCCGCAAACGCTAAAAACAACGCCTTGCGGACAACTAACGCCATCTGGAATATTTATCGACGACTCCTTTTTTCATTTTATTTCCCATGCGTAGGCAGTGTCAGGGGAGTGAAATTTGAACCCATGGCAGCGGCAAGTTAGGAGAAAATGGCGTCCTGTTTCACTGCGTGCTTTGCAAAGGCGGGCTGCTGTTTCAGAGACTTTGGCCACTACTGGTGCTGATTTTTTTTTCCCCGACAGCAGTGATGGCTCCAGCAACAATTTGGTTTTGTCATATTTTAGTTCTGATAAAGACTGTCCCATTCAATGGCCTCAGACTTCAACAAGTGCTGCCAGGAAAGATTCGTTTTTTAATTCTCTGTATTTATAAACAAGACGTGCTTCCTATCTGATGACTACAGTTTTATTTTCACGTGTAGGGTCTGGACAATGTGCAGCGGCGATGTTTTGGCAAATTAACCGCGACGTTATCGCATTATCAC
Source organism: Haemaphysalis longicornis (assembly GCF_048455015.1). NCBI lineage: Eukaryota > Metazoa > Arthropoda > Arachnida > Ixodida > Ixodidae > Haemaphysalis > Haemaphysalis longicornis. The sequence continues at coordinate 252,055,816 of NW_027526295.1, forward strand.
CCTCAAGGTAGCCTGGCACTCATGCCAGATTAGTGCTGCGGAGCGACACGCCCGCTTCTCAAGAGCGCTGGATTTTTTTTTCTTATTTTTTCCACTGAAGTGATAAGGATTTTGTGTGAGAACACAAACAAGTATGCTTGGGTGCATATTTTAGGGAGACCTACTCATACCCTTGTCACAGGAGCACTTCCAATCCAGATTGAAGTGAAGCGTGATTGACTCTAGAGCGCGCTTGATGCACCACTGCAGCTACACGGCACGTTGCAATCCCATTCGAGAAGTTGCCCCAAATGCAATCACGTGCACCAGACGCCGCCAAAAGTGTACTTTGTGGCCGCCATCTGGTAACTTTGCGCGGTTGTAGCTATATGAATCTTACTGCACACTTATTTGGCTCAAGGTATTTGATACAATTTATGGCATTAGTTGAAGCTGTCAATTTCTGTGCCATTAGTCCGCGGGGACAAGAGTACCACCGCTTTCGTCCGATCGCGCCTGGAAGCCTCAATAGCGTTTGAGAAACCGGGATTGAGTTCTAGCGAAATCGGGCTCGATCGCCATTGAAACTGCCGTGTAGCAGCGCCCAATCCGGATTGAGCTCGATCCAGATAGACTCAAACGCGATTGAAAGTGCCCGTGTGATAGGGGTATTACTCTCGAGTCGTTTCGCGGAGTGGCACAGCCGTCAGGGCCGCTTGGTTGATGGGCCCGAAAATCAACACTTGGGTGGACAGCATCGATGTATATATTGAATTACCGTATTTACTCGCATAATCCTCGCACTTTTTTTTTCCGGAAAAGCAATGCGAAGATAGGGGTGCGAGAATTATGCGGGGATAAAAAATCCGGTGCACAGTGTTGCCAATTTGCCTTCTGCCAGTCCCGCTAAATGTAGCGGTCGTTTTTTGTATATGTAAGCTCAGTGTTGCCAACAGCAGCTATTTATTTTTATTTTATTATTTACAACGTAAACAGTCTCCCGTCGATCAGCGATCATGAAATTGCCGCCTTTGCTTTCTGGCGCGCGCCCTATCTCGTCGTCGTCATGTGCGTGCCCTACTCCAGTAACGCACGTTGAAGTCGGTGACACCGAAGTGCCTGCCTGCGGCGCAGTTGCCGTGTTCGATCACGTACTCTATCGCTTTCAATTTGAAAGCGGTCAAAGAGATCAAAAAGTTCTCAAAATGGCAGCGAGCTATCCACCACTGACGTGAGTGACTCACTGACTGCTGCTGCTCAACGATGGGACCACGACGGCGACACGACAGCGGGCTGCGCGAACGCCGTCTAGTTGCGTGCACGCGAAACCGGCTCAAGGACAGTGTGAGTAGCGTGTTAGGGCACCTGTTAGGGAGTAGCCATGCAGGTTGTTAGGGCGCCTGGATGGCCTTGGATACACAGCACTCTCCGCCAAACGGAGAGGCGGCGAGGGAGGGCGCGCGTTAGAGCGCACGTGCGCCATGCGCGTTTTGCGAGCAGGCAACTTTTGCCGCTGGAAAGTTGGGGGTGCGAGGATTATGCGAGGAACCAAAAAATCCAAGTTTTGGTGGCTCACATTAGGGGTGCGAGGATTACGCGAGTAAATATGGCATAACTTATAACGTAAAAACAACTTGTATATCTTATTCCTAAAATAATTTTCAGGCTCAGTAGAATTGCCCACATATATAGTGTGTATACTTTTCTTGTGCATTTTTTTGTTTATTTCCCCCAATCAACTGCAAATATTTCTACCTTTCACAAAACTGCTGCTGTGTGTTTGAAAGAGCAATCCATAAACTACGATTGCATGCCCTCAAAATTTACCATTTTTCTGCGGTAATGAAAGAGTTAAACTCCTCCAAGAGAGACCATCTTGGCAAGTGAGTTCAACCACTGCAGTGGACAGCCTGCACTTTGTTCTCCAACTCAGGGTGCACCACATGATGCCTATGAAATGATCTGTTCCAGGGGTCACGCATTGGCAACACATCTTTCTGGCTTTGCCAGTATTGCACAGTCTCCTCCGAGTCACTGGGCTGCCATATTCTCGTTCTCCTCGGCAAACTCTATCGCTTTCATCCTAAAAGCAGCGGGGAACTGGCGCCGAGTTTCACCACTCGTCTCAAAGCATACACACATGACAAGAGCAAAAACCAAAAGCTTGAGAAAAGATAAATTCAAAAGACCTGATGGAGAGAGCCAGGGAGAGCAGTGTGTACAAAGAGGGTGATGTTGGCCGACCACCCCACCTAAATGCTTGCACTTTGGTGCCAGTCTACATGTGCACCTTGTTGCCAGACAACCGCTTACAGTCTGCCAATGATCGCTATATAAGAAGATGGGCGACTTTTGTGCAAATATTGTGAAAAAAAAAAAAAAGAACGGCCCTATTTACTGGTACAAAGTACGTGAGAAACGGCAGCCAATTTCACACATAAGACAATCTCCTTGCGAAGTGCATGCACATTTTGAAAATAATGATACACTACTCAAGCTACTGCCAAGTATAGTAGCCAAGCACAGGAGGTACCTTGAGAACCACCTGCAATGGCAAACCACTGAAGCTCATTATCGAAAACCCAATTTTACACCCTCCCCTATGGAGGGTTGTAAATGGTTTCAACATGCCTGCAAAGGGTTGCGGCCCTCCCCCATACTATATTTGTGTATCTACATTGTATAAAAACCCTTTTTTAAACAACTGTTCACCAAACATGAATCCCCTAACAACAGCAGCAAAAAACGCAGATGCCCATGTAGAGCAGAACACATATCTCAGAATTACATTCCTCTCCAGAAGACAGACATACCTTTGCAAGACACAATGGCAATGATATGCACAATGGCATGGCGTCCACCTCAGTTCTCACTGGCTATGTATAACTGGACTCGGCTGTATCAGCTAGCTTTCTAATTTGGCTTGCCCCATCCGAGATGCACCAAGGACCGTGTGTGATGGTTTCGTACCCAAGCTTAGGCACTTTCAAAAAAGAAGACCACAGCATAAATACTTACGCTGCCTGCAGACTTACTACCTGCAGAAATTGAATTTAAGCAAACCAAGTACAGTTTAACCATGATCTAAAAAAGTCACTGGATTCCACAAACTATTCCTTTAGATCAATAACATTGTAACATTGTGAAAGCATTCAACACATGGGTGACAGCGTGGGGAATCTGAATTCAATTTATGTCACCACGTGGCTCAAGCATGTTGGGGCACCATGCTCATCTGGATTTATTTCACACCATCAAAAAAAAGAAAACTGATAATCTTGATACTTTAAATTTAAACTTAGCAATTGAAAATTTCAGTCTCTTTGCATGCTGAGAACAAATATGCAATCAGTTTTTGTCTGATTTGTTTGACGTAATGTATTATGTCACCATTTCGCCCAAATATTTTTTTTATTAGCTGTGCACTATATAATGGCTTGGCTTATTTTATGTATCTGCAGCCCTATGAGGACCAAACTGTGTGAATAAACCACAGATGTAATATTTCCTTTTCTTCACAAAAATTAGAAACCCTACAAAAACTATTATTGTGGTCAAATAAAGTGCAGAATATATCTCATACTTGTGCCAACAAGCACAATGTTTCCTTTTAGCTTTGTTGTGCTTTGAGTTTATAAGCTTTGAAACGCAGCAAGAACAATGCAAATCTGACCCGTACATATCAAAGTACTCTCAGTTACAGCTGATTCCACAGCAAAAAAGTTGGCTTTCAGAAACAAAAAAATTCATAAATGTGTGCAAAAAAAAAAGGCCATCTGCAACAGCTGAACGAATATCCAGAAGAAGACCTTGATATTTTGCTAATAGTTTATTTAGAGAATGAAGATCTTAAATAAAATGGAACATAACATTGATTTGTGGGAAAAAATCACTGTAAAGACAGAGATCTTCCTACAAGTCTGGTTTGAGTCAGCCCTTTGGTCACTGCAAGGCTACGATTTGCAAACACACAAAGCCAACCAACTGGACAGAAAATCGGCAACCCGCCATATGACAACTAGGCACCATAGAGGCCAGAGGTAAATTAAGGGGGGACGTGGCTTTCAAAATCAACTTTTTTATTTCTTTGTGGATTTTGATGAAAATTGGCACAGCAACTGGAAATGCTTCCGTGATAACACCATAAAAATTTCAAACTAATATTTTGATAACTTTTTTATGTATTAAATTTTCTTTCTGTTCCGCTTGTACCGAGCTTGAGCGGCTTATAAAACACGATAGAAAACTTCTTCGAAGTGCTGTGCATTCCCAAATGAATGGACGAGGTCGTGACAGTTTTAGAATTTTTTTTTTACAACACAATGTTTTTTTAGTTTTCATTTTTTTAGAGGTTAATGTGCAACAGGCATGTTGACTCTGAACGATTATTTGAATAAAAAAATCACAAAAAACAAATCTGGAAAACCAAGAGTGTCACGACCTGAACTGTTCATCAAGGAATGTAATGCAAGAAACGGAATCAAAATAGACCCAGCGGTCACAAAGAAATCCCTGGTACAAGCGACACAGGTGGCAAAAAAAACTGTTTTGAGAAAACGGCTTCCGAAGTTGCAACATAGGTTTCACTTATCAAAAGCCGTCACGGTTGTAGCCTTTCATGTCCTTTTGAACATGGGGCTTCTGGAATGCTTTGCCTTGAAATTGGAGTGCCTTTTACAGCCTTTCTCTTTCTAGAAAACATCATTTTCAGCTCCTCTGTGAAGAGTACATACCCCATGGTGCACTTTGCAGACCAAACGAAGGGGGAGATGGGTTTCAATGGGCTTTCAATGCAAAGTAGGTTAGCTGGTTGGCTGTATCATACTGAACAGCCTCCTTTTGCAGTGTTGTCACTATGGCAACAAGTTAAGCATTTTTTTTACTTAAATTTGAACATTTTTGGCTTTTTTTATGTTTTATCATCTTGTCTGGCACAGCAACTTAGTACTCATACGTGCAGGTGTTCATTGCCAAAAGTTTGCATACCAAAAGGATGAAAATGAGCTACTTTGAAGCTTGGTAGAGTATTCTGCATGACTCCCAACTTCAATGCAAGAGCATATTTTTTTACTACTTTTGACATTCAAGGCATCCAATATTTCTCGCAGCAAAGCCAGTATGCCCTAAGCAATGGTATCAATAATTTCACTAAAAAATCACTGTTAAATGCTAAGACAGTAACGTACATTTCTAAGGCAGAGAACATATTTTTATTCCTATATTACTAACTCAAACCTGTTTGCATGAAAATTACAAGTGCACGGGAAACGTTGCGCAAGAAAGGCGATATGGCTCGCGCGCATCGCAGCGCGCGCTTACCGCGACATATCGAACTTTGATTATACCTGATATGGCTGGTCAGGTCGCTTTTAAGATTAAATCTAACGTCGCAGGCATTAATTACAACTACTGGCGTTCAATCGTAACCGGTTGCCCAGTCATGTGCTGCGCCAATGCGCGTCGGCTATGCCGTGCGCGCCGCAGCGTTTGACGCGTCGACCGTTTTTTTCTCAAGGCTAGCGAGACCACAGTCAAAACACAGCAATAACTAAGCGTGTAAACATCGCAAACCCGACTAAAAGTTCACTTCACGAACCGCTATCGCAAGCGCGCACACCGCGTCACCCTCCGGGGTCTGGCGACGGTAGTCACGCGCACCACGAAGCGTTCGATGACCTCCTCCTTTCGAGCCACACAACTTCCCGTAATCTGGCTCGTTATATCTGGCATTCCCACCGCGATAACGTCCGTGTTGAATACCATAGATTGAACAGAAACTCGGCCGAGCGAAGCGGCGAAAATGAACTCAAACCGCTCGCTACGCAGCACAGGCGGCCGCCATCTTGCGTTGCGCCCATGACATCCAATCAGGAGGGTCGTTGTTCCGGAGGACCAATAGCGCTTCAGCATCTATTTCTAGCTTCGTTTGTGCGTCGTTTCTTTTCTGCTGTTTGTGCGTTTGGGAATGAACGAAGATAAAAGAGACGAGCGGAACCGGAAAGACGATCGCTCGGCCGATCTAACCATATCAAAATGGCCGCGCCCGGTGGAACCGTTGCGGAGATAGAGCGTTCCGAAAATTGCCGTTTTTTCGCCCTTTTGCGCCGATAGTTTGTCACCGCGCCTGACAAAAGTATTTTTTTATGCCACTTTGCGACGCTTTTCAGCGTAAAAACTTCGCAGACGCATAGAATAGGAAACATAGAAGCCGAATATGTGGGTTTCAAAAAAAACGATGTTTTGGTCATTTTTCCGAAGTTGAAAGCCGCGTCCCCCCTTAAAGGTAAATTTTGCTCGAGGTAAAATTCTTATAATTTTAAGTTCTTTTTTAATGAAAACTGCATCTCTAAAGCCAAAGTTCTTTAATGCATCAGCACCACTACGATGCAGTGCACCTAAATTGGCTACAAAGACCTTTCATGAAAGCACCTTTATTATATCAGCATGAATGATCATTTGCCACAAGAATCGTTCGATATTTTTGTCAAAAGCAATAAGCTGTTTCACATTCAGGAGGTGCAAATCACACTTCTATGGCAGCATCAACCAACTCTTCCATTAACTTCACTGTCGAGCACAGCTGTAATCACCAGGCGCGGGAACATCCTGACACTGCCGCTACGCATTAGTAGACAATTCTCTGAATTTCTGCAGATTTTTTTCTAGGATGGGTTTTTGAATTTTTACATACAAAATGCATCTTCCAAATTTTTTCTACTACTAGTGGTTTCTTATACACAACTTCCTTTTCTCTCATTTTCTTCGACACCTGGACCAAAATTTTGAATTTGGTATTTTTTCACAATCATTATTTACAAAAACGTTATTAAAAATGGTGGTGTTGAAAAGGCCGTTCAATTATCTGCATATTACGTCACTGCAATATGTGCCTAACCAATAACCAAAAATCAGTCAATTCCTGCGACAAGGAAAGAGTTGAAAGCAGCGAAGCATGGCCCATGGGTGCCAAAAATGGGTTAATGGTATTTTTCTTCTCTACATAAGCAATGAAAATATACGCAACAGCACAGCTTTAATTAAATCAGAGCCCCCTTTTTTTCCCTGGGTATCCACACTGTGCACAAGCAGCCACCCAACTCCCCCATCTTATATCTTTGCCTCACAATTAGAAAAATAAAAGTTAACAGCCAAGCGCCCCCAATGGCAACTGTCTCATTCACTTACCTTACGTCATTAACGATCTGCAGAGTGCAACAGAAGCGAAAAACGCTTTTGGAAACACTTTCGTTAGGACACAAGTGGCAACTATTCCTCCAACTTAGAGCACCAGAGAACAATTGTACAGATAAGAAAGATTAAGAAAAGAGTAAGGAAAAAGGGGGAACAGACTCTGCTTGCCAGAAGCTGCAAGAGAAGAAGAGTAGATGGGGAAGTTTAGAAAATGAACCTTTGTCAGAGTGCTGTATCGATTTCACAAAAGTGGTCAAAAGTACTGCCGTCTTTTGCCCCTCAACAGCACAGGATGTTGTAAGCCTGGCTCAATAGCATAATTGTTGCCCATCTACTTAACCAGTCCACAAACAGCTTCTGCTTGTGCTTGACGAGCGCTGAAGTGGACAGGGAGCGTCCCACAAATCTTTAAATCTTTAATAAATGGCAGTTTACTTTGAACTGGCTTTATCCATAATACACTTTTCTTTTAATATGCATTATGTTATAGCGCAACGCGATGGAAAACGAATGTTCCTGTGTTTTAGTACTGTAACTTTACAGGAGACACCGACAGTCCGAGCCCCTAAGGTGCTTCGCCCCTAAAGCCAGCGACATACCATGCTGATTGGCAACCTTTTTCAGGTTATGCGAAACCTTGTGCATATACAGTAAAACTTCATGTTTTTCAGTGTGCACGTCCATATCCGCCCTTTTTCTTTTGGTGCTGCTCTTGATAGTTAACCCTCGGTAGTTGATAGTCAGCGCCTATCCTGCCATCTTTCTTGCGTCCGTCCGTTTCTTAGTGCTTCAACCATGTCGCAAAGCTCGCACCAACTCGCCCTGCAGCAGGTTGTTCTTGAAAGCACATTATGACGCAAAGCCAGGAGGAATGTGTCGGTGGCTTCACTGCCCAAATGCTCGCACTCACCATGAGGCGCTGCCCTTGAGCTTCTTGATCTCTTTGGTGGCCCAGGAGGCGAGCGTCTTGGTCTTGGTGGTCTTGGAGCGCCGGCCCTGGCTGAGCAGCTCGCTGATGGCCTCCGTGTCCACCAGGGGCAGCATCTGGATGCCAAACGCTGTGCACAGGTCCCTGAAACCAAAAGGAGGGGGGTCCACCGTGAGCCACACTTCCCACAACCTTCGAGTGCTTCCTCACTGCGAGAAACAAACCTGCTTCTCCACGGATTCAAGGAAGCTTTTTACCACTTCCAAATTTATTTGGCATATACTGCAGCCCACTAAGATATATACAAGTGAACGATATCTAATGAAAACATGCAAAATGTTTTCAGAACACGAAACTATTGCATCTACTCTAAAAAGAAATTACACAATATTACTATTTGCAATAAAAAACAGTGACAAAAAACAAAGGAATATGCAGTTTGTAAATAGGTGTTCCAAGCATACTACCTAGCAAAAACTATTGGCCTAGATCAATTCTTCAGGTACGAAAGAAAAAGTTTGCCCTCATGGTGCAATTGTCTCAATTCCGAACTGATTTTTTTTATTTCCCCCTTGCACGGAAATGGCATTTAATCCGCTGTTGATGACAAACATTGATAAGTAATATGAAAACCTTGACAACAGCTTACATCGCACTTAGGAACAGCAGAAGATTCCTGGAGAAACACGTAGCTACCGCTTCGCATTAACCTTTTTCTTTTGTTTTTTCTTTCCCGTGCCTTTCCATGCCTGTTTTCTGAATATGGCTTTATTCATGCTGTGACAACTTTGCAGCTGCTGACCTTGTAAATAAGAAACGGGAGCTTTGCCAAGCTGCGAAAGCAGCTCTCTTCTTGCAAACATGAAATAAAGCTTCTAGGTCTGCTGAGCCAATCGAGCCAAAAACAGCTGAGCCAATTGATTTCACTTTTCAATGTTGCTGAAATTGAGCTAGCTGTGGCCAGACAAAAATGGTCGAGCCATTACAAAACGGAAACGCAGCCAGAACTGTTGCAACCTCCGTAGGTTGCCACCATAATAAAATTACCGTGCAAAGTACATTTAATACGAAAGATATACACACAACTACAAAGTCACCCATTCATAAACTGCACCAATGCTGTCAAAAAGGTTGGAAATGCCATCTATTGCGCCAAGCACAAATTCTAGAACTTTACCTCTAATAACTACAGGTAGACGACATGCAAAAAATCACGTATGACAGTAGTCTTGGCGAGGGACTAGCCAAGTGCTATTACCGCCTGTTTGCGCTTCTTGCCAGTCAGCATGCCTCAGTCTCCAATGATATTCACGTGTTCAACTTTTTTCTTTCTTTCTTTCTTTTCCCTGGAGGAATTTCACATGCCAATGGAGCTGCATCTATCACGTTGGCATGAGGCTGAGTCAAGAGTTAACAAGGTCGAATGCATCATCGCCTACACTTGGCTGACTCCCAAAATGAGGCATACAGTAAACCCGAATCCTTTTTTAAACGACGTCCACCCAAGAGCCAAAGGACATACCCGATGAGACCGGCGCAGGAGGCAATGTTGGTGTCTGAGCGGTCGCTGTCGATGGCGATTGAGGAGATAAAGTTTACAATGTGTGGCACGTGCGGAAGCAGCAGCTGGACGTCCGCTGCAAAAAAGGAGAGAGAAAAGGGCCCATTGCACGCTACAAAAATGCATGCCACCACTAAGTGCATTCACAAGTGCACAGCCAGAATTGCCACACAAGGAACCCCCTTCTGCACATCCAAAGAACATGCACTTCAAACCGAAAAAAATAGAAGAAAACAGCTGAACATACTCCAGCAAAGCAAAAAAAATCTCTCCAGTCACTAAACATGAAAAGTAATAAGTGGGCAAAAGGAAAGAAAAGTGGCATTTTTTTCTGCATATAGTGCCTTCAAGTAGCCCCCTAATCCTATCCAGAGTAGAACTTTCGCACTGGTGGAGATACTGTCATGAATCCATTGAAATAAAAGCTTGCAAATGGTGAAATGGGATTGCCGAAATTTGCTTATCCCTTTGAGGGTCGAATTTTTCGCCATATGCGTCCCCCCTGGTTTGATTTTTTTTATTGCAGATTTAAATTCTACGGACAAATCTATATCGAGAAAAAATAGTCAAAAATTTTTTAGTGTGACTGTAAAGTGACAAAAAAATCATTTGTGTTGTTACATACATGTGGTTTATTATGGCATTACACAAGAAAAACTGTAAATAAAAGAGAGAGTAACAAGCCGGCACCTTTTGAGTGAATCAAAATCAGATAGACATCAGTTTCGCGGGCGCACAAAGCAGGAAGCGCCCGAAGGACGATACCGAAACCAGCCCCTGCGCGCCCTCCGACGCGCGCGGCCGGATGCGGGAGCGATAGACGGCACACCGCTCATAAAATACAAAAAAAAAAAAAGCCTCATCAGTTTCCCAGGCAACCTTTGTATGTGGCAGGCGCAAGAAGCGAGAGGCGCCTGGGTACCCAGTGGGCGATACCCAGCGTGCCCCCTCATTAGCAGGTGCGCAAGCAGCTGGCGCGCCGCTGAAGTAAATGATAAAAAAGTAAAAAGAAGGCGCAAGAGAAAAATTTGACGTATTTCCGAAGTGTGGCAGTACATGCCAAGCATGAGACATTGGCGAAAAAGGCGCGCTTTTTAAAGATAAAAGCGATGCCTTACATGTACGTCATTGACCATTTTGAAAGTGTTTGCCGATGCCGTACATGTACGGCCGTGACCCTCAAAGGGTTAACCATTTTTGAAAAAAACTAGTATAGAAAAAACGAAAAAGGGAGCGCTCCCGAAATGTCTTTGTTGATTGATTTGGTCAGTGACCTGTTTCTCAGTTTCTGTATTAGTAGTACGCTACCCGACCAGACGGTATGCCATCCAACCATCAGCTTAAAAAATGACACGAAGGGACGGATAAAAACAAATTACAATATTGGCAGCAGCATTTGTTCCTACATAATCGAGTCACTGTCACCGATTTCGCAAACATTTCAGGAAGCCTGGACACTTATTTGCCGATTGACGTCTGCTGGCATGCTGCAGCGTTTTGTCACTCACACCGGCTAGCCACAGCATCTTTGTCAGCAGAACAGTCTCGCTTCATTTTCCCCACTCCAGTTGGCTGTTATCTCCAGCAGTTTTTATCTTTCTCGCTCATGTTGGCAGTGATAAACAGCAGTCATATCTCTGCGCAGTGGTAAGCACAAGACAATGCTCTCAGAAGGCAGCATGTCCACTAAGCCCATTCTTGATAGCAACATCTTTACCTATTACCGGGATTTGAGGCGCAGAATGAACTAGCACTTTTGATACTTGCAAGTACAGCCATTCGTTTCCCGAAGTTTCAAATCAGCAACTTGCTACTTTGGTCCCCAGTGAGCCCTCAAGCCAACATTGACGTCACCGCATATCCCCCCCCCAATGTAAGCGGACTCGCGAGAACAGTCAGCAACCGATGCACGCAGAACCACCGATGAAGTGGCTGTGGGCCACGCACACTCGACAGCCAATAAGGCAGTATTTTTTGCCCTTTTTATACGCCTTTTTGCAGAACTAATAATGAGCTTACAGCGAGATACTGAAAAAAAGGCACCAAAGGGACCAAAATGGCAGCAATTGCATTAGTAGAACAAGTGTTACAAGTAGGAAAAAAAAGTGCAGTTAGAGCTTCAAAATCCTGCCAATTCGAGCTAGGGTCGATCTGATTAAAATTTCGTCCGAAGTGCGTACTCCCAAGGTGTAAAATTTGACGGGCCGATAATTTCGGGTGAACAGGCCGAAAAACACCGGTACTTTTGGAACAGGCCAGTTCCAAAAATTGCCATGCACCCCCTTCCGAGTTGAACGTGCACCCCAAAGTACCTCACTATATTGCTGTCAGCACTCGAAGCAGTCTTTGACCACTTACCACTTGGGGAGTTCTGGTCTCCCTTGAGCCCCTGTACAATGCCCGTGTACGCCTCCAGGCAGCCCTCTCGCAGTTCGTTGAGATACTCGATCATCTCATAGTCGTGCTGCACCCAGGCACAAACAGCGTGAAACACCGCCGCGCAACAGCAAACAGGTCAAACGACCAAATCTTGCAGCTAGGGGAAAGAGGGGCAGAAGCCAACATGCAAGCGCTCCGCCAACTCACCTTGTCGACATAGGCCACAGACGCCTGAGCCAGGGTCTGAAGCACAATGTCCAGGAACTTTTTGAACTCCGGTCCAATCGCTAGTGCAATGTCACCAAACACAGACAGGATTTGGGGCTTCACCGACCGGTGCACATTGTTGTTCTGGGGAAGGGGACAGCACAAAAAAGCGCACTCACTCGCACATGCCGACACGTGGCAACCACTAGCCCCAAAACCACAGCCAGTCAGGTGCGTAGACCTTCAACAAAAACATCACACTGTCAGCAGATGCTCACCCCCAAGTTCTCCAGAAGCATGGTCATGACATCGTCGCAGAAGGGCAGCACATGGGCACCCAGGGCCCTACAGATGTCGCCCGTCAGGCCTACGGCCGCCGAGCATACCTGCACGATAACAAAAGACGCTCAGTATAGAAGCAGTCCTCGCAGCACTGGCCATCGAAAAACCAGCTGGACACACTCCAGAGACAACAAAGTGTTGACAAGGCACCTGGTATTCTGCGTGATTCTTGAGGCCAATGGCCAGGAAAGGTCGGAAGGCCTCCATGTATTTCACAAACTTGTCACCCAGAACTGCACAGACACACAGGAGAGAGAAAAGGTCAGGGGTGTGGAATGACGGCATGACTCGGGGCCATAACAAATTGTGACACATGAACAAAATTTCATTTCAGTGCGAAAAAACGTAGCCTCCCTCCATTCATTTCGCTGACTTAAGACAAAGAATTAGCAAGGCGTCACTGTTGCTAATGGGCAAGACAAATTTCTGGCAGCGCAACAGGAGAGAGGTGAAGCTCGTATGAACCAGCGTGATGTAAGGCCTGACGTACTGTTTTAAGGGGGGACGCGGCTTTCAACTTCAAAAAAATGACCAAAACATCGTTTTTTTGAAACCCACATATTCGGCTTCTATGTTTCCTATTCTGTGCGTCTGCAAAGTTTTGCGCTGAAAAGCGTCGCAAAGTGGCATAAAAAAATACTTTTGTCAGGCGCGGTGACAAACTATCAGCGCAAAAGGGCGAAAAAACGGCAATTTTCGGAGCGCTCTATCTCCGCAACGGTGCCACCGAGCGCGGCCATTTTGATATGGTTAGATCGGCCGAGCGATCGTCTTTCCCGTTCCGCTCGTCTCTTTTATCTTCGTTCATTCACAAACGCACAAACGGCAGAAAAGAAACGACGCACAAACGAAGCTAGAAATAGATGCTGAAGCGCTATTGGTCCTCCGGTCGGGGCACAGAACAACGACCCTCCTGATTGGATGTCGCGGGCGCAACGCAAGATGGCGGCCGCCTGAGCTGCGTAGCGAGCGGATTGAGTTCATTTTCGCCGCTTCGCTCGGCCGAGTTTCTGTTCAATCTGTGGTATTCAACACGGACGTTATCGCGATGGGAATGCCAGAGATAACGAGCCAGATTACGGGAAGTTGTGTGGCTCGAAAGGCGGAGGTCATCGAACGTTTCGTGGTGCCCGTGACTCTACCGTCACCAGACCCCGGAGGGTGACGCGGTGTGCGCGCTTGCGATAGCGGTTCGTGAAGTGAACTTTTAGTCGGATTTGCGATGTTTACACGCTTAGTTATTGCTGTGTTTTGACTGTGGGCTCGCTAGCCTTGAGAAAGAAACGGTCGACGCGTCAAACGCTGCGGCGCGCACGGCATAGCCGACGCGCATTGGAGCATCACATGACTGGGCAACCGGTTACGATTGAACGCCAGTAGTTGTAATTAATGCCTGCGACGTTAGTTTTAATCTTAAAAGCGACCTGACCAGCCATATCAGGTATAATCAAAGCTCGATATGTCGCGGTAAGCGTGCGCTGCGATGCACGCAAGCCATATCGCCTTTCTTGCGCAACGTTTCCCGTGCACTTGTAATTTTCATGCAAACAGGTTTAGTAATATAGGAATAAAAATATGCTCTCTGCGTTAAAAATGTACGTTACTGTGGCAGCATTTAACAGTGATTTTTTTAGGGAAATTATTGATACCATTGCTCAGGGCATACTAGCTGTGCTGCGAGAAATATTGGATGCCTTGAATGTCAAAAGTAGTAAAAAAAATATGCTCTTGCATTGAAGTTGGGAGTTATGCAGAATACTCTACCAAACTTCAAAGTAGCTCATTTTCAACCTTGTGGTATGCAAACTTTTGGCAATGAACACCTGCACTATGAGTACGAAGTTGCAGTGCCAGGCAAGATAAAACATGAAAAAAAAGCCAAAAATGTTCAAATTTAAGTTTAAAAAATGCTTAACTTGTTGCCATGGTGACAACACTGCAAAAGGAGGTTGTCCAGTGCGATACAGCCAACCAACTAACCTACTTTGCATTGAAAGCCCATTGAAACCCATCTCCCCTCCGTTTGGTTTGCAAAGGTGGGTATGTACTCTTCACGGAGGAGCTGAAAATGATGTTTTCTGGAAAGAGAAAGGCTGAAAAGGCACTCCAATTTCAAGGCAAGGCCTTCCAGAAGCCCCATGTTCAAAAAGACATGAAAGGCTACAGCCGTGACGACTTTTGATATGTGAAACCTATGTTGCAACTTCGGAAGCCGTTTTCTCAAAACAGTTTTTTTTTTGCCACCTGTGTCGCTTGTCCCAGGGATTTCTTCGTGACCGCTGGGTCTATTTTGATTCCGTTTCTTGCATTACATTCCTTGATGAACTGTTCAGGTCGTGACACTTTTAGTTTTCCAGATTTGTTTTTTGTGATTTTTTTATTCAAATAATCGTTCACAGTTGACATGCCTGTTGCACATTAACCTCTAAAAAAATGAAAACTAAAAAACATTGTGTTGTAAAAAAAAAATTCTAAAACTGTCACGACCTCGTCCATTCATTTGGGAATGCAAAGCACTTCGAACAAGTTTTCTATCGTGTTTTATAAGCCGCTCAAGCTCGGTACAAGCGGAACAGAATGAAAATTTCATACATAAAAAAGTTATCAAAATATTAACTTCAAATTTTTATGGTGTTATCACAGAAGCATTTCCAGTTGCTGTGCCAATTTTCATCAAAATCCACAAAGAAATAAAAAAGTTGATTTTGAAAGCCACGTCCCCCCTTAAGGTCCAACGCCGTCAAACGGATCGTGCAGCTTTGCCTACAATGAATGAAGTAGCTTGGCAAGTCATTAAGGTTGATGTTGGGGCTGACAAACGTGAAACCTCAACATGGCCCTAAACATGGGTGACGGACCAAGCCCCTATAATAATGAAGGGAGGGAAGAGGTAGAAAGTAGGCTTGTGCGAATATTCAGCTGTTTTGAATATATAATTGAATAAAGGGCTATTCAAAATTAATGCTTCGATTGGAATATCAATATTAGAAAAAATATAAGTACAGTCTAGTCCACTTAAAACAATATCCAAGTGCCAAGGTAAACCCATTGTTATAACCGAAATTGTTATAAGCGGGTTGCGCAAAAAAAAAAAAAAAAAAAGGCCATAACAGAGATCAAAACATTGTATTTGCATGCAAGCAAGGTCGTACTACTACTTATTTGCAGAAAAGATACCATAGTCTGTGGGCTTTGTTTGCTTCACATGAAGCTGGCGCACATCTTTTCAAGAGCATTTATAGGTGCTTCACAGAGCTGAGCGAAAAGTCCTTGGCGGAAAACGAAGTCCCTGAGGGGCTATATCATGCGTTGGGCCTCCTGTGAAGGCCCTATCCGAGTAGGCTGCGCAACCGCGTTGTCCGAGTATCACTGTCAGCACTTTCCGCAGCACGTATCCACACAACGATTGCCTCTTCAGTAAGGCATCGGACCTGAAAGCCCTCCACGGAAGAACAGAGGCAACTGAAGAGGTGCCAAGTCAAATTCAAAACGGTGCGCCCGCAACAAGCAAACTTAGGCGAACACGGGGACAATGTTGAAGTGGTGGCGCTGGGAGGGGTGTTCAGAAGGAAAGCTGCTCTCCCCTTCCTCTCGTTCCGTGTAAGCGGTGAAATTGACTCATCTTCTGAGGGGTAGAAGGGACCGAGCCGCAATGCGCCTCGCGGCGAATGCCTTTAGCAGCTGGTATTTTCGGTGCGCTCTAACTGATTCAAACGTTATACCCAATATCGCGGTACTGGAGCATTGCAATAAGCAGTGCACTTTACCATAGAACGTGTGTGAAGATGGACGGTGCCACAGTTGTTCATCATTATATCCGGTACAGCTATACACAGTATCGTTATAAGTTGATCGACTGTATTCAGTAAACGCGAAAAACGTTGCTGGGAGTCCCAGCAGACTCCTGTAACTATTAGAGAGCTTGTGAAACAGCCTAGATATTTTTTTGTATTTTCATGAGTAAAAATAAACAGCATGAAGAAATTACATGTTGGAGAAGTTAAGTTTGTCTGACTAATGAAATTATTAACACCTGTTTCAGCGCCTTATCTATTTGAACTATTCGCTTCGAACCGAAAGCACGTTATCCGCACAAGCCTAGTACGAAAGGAAAAGGATGATGACACTCGCACACCTTCAGCCACACAAGCATTCATGTCCTGTGCAACTCGAATCAAGCCCGCCGACAGGGGCACACAACCGCATAGGTGCACTCGACAACACTTTATATAGCGGCTAATTGACCCAATCATTTCACCCAATCAGCATCAATCAATTACTTGGAGCACAAGCCCAAGTTACATTACCCACAAAGCAGCACATAACCATGGTAATGTACTAGAAAATGCCAAATAAGCAGGAATGCATGCTGTTCTCGCCTGATATTTTGCAGTTAGTGCAGCCAAAACATCAGTCATGTTTGCCAAAAGCCACAAGGCATCCCTTTTTTAGCACCCCCGTATTCCCCACCCATTACAATTTGCACAATGCACGAAGACGGCAGAAGAACCTTTCAAGCACACCGAAAGGTCAGCTGCAAGGCACCGATTGTTTGTTCTAAATCAAACCAGAAAAAGGCCCCGGCCCAGCCTCACTGTGTGTTACAGTCAAACTCAGTTATATCGAACTCGCAAAGAAACACCTATCAGTTCAATATAAGTAAGCTAAGGAATTGGACGTCACAAAAGCACATACCACTTATAAAAACACTTTATTGATGAAACTGCCCCGCTTTCGCATGAGATAGTGCTGTATATTCTGCTTGAACAACCTTGCTGCCTAAGACAGTATGCAATTCTCCACACTGTCTATAAAGAGTCTGGCAACTGAGGCCACAACCTTGCACATTTGCGAAGCAGCGCCAGACTCGTGCGAGTGCTTCCCTCATTGCATCCACTTTTCACTTGTAATTTGTCCGATGTCAGCAATGTAGTCTTACAAACTCTCCCATGGTCATAACCCCACCATCCCCGCACACAAACTCGCCGGCCGTTGATCCAGCAACGGCATCTGGAAATTCCTACAGCTCGCTCCACACTTCGGCAACAGCTTTGTTGCACTCCTAAGGATTTTCAGTCATCACTGGCACACACAAGCGGCAGATTTGAAGCTATTTCGAGCGCTTTCTTCAGAAGCTCTTTCGAGAAGGTTAATGTGAGCTGCCTGCCGATCGCGCTGATGGTGCTCGGAAATCCTGTGCACCGGGGAGACGTCAACTTCTCATCGCGTTCGACTCGAGTTATGATTGCGAGCTTCACAGCAAAAGGCGAATTTGGCCACTTTGCGTTAGCTTGAGCCGTCAAAAAAGTCTATTCAGCGACACTAGCGCCAGCCACCACAGCTGCACTTCAGAAAAGGCCTACAAAACGTGAACGACGCAAACACAACGAACGAAAAAAAGAGCATGGTGGACAGGTCAGTATTATTTTTTTTCATTTGTGGTGTCGATGGCTCGCCTCACGCGTTGTGGCAGCGCAGTCACGACAGGAAGAGCGAGGTGAAAAGGGGAAAGAGCCGCCCGCTGCCACTGCCCGTGAACGGCCAGGCTGAAAAACTTTTAGGGGTGTTCCGGCGGAACTTCTCCGGCGTGAGGGAGGGCCAACTTAGGGGGGCACTTCTGCAGCATTTGGTGTTCGATGTATTGGGTGTCGCTGGTATTTTTGTTCGATATAGGCGCAATTTTTGCTATATATTCTCACTGCAAATACAGTCTACGCTCGTTACAGCGGATCCGGCAACAACAGACTTTCGGTTACAACAGACCATTTCTGTTGGTTTGTCTGGTACCCATGCATTTTAAATGGAGTCCACTCCGCTCACAACGGACCCGGCTAGAGCAGACTATCGGCTACAACAGACTAAATTTTAGGCAAAAATTGTTTCGACTGAACGTTTATAGCGGACTTCCGCGGGGCCGGCGCCCGGTGTGCTTTTTCGTTTATTTTGGCAAGAAAAATATTATGTCTGGCAACATTGCTGGCAGCCGGGTCGTTGGCGCAGCCAAGCCAAGCCAGTGGCTTTTTTTTTGTGCGACCAGCGGCATGAGCGGTAGGGTAGCTGATTTCACTGTCGGATAAATTAAGCGTAATTAACGCTGTTGAACGCGAGGAAAAACAGGCTGACATCGCCAGAAGTACAGGCCTGTCTAAGCACAGTGTCCGCTGTACCGTCAAGAACAAGGCCGCTGCCGATAAACGCGACTCCGGTGAGATTGAAAACAGGGCAATCGAATACTCGAAGTGGTGCACTCGGAGGTGAGTCTGCCCTCGTCAGTTTTTTTATGTAATAAAAAACTCGGGTTCAGTGAAGTTCGGCTTTTATTATTCCCACGCATGCATCGTTCCCGTTCCGTTCGGCGAAAAAGGTAAGAAATGCCTCAAGTAGGGGTTGTTCCCCATCCATTGTGTGCAATCTGCCGGTAACCGTGCGCAGTCCAACTGGTCTAACTTTCGATTTTACAGCTGACCGTCATCAGATTATTTCATTACATCTGTTTCAATGACCAGAATAAAATCGCTAAAAATGTGGAATCTGCCTTGAGGGAACGTCAGGCAGCGATCCGATTTGTTTGACGAACGGTTTCGGGAAAACCTGCCTCGTCGTGAGGGGATTTAAAAGAGCCTAGCTAATGCTGATGGGCACGACTGATGTTTTATAGCTGGTTTATAATTGCGCCTAGTTATATTCTTGTGTTATTTGCTCAGCTCATCTTGCGTCTTTACACGCTTGACCACATGCGCTAGGCCTTTTCGAAGTGCCGGTGCTAAGTTTTGGAAACGGTGTTTACGCGATTCTTTGCCCTCGCGCGAACGCTGTGCAGAGGTGCTGCAGGCGTGTAGAAAGAACAAAGTGTATGTACTATGCATGCAATATCGGTCAAAGTACCCACTGTAGGGCTCATAGCACCCCCCCCCCCCCCCCCGTCGGATACTGCATACTTCGGCTACAGCGGACGTTTTTTTCCGGATTCAGAGGGTCCGTTGTAACGGGCGTAGACTGTATACCGTGATCAGAAATAGTTCGATATACAGTACAATTCGATGTAAACAGGTTCGATATATTCGGGTTCAACTGTCACATAACACAGTAGAACCCCGTTGATATGTTCTCTGTTTCCCATTTCCCGGTTAGCACGCTCTCAACTGTGAACATTGAAAATTCCCTGTAGTCGGCTTCTTACCAGACAGTATGTTTTTCTGGATAGTTCGTTTCTCCCTGGCATTTTTTTTTTTTTTTTTCAAACGTATCAATGAGGTTTTACTGTGAAACAAAAGGATGCCACACAAGACGCATGCCCAAGGTTTGCCCAGTATAGGGTACCGCTTTCTTTTGCCCAGTCTCAGCACACTACTAGCCCAATGTAGCATTAGCAGGCAACATCCCTGAAGACTTTCACAGAGCAGCACCCACCTTCGACGAGGGTAGAGGCGGCCATGAGGGCGTCCTCCTGCACGCCTCCGCCAGCGCGGCCCGAGCTGGAGCTGAACATCTGCAGCAGGGCGGCCACGACGGCGTCGGAGATCTTGGGGGCGTCCTCCAGGGTCATCTTGCGCAGCACGCTCTGCAGGGTGGCGCACAGAAGGGACTGCAGGTCGTTGTACTGCGCCCGGTCGGAGCTGCTCTGGATGTGGCCCTCCAGGGCCAGCACGTGCTGCAGCCGCTCCAGGATTATCATTGTCGTCCGCTGCACCCACACGTAACAATCGCGTGGGGAGTTCTTCACCAGCTCCATGAGCGCCTCATACGCCGCACTGCGCAGGTTCGCCTGGCCACCGTCCGCCCTGCATCGCACACCAGAGAGAGGAGGCACGTGGTTGCTACCTTCTCCACCTGTACCCGCTTCTCACAAAAGCGGCCATCTCTTTTGCTTCCAGCTTTCAAAGCATTCGAGCTTTGGTTTTTTCAAGCCGCATGGAAGCTGCACCCTTTTTCATTTTGGAAGAAAATTAGCGCACATAAAACACAACCTTGAGACCGGGGAAGACACCCCGTTGTGCGTGTCCCCGCTTGCCAATTCATGTGCATCGGCTTCCTCCAAACTCAAATACCAACACACCCAGCCTGTACATCTTTCCCTCTTTTTCTTTGAAAGAAAATGATTAGCTTCGAATGAGTTGCGGTGCTTCTCACTTTGCTCCATTCTGAAATTCTGGGCTCCTCCGAGTTGGGGTGCAAAACGACACTGGGACAAGCTCACCTCTCGGTCGTTTCAAGGAGCTTGGACACGATGACCTCAAAGTACTCGGACAGGCAGTAGGTCTCCGGCTCGGAGCCGTCCCCGGGTGTGTCAGCGGCTTCGAAGGCGGCCTCGGCCAGGCTGTTGAAGGCCCAGCAGACGTTGGCGGCCACACGGGGTTCGGCGCCGAGGCCCTTGACCAGCGCCTGCAGCAGCGGCCCAAGGTAGTTCTCGGAGACGACCGCCTCAGGGATGATCTCGCACACGCGCCCAATGGTCCAGGCCACAGTGTCGCGCACCACCACACTCGGGTCGCACATCAACTCGATCAGCGTCGGCATCGCCTGCTCCACCAGGGGCTTCAGGATGGCCGGGTCGGGGCCCTCCAGCAGGCAGCCTGCGCGGACCAGGCACAGCGCTAGGTCACCACCCGGTGCACTCACTTGAAACTTGACCCCACTACTGAATACAACAAATACACCTATGATTCCTCTGTGTCTCAATGCACACAAGGCTTCACCGTGCCCACTTTTCTTCCCAAAGGAAAACACTCTTCAAAGGGACGTGTGAGCACCTGTGAAACCTTGCTGTGAACATTTGCGAAACAACAGGCACACACACGCATGAAAGCCGCCGGCGTAACAGAGGCGAGGAGACCTCGAACCGGAAGTGGCGGGAGTAGAAGATGTCCCCATGAGCCTTTGCGCTTTTTACCGGTCCTTTATCTGATTGCTAAAAAGATGCGAGAAAGTAGATGTTAGTGTGGTGAAAAATTGTGCCACGGATTGTTATCAGCACCGATTTTAAAAGCAGCAATCAGATATCTGCCGTAATGCTAAGCCTACGCTGACCAGCCGCGGAGGTTCAACGGTCTGACTGGGCACCACGGCGCGCGGTGTGGCGAGCAGCCAAAGGATGGCGCTACCTGCGCGGAAGAATAAAAAAAGGCCACAGCAGATGCTTTAGTCACCGATTGCTCAAATGGTACAGTTGAACCTCGATATAAGAGACATGGATGTAAGAGACAAATGGGTATAAGAGACACTATTCACCCACATGGTTGGCTGCCCTATCTTTCCCATTAAATTGACCTGTTATAACAGACATCGGATGTAGAAGACAGTTGGTTATTAGGGACAAGTCATCCTTGAACTGTAATCAATAATCTCGCTTGTAACAGACATTTTACCTTCAGATGCAGTGCCACCAGTCACTAATTGCAGTTGCTTCCATTGTGGAAACGAAGGTGGGCGACAGACGCCTGCAGTCGCGATTTATTATAACTTCAGCAAACACACAGTGGTTCAGTCAGCTGTGAAATCACGATGAGAAGCGCTGCCAATGGAAATGCAACTTACAGAAGTGGTTGAAGCTTACTGCCACCCATTGGAGCGCGACCGCACATGCGGGCTCTCCCACTCACGTAGCTCCCAATCAAGAAGCATCGCAGACGTGGAGTCCTGCCAGCGTAATGAATAGCCTCACCACACAGCGGAAGAAGCTGTGCGCTCTGGCTATTCATCAGGCTTGTTAACTCAACGTGTACGATTCATCTTCCACAAACAATGAAAGGGAAAAAAAGCTTGTAGAATCGGTTGTAAAAAACTGTAAATACAGTCATGAAGCACACAGATTCAGAACTGCTTTATAAATTCTGGGAGCCAAACATACATTACAATGAATCTTTTGCAACATGCTGTAGCATTCTTTTGAGCTTATTTTAGTCATACGGTGCCCACATTGAACTAGGGTCTGATTAGTAAATGACAACGTGGTTCCCTGCTTATAAGAGACATCTCGTATAAGAGACAGAAACTGCTCCCCGGTACGTGTCTCTTATAAAGGGGTTCAACTTTAATTATGGTGAAAATAAAGTTACACATGCAAGAAAGGGGATGATAGTGTGGTGAAAAGTTGTGTTACGGACTGCCATTCGCAGCTGCAGAGAGATTGTCGATCAAACTTCTGCCACGATGCTAAGCCTAAAGTTCTCGTTACCCAAGCCGACCCGAGCAATGCAAGCCAGTTGTGGGCTGTTGGGGACGCCCCTCTTCAAAAACTCGCCGCACACGAGCGCGTTGCTGTTGGGTTCCCCTAACTTCTTGGGGGCCCCTAACGCCGGGTTCCTCTATTCTAAAACTGCCTAATCATTTTCACTCCAATTGTACTGCAGATCCTCCATCAACTTTGGGCTCTGCAGGCAGCAGTCATCCAAGAAGCACAGCGAGGAAATTCTGCTCGCCTGCTTTGTTGACCAGTTCTCACGGCCGGCGGCGCGCGAACTCCATCCACATTTTGAGCTGCGCGTCATCACGTGGAAAATAAGGCATCTTGGCGCTGTCCATCAATCTGCTCAGATAGGCTTCTGCTGAGCAATACTTACTTCGCTTTCTGTGAGCTTGCCATAACAAAACTATGGCGTGCTCGGCGACGCACACAGGCCGCTCAGCCAAGACACCACACAGTTTTCGGCACCAGTGCAGGGGAACACCATGCGCTGGCCACGAACTGAAGAGCAAAGACGTCTAAAACTCCATGTGCAAAGTTTACAAGCCTTGCTCGCAAAGGTATCACGGGTATCACACCCATGCCTCGTTTCCGGTTCCGAAAACAACTATGTGACGTCACCATGAACCGGCCAGAAGCTCCAAAAGACATTTTGTCAAGCCCATAAGAGATTTCGCTAGTGCTGCCAATTTGTAGTAGCCCGCAGCCAGAACAATTAAAATCAATTTTTGATGCGATTCCAGCCTCTGACCGCTGCAAAAATCTCTGTAAAGCATCTGTACAAACCACTGATGCCAATTATATCGTTTTTTTAGGTCTCTAAATTTGGTTTCAGTACTCCTTTAAACTGCTATATTTAGCGCGTTCTCGCAGCGAAAATCCAAAGTTTATAAAAAACAGAAACGCCTATTTTGTGCCCCCCTCCCCTTCTCGGCATCTGCACTAGCCGGCCAGCCCCGCACCTCGGCCAATGCGGCCAAGCAAATTGCAAGGGGAAAAGGCAAGAATGTGAAACTGCCAAGGCCAAGCGAAATGAATGATCGTACGAGGCAGCGACAGAAAAAAGGTGCAAAAGAAAAGAGCAGAGCGACAATGCAGCTTTGAAAGACACAGATAAGCAAAGGGCAAATAGAGGGGGAGAGAGTGATGTGGATCAAGTGGGAGAGGAAAGCGGGTGTTCGGTCACTGCTGTGGGGAATCGCACAACGTTGTGTGTTCACAAAACGCTGGCTCGATGGGCGCTACAAATTCGCGGCTGGTGCATTAGTGTTCTGCTGCTGTGTGGGGCCGTCCAAGGTTAAATCAACTCCCACCCGCCAGTACCTGCTTGCTTGTTTGCGTCTGTTCAGCCAGTGGTCTGACTTGCCTGCGGACCTTTGCACATCAAGCAGCATCAAACGGTGTTTAAGAATAAACAACGGTCGGGACGAGGCAGCGAAGCAATGTAAAAGATGGGAAAAACTCCAGTTTATGCCCTCCAGGGTCAGTCGTATGAAGCGGACCACGTGCACCCGAGCATTGTATATTTGGGGCTTTTAATGTATTGTTTCTGCGGGGAGTTTACTGGGACCGCGGTGATCCATTGTAAGAAGCGGGTCGTCGTAAACCAAAGGATGTATCATCAAGGTTCCACTGTATAGGGTATCATTTTCAATATTCAATCACACTTATTACTTGCCCATTCCCACTGAACAATCTAGGCCTTGTAAGCACCAGTTACAACAAACCTCAAAACTCGAAAGTTAAGAAAATTTAGGTGACGAAGTGGCAGCTTGGCTGCGAGAAGCACAGCAGTGGGAAGCTATGGCTGCCCACGTTACACCTACAGCCAAAAAGAGCGCCTCACAGAACCGGGACACAACACGGCTATCACTGTCAATGCCATGTGGACCTATGGGCCGATGCAAGGCCTTCTCACTATTTTTATACACACTCACACGGGGCTAGAGGCGGGAAGCCAAGCGTGCAGTCGGGTGCTCACCAAAGGTCATCACAGCGGCGTCTCGGTACCTCCAGTCGGGGTGCTTGATGTTTTCCCGCACAAAGGGCAGGCTGTGGGCAATCATGTCATCCTCACAGCAGCTGGCCATCAGCATCAAGCACACACCAGCCGCCTTGCACGGATTCCAGTCATCCTCATCGTCGTGCTCTTCCTTCAAGGGGGAAGAGGGACAGAAGTGGGGGGCAACAAACGTCAAATGCGATCCGGCCGAAAGGCTGTCATGGACAGAATCGCCCATTGCCATGCATTCTAGTGCTTTCCCTACCTTCGATCACAGTCATACCCTTACACTCCTCTGTTTCCCCTGAATCTGTAGTTTGTCCCAGAGTTCATTAACCTCGTTCCACCAACCTGCCCCCAACTGCTGTTAATCCCACCCGGTAGTATCTAACCTGCATGCTCCGGTCCACTTTTTGTCTGTCTTCCGAACCTATGTTTTGCTCCCTATTACTTCACATGGAACACAACATACGTGCAGCGTCTGCAAAGCACATGGCAGTCACAAACAGCCCCACGTGGCACAATAATTACCTGCAGCTAGGCATCAATTATGAGCACATACACATGTATGTTTAAATCAGTTGGCCTTTCAATAACCTAGCCATAAAAAATCGATGTTAACTGCTACTGCAGGAACGATCGACTAATTATGAGGTTTAACACATCGACACTACACAGGCGATGAGACGCGACGTAGTGGAGGGCTCCAGATTAATTTTCACCTTACTGGGAACGGGGGGGGGGGGGGTCTTTAACGTGCGCTCGAACACATGGGCGTTTTCACTTTTCACCTCCACCAAAAAAGCGGCCACCTACTGCAAGAATTCAGCAACTAGATTAGGAAAACAGCCCTATATTTTGTACTGGAGGCAGGCCCATGCCACTGTCACCGCTAACGATGCAGCATTCACACTGTCTCTGTCTTTGCATAATACCAGCGCACGGCTAGCAAGTGGTGGGGTTGTGGAGTCCCGAGCAAGTCACAGTCCACCCTTCATTCTGCTACTCTGGTCCATACATGCATATGTGCTCTGCTAGTTCAAGGTCACACTATCCTGCAGGCATGCCCCATATTTTATCGTAGAACAGAAGCTTTCAAATGAGCTGCCAGCCTACTGGAGCAGTTACACACGGAAGGACCGAGAGACGACGACGAAAACAGGCCGAGGACGGAGGACGAGACAGCGAGCGTAGGAGAGGCGCTTTGGAGGAGCCAACTGCACCGTGGTGGTGTCCGTGTAAGGCGAGGTCCGTGCTCGCACCTGTTTGGTGAGGGTCTGCACCAGGATGGGCACCAGGTACTGCAGCGCCCCTTTGGCGTAGAAGCGAGATGTCCGTGCCGGGGGACGGCCCTGCTCACTGGCCTGCAACACACAACATGTACCATGAGGCGCGGGTTGGAGAAGGGCCACACCACCCTCCCAAAAAGGGGGAGGGGGGGGAGAGGCACCAAGTCCACATTATTTCAACCACAATGCGTAAAGAAGGAATTCAGTCTTTTGCATTACAGAACGTGTACGCAAGATATAAACAAAAATATGAAAGGCTGCTGAAAGCAAGACAAAGCAAGTTTCACCAGTCAACATAAATGTCTTGCGGGGGGCGGGGGGGGGACATCTTCAAGCCTAAGCATATTTCAAGTGCGCATTACTAATTTTGTATGTGTAAGCTAAAATAACCCACAGCCAGGGTGTCTAGCAAATTGCCTAATTCAATTTCCCTGACTTTTCCATGTTTTCCATGACCATTTTAGTCGAAATTCCCTGACCTATACAACAGGCGCCATTCTGTGGAAATGGTCAGTGAAGCATATAAAAAGCGGAGAGAAAAGACATTCTATCGTAGGGAAAAACACATTTGTTGCAAGTGCCCTACTTCTCAGAATACACTTTGACTAACTTCAGTTTGCTCGTTCAGCTTGAGGTTTGCTTGCCTTCAGTTACGGCTTCAGAGAGTTTATTTCATCTTGCGGGATAGAAGCTTCAAGTTGCGCTTTAGCCAGCACCTATTGCTTTTTTTCTGGATTTTCATGGCTCGACATGCAACGTGAACCGCATGGTGCGTTTTTGCACGCGATTCGGGCACGTCGACGTTGCGCGTGCGATTTTTTGACGCCTGCGTCGACGATTCGCGCGCGCGGCAGCTTCTGCCTCGCTCAGAAAATGACGCGCGTCGCGCGCGGAAGTGGGAGGAGCCTTATGACATGCGCCAATGTGGAGCCGCGCGCCTCATGGCGGCAGTTTCGAAGAGCTCGAGACAGTCGGCTGGCTCCGCCAGAGATGTTTAGGCTTACCACCCCGGCAGGTATTGCATGGGCGCTTTCACTAGCGGCGCGGATGATGTTTTATAGTACCGTTTCCGCCCACATTATAACCTCCTTTACCGCACAAGCAACTTCGTGCATGTCTTGTTCGGCATTTTAGAGAGCGCTTAGAAGCGGTCGCTCCAACTTCGCGGTCGAAGCCGCCGCCATGTTGCCGCCGCCAGCAGCACCGCGCGCAGCGTGCGGGTGGTTCCGCGGCAGCGTGAGCGCGCCTGTGACGTGCGCGGCGCGTTTTCGCGAGCAGAAAATGCCGCATGCAGTTCATGCTAAGCCATGTCATCTTTTTTGATTATATCTAATTCTGGCTCCTGATGCCACAAGAAAGAAGTTCTTTCAAGATTGGCCCCGAAAAGCGCTGCCTTTTAAAATTCGCTGAAAGAAAAAAGCGTGTTGTGCGTGTGATTTTATCACCACACACATCGTCCCTCTGCGCAAGTGCACCCAGCAACCTAAGCCAGCTGCGAGCTGCGTGAACCGCACGGCGAGTTTCTGCACGCGATTCGTGCGCGGTATTTTCACGGCTGCGTCGACGATTTCGTGCCAGCGGTGGCTCCGTTCCTGCACAAGCAAGTGCGTTTGTGCCTTGGGTAGCATTTTAAAGAGCGACAAACGCGGCCGTTGCAGCTACCTAGTGTCACTAAATAAGCTACTGCACTACTCCGCAGCCGGTGCTGCCGCCATGTTGCCGTCGCCAGCCGCTCGGCACGCACCTTCCGCGGCAGCGTCAGCGCACCTGAGGCGCGTTTTCGCTTGCCGAAGAACCAGAAAACGTTTCATGAGGTTCACGCTTTCGTCGAGCGCGAACTTGTTGCGTTCGGCAACTTCTTGGGGGCCTCGAACACTGGCTTCCCCTATTCTAAAACAGTGTGGGCAGGCCCCGAAGTGGTTTTCCCTGACTGGTAGTACTTGAGTGAAAAATTCCCTGACAATTTCCCGACTTTTCCCGGTGGCTCAAAATTCCCTGACTTTTCCCGGTTTTCCCGGTCGCTAGACACCCTGCACAGCTTACAATTGCCCCTGGATATCAGCCAGAAACAGTCAACTGCATGCGAAGTTGCATATACATGCACAGAATGACAAAATACACGCACAGGTTAACAAAAAACAAAGATGGCACTCAACAGCACTACCTCCCCTAAGTGCCTCGGCATTCCTTCTGCAGAAGAATCTTTTTCAAAGCAAAGAACAGATGCGAAGTCTGTGGTGGTAAAATCCAGTAGAGAGAAATGGAGCAGGCCAAGGACCCACCTCAGAAGCCTCAATAGATAGATCCACTTCCTCTTCGCAGACATTGGACCAGAACTCAATGCCCTGCAACGCTACTTCATCAATGTCGCTTTTCATTGCCTCCATGGTGATCTGAAAAGGGGGCACAAGAGACTGCAATGTAACAACGCGACTTTGCATGTCAAGGGACACTCTTTACACACTATTCTGTCATGCAAAGTCCGTTTAGTGCATCAAAATAAAATATTCAACAGAGTCCTTCATCCCTTATTTGCGTGCAATTTTGATTACAGGGGTGCATTCACACCCATCCAGCTTCACTGTGGTGTTATAACGTGAGCAAAAACCAAGTACTCAAGGTACAACTGCACATACAAAAGAGGAAACTCACGAACGAGCAAGCCAAACATGATGGAACATGGTTGTAGTAAGGCTGAAGAGGTGTGAAAGTTCGCTGCGCTCATTTTGCCATCGCACGGAGAGAAAGGGAGAGGCACTCACGGCAAAGAGGGCCGGTCCCATGTAGTGCTCCATGTATTGGTAGTAGAGGGACATGATCTTCACGAGGCACTGCAGGGCAGCCACCCGCACCTGCGTGTTGCCCGACTGGGTGGCCTCGCACACCACCTGCAATGGGACAGTGGGAGGGAGCAAACACCCTCACGCTAGTAAGGCATGAGACCAAAATAAAGCAGGCTATCAAATACAAAGGAAAACGCCACCCTCAAGCAGTACCAAAGTGGCTGAAATGCGACAGTGTGAGTCGCTACGGAAGGACAAGAGGAGAGCAATGGGATGTGGAAGAAGGATTCTTATAACCAGGACTGTTATTGCGGAATGACATGTGGAAAACTAATGTGGCATCACAGCTATGCAAATACACACTGCTATGCCAGTCTTTGCAAGTTGTGTTATTTAAGCGACACCAACACCCCCATACTATAATGCCACCAAGAGCGTGCCCCCCCCCCCCCTTTTGTTTGTGCAGCTTCCTCCATCCCGACAACGGAGTGGGGATGGGTGCGTCCATTCACTCAGGCTGCCACCTCTTAAGCTCCCCTCCTATCACAATTCTGGCTGCAGATGCACCGTTTGCGTATGTAAGGGTTTATGCCCCATCCACTCAGACACACCTAACGTCTGTACAAATAATACACAACAGATACAAAACTCTGCCCAAGAATGTGAGGCCCCCATGCACTGCCCAACAGCCGCATAGTCTGATAAAGATTTTTGCCGACTTTTCTACACATTATGAGCCTTATTTTGGCAAAGAAAAGCCGACAATCTTTATTATTTGTATAGTTCTAGGTGATTCAGGCATATGCTAAACATAATTGTGCATCATCTGCTAAACTTCCAGTCAACAAATGGCAGGATATTAATGGTCCCTTTTTGACGGATAAGACAAATAAACTATGGGCCCAATAAACTACTAGCCTGTGAAAAGTCCAAGCCCGTTTCATTCCATGGTGCACTGCAGCGAACACTCCTCACCTGCATGATGAAGTGCCGCTCAGAGTCCTTCTCAAAGTTGGCCCTGGTAAACTCGAGGGAATTGAGCAAAGCGGTTGTGGCAGCAAGCTTCACATGCTCCGATGGTTCATCCTTGCGCATTCCGTGGACAATGGCCGTCAAGATGTCATTGCTCTGACCACACAACACCTGTGGCGACAAAGGGGAACAAACTGTTGTTGAAAAGATGCCTACGAACTGCAGAGAGTAACTAGTAGGTATCAAGACACAAGTCGTAGCACACTTTATAATCGTTCTGAAATCTGCTTCTTCAATGCAACAAAAATCTCCCCGAGGAGGAGTGACCTCCAAAGAAGCTCCCTCACCTCAGGTTCAATGTCCTGGCAGATGTACCCGATGGCTTCAAGGGTGGCCTCCCTGAGCATTTCCGTCGAGGCTGGATTTGTTGCATTGCTGGTGAGCACCTGAATCAGGTCTGGCCACTGCATCTGAGGCAGCTCGGCCACAGCCACGTACGCCACACACTGGGCCGCTGAGCTGGGCCGGATCGTCTCGGTGCCCAGAGCACTCAGGATCTGCAAGGGGGGGGCCACGAGAATGCACTGGTGTTACACCTGGCAGCCAAACCCCACCCCCACACACACACCATACAAAGATTCAAGCAAATGAGGCATCTCTTATGTAGCGATAGCCTGCACTCTGGTTCTGTTACCCAGTGAGGTTGGAAATTCCCTGCAGGGCTCACTTGCAAGACAAGATGAAGCTAGACAAGTGCGCAGGTTGTGCCAGGCACTCCCAAATACCCCACAAAACAAAGGTTTAGGAAACATTTGCTTTTTGGCAGACTGTGTGTGTAAACACCACTGTTAACATGTGGCCTTAAATGTTGCTAAATGAAATGTTCGCTTTTCTCTTCCGCAAAAAATTGTTTCAATGGTTGACACATCAAACAATTACACCATCAGCTTGGCATGACTGAAATGTAGCAAATTCATGACCTACGAGCTCCTGTCGTATTAGATGTAAAAAGCAAAATGTTTTAGTAGCAGTACAGCTTTCCAAATGTTATCACTTCATAAAAGAACTGCCCATTACAAATTTGCAGTGTGCATCCTATTTGCGCTTTGGTGAAAAATAATACAATTTGGCCTTCGTTCTTCAAAACGAGAGTTAGCTAGCAGTTTACATCGTTACAGTGCTAATACATTTCAACAGAGTATCCTGAAAGGCTGCATCTACTATACAACACTGTTATACTACATGCAAAAGGGTGGAAAAAATGGGGCCATGAAGACAAAATACAAGGTTGTCCGATTTGAAACAACTTGCCTTCTATACCTCAGCTCCATTCCAGCCATGCAAGACATTTTCTAGCCGAAAAAAAAAATTATGGCAAAAAACTCATATTGCGCTACAGTAACATTAATATGGGCCAGGACTAAAAACAGTTATCAGTGTATTAACAACTTGTTAGCATTAAAGTGGTACGATAAAACGGAATTGGAAGCTCCACTACAATCGCCCAGTCAAGCTCCACTGCAATCGCCCAGTCCAGTTTCTTGGTGGTCTGGCAGATCGTCCGGGTAGATCTTGGTGGTCTGGTCAGATTGGCAGGAGCCAATCGCACAAAAAAGATTCTGTGCCGTCATAGAGAAATCGCCAGGAAGTGTCTGGGGAGTCACCACTGCTCCATCTGTTTTCTTTTTTTTAATATTTGGAATATTTGTTCGAAGTTTGCGATAAAATTGGTATCACAGTTGTCAGGACAAAGAAACCTTTTTAAAGAAACCTTGAAGAACAAAACTTGTAGTCGGCCCCTTTAAAGGCAACAGCAGGCAGGCTGCCTCGGGGCATCCCCGTCAGGCATCCAGCACTCACGTTGTTCTTGATGTACATGCGAGTCTCCTGGGGGAAAGACAGCCATCGCTGCTGGTACTGGGTCCTCAGATCGTTATCCTTGGACGCCAGGCTGTTCTTGATCTGGAGGCCGGCAGCCATGCGGGCCACCGCACTGTTGCTGGGCGACTGGAGAACCTCCGACAGCGAACGGAGGAAGTCCGCCTGGAACGCACCAGGGAAGCCCCCGTGTCAAGTGTCGGTGCAACGTGCACCTGCTCTGAGCGCCAGTCTAGGCGCTCAGCAGCTCCCCATGAAACAGCGTAACATGGCGCTGTAATCTCGAGACCAGAGCACTAAAAGTAACTTGGTGAAAAAAGCTTCAAATGCAAAATGGAAGACAGGCACAGCCACACGGGGAAAAAGCAGGAGGGAGAGCTTAAACATGTGCAAAGCTGGAAATGTTGAGAACAGTGGATAGAAAGA
Organism: Haemaphysalis longicornis; assembly: GCF_048455015.1. Taxonomy (NCBI): domain Eukaryota; kingdom Metazoa; phylum Arthropoda; class Arachnida; order Ixodida; family Ixodidae; genus Haemaphysalis; species Haemaphysalis longicornis. The sequence goes on from NW_027526295.1 coordinate 252,087,936, forward strand.
GAGAATGAGATTATGGTGACTGCAACGTCAGCCGAGTTGTTCCCCTTGGTTTGCTATGCCACATAAGAACAATTATATGGATGCTGGTTAAATCAAGACAGCTGAGGCAACTTTACTTCAGGTAATAACAGTAATCCAGTACAGGTTCTGGTGCTATCTGAAATCTTTGGCCTTGAGTAGCTCAAAGCAGCTTCAAAGAAAAGTATATAAATATTGGATGCAACTCTAGATTAGGTCCTTTGTACCTCACTGCATTCTCAGTAGTAGTGACATGTACTAAAGAGCTTAAAAACTGTGTTAGGCAGTCATTCAATGCACCGTTTGTGGCTGAATATGTACAGGACGAGTATGGCCTTTATTAAAAATGTGCTCTTATACTAAAATGTGAAATGATCATTCTGGTAGAGTAAGTTCATTATGATGGTCTGAAGGTGCCTGGAGCATGCACATTATGAATCCTGAGAACCGCCCCCAATGCTAAGAAGACCGCCCTCAATGCTTACGCGCCATAACAGATGAGTTTTAAAAATGCAATATCTGCAAGATAGATTTGCTAGACACGATTTGATGCTGCCATCGCTAAGGAATTTGGGATTAAAGGAGCACTGACACCCAATTTTTATGTTCCCCTTTTATTGCTTTTATTGATGCTTAATGGCCTGGCAAACCCGAAACAACGCTTTAAAATACTTGAGCATGCAATAATTACACTGACTGGACTGACAATTGTTAGTTTCAATTTCCATCACTTTCAGCCCCGGGGGGGGGGGGGGGGGGGGGTATATGACAGAACCACACCATGATCTCACTGTTCAGTGCAGATGTAAAAACACGGCGGAGATGCTTAGACCACCCTACCATCGGAGCTGAACGGCTGAGCTGCCTGGAGGCGTTTAGGCCTACCATCGCGACAGGTATTTGATGACCGCTTTCAATTAAAATCTTGATGGCAACTTCCATTGCAACTCTAGGCCATATTATCAGCTCCTTTTCCGCGTGTACAACTTTGCTTTCGGCAGGAGTGCCTTTCTGGGGAGCAATTATACCGGTAACTCAGGCTACAGGCATCAGTTCATGAATTGATTGATTGTGGGGTTTAACGCGCCGACGCAACGCAGGCGATGAGGCGCGCCGTAGTGGAGGGCTCCGGATTAATTTAGACCACCTGGGGATTTTTAACGTGCGCCGAAATCTCGTACACACGGGCGTTTTTGCTTTTCGCCTCCATCAGAAAAGCGGCCGCCGCCATCAGTTCATGAAGATGCCAGAGGTTAGTCGCTGCTTGCCGCACAGCACGAGAAGTGACATCACAAGTTTCTGCCAAACAAAGACACTCAGCTATGTCGCCTTTTTTTCCCTGCCACACAGCGATATCACGCTAATGTCCATTTGCTGCACACCGCTCTGTGTGCTGTTCCGTTGGCGCAATAAACGAGATCAAATTAAAGTATGTTCCACGCATCGCAGGCCATTCATATTTCAGCCAGGGAATTCTGTTGAGTAAAGGAGGTGAACTGTGCGATAAAATTAAGCCAAATGATTGGTGCCAGTGCCCCTTTAATTGCGTACGTATCCCGGTACCCCTCACCTATCTAATTCTTAAGTTGGCAGACCATCCCAAAACTGCCAACCAGTGGACAACTCCACAAGGCAAGCAAACAAGGAGCAGTAGGAACTGGAAACGGAGCTATTTCTAATTAAACCTAGTAAAACCAAAACCAAACAGGTGCATCACTCGTATAACAGCGTGGTTATGGGTTCTGTTCTTGCTTCAGCTGACAAAACTGTGACCAGAAGGATTACCGGGCAAAAATGTGACAAGTCTTGCCGAACTGAATGCGCAGATGGCACTTCACGATCAGCTGATAAAAATTATTAACAGTTGACATCATCATGCAAGTTCTGCCGCCTTACCATTCCTGAATTGTCCGACAGAAAAATGAACAGTTTGAAATTTCAACACCCATTAGCTCATTGTGCAGGACCAATCCTCTTTAGCCAGCAGCTTCTGTTACCGACATCAAACGATTGGTACAGATTGGTACCACCTTAATTCAAAGTGGCCCAGTGTTCCTACCAAAGTACAGTGTATTTCAATGAGGAAAAGCCTTCCTTAAATGAAATGTTCACCACCGTTATTTCGAAAAGATTGCTCGTCCGCACAGACTATACTTTTTGTGCCATCGGGAGCAGAATGCTAAAGTACGTGTCACTACCAGCTGTAGCTTTGGAAGTTCACAAGCCACTGTGCTTGGGGTATGGGTGTGTTTCTGAAGTCTGTGCAACCTGCACACCACATCTTGTAGTCCAAAAGTGCGTTCCTGCTTCTCCGGATTCCCATTTGGAACTGTGCGTTGTGTATGCTGTACTTCTGCGATACATAATTATTGGCACATTGCACTCCTACGAACATGCAGCAAGGCCTAATTTATCGTGCATGCATTTCTAACATTGGTATTGAATGCTGTACGTACTGCTAATACAACGAACTTCAAACTCCAGTTAACTCCAACAGATTTTTTGTCCTCTCGGAGTTCAAATTAACAAGGTTCAACTGCATTTGTACCCTATTCATAACAAATATGGCATTGCTGTAGGAAGATATTTGTGCATTAACGAAACGCCCACATCAGTAATTCTGTCAATATCAAATTCAGACCAGCCTGGATACATATTCAGCTATATATATACAGTCGAACACGGATATATCGAACTCCAAGGGGATCGCGAATTAGTTCGATATATGAAAAATTCGATATAAAAAAATATGGGCTCTGAGACCTCACCTATGGCGGACGATCACTCACCGATCGGTTCGTTCAAGAATGACAACTAATTCCGCACTCACGACGCAACAGGACGCTTTATTTCCGTGAAAAAAAAATCGCTGATCTTGTCCTGCTTCTTCGTTCAGGAAATGAAATTAAAGACGCTGGTCTCTATCTTCTGGAGGCTGCACAACTGGAAACTTCCAGCAGTACGCTTCGCCTTCGCACACCATGCACAATACGCACGCAAAAGAGGAACAGCGCGCACGTACCACAATAACTTTGAAGGTAACAATTCCAAGGCTCTCTGAACGGACTTCAACAAAGCGCTCGCGATGGTCATCTCTGAGAGAAACAGTGATCTCCGAAAGGTGCGGGACAACTCGCCAAACAGCAGCAACAGCAGCAAAATGCAAAAGAAGGAGGAGGCCGCCAGCGCCTTCGTTCCCTCTGCCCTTATCCGAGACGACATCGGGGGAAGACAGACCCAGAGAGAGAGAGAAAAAAAATCTCTTTTTCGGCAAGCCGAGGAACGTACGCAGCCGAAAAAAAAGGGACGTGCGCAGTCGGGGCATCCCTACCTCGCATTGTCACATTTTCCGAGCGTTCGGGCTTGTGTGCCTAAAGAGATTTAGCATACCGGGCTCCGTCCGCTAAAGCTACGGCCGCCGGTAGCGGGGCCCGACTGGGCAAGTGCGAATTCGTTCCGGTAGGGGGAATTAGTTCCGCGAGCCAGTCTTTCCTCCACGTCCTCCTCAACCTCAATCGGGGGTGCAGCGACCGCCGAAGAGCACCTTCCAGCTCGCGCGGCGTTCGATATACCCAATGTCGGGAAAAATACGGTTCGATATAAACGTACGAATTCCTATACTTTTACACAGAATTTTCAAGGGGATAATTTATGAGTTCGATATATACAATAATTCGATATACCCGTGTTCGATATATCCGTGTTCGACTGTATACATAAGCTGTACAACCTGTTTTGCACCAGTTGAAAATAAAGAACAGCCCACGGAGATAAAATGTAGCCTGTAAGAGGAATTTAGCGTGTCCATAAAAATTCCATACAACATAGCTTCAGTAAAATGATTTCACAGTAGAAAAACAAATCCGCAACGTTTAACGCAAATGTCATTTAATTATGACAAATAAATAGAAAAAGAAACAAAGACCACATCCGGAGGCCTCCCCCACGCAACCGACAGGTATACTGGGCAACGTGCCAACAGGTGGCATGTACCACTGCAAATTTGAAGAATCAAGTTAAGGACATGGCATCATTTATTTGTTCGACCCTTGTGACAGGGCACCTGTATCAAAATGAAAAATACCATTAACTCACACCACTCGTCTGCTACATGGAACGGTGATAGTTCAATTAAGTTGTCCATGTCTAGAAACATGTAAGCCCTAGCTTGAGTGAGGTTCATTGATTCATGCAAGACAGACTGGAACCCACGGTGACATTGAACAGGCAAAACATTTTAGCACTGAAGCTGAATGGTGATCCCAATGTAGTTTCTCCTGAAGTGCATATATTGACATTCAGCAAAAGGACTCCTCATTTTCAAGTGCTTCCTAACTATAACTATTGCACGGGTTTTTTGTGCCTAGTTAGGTTTGGGAGACTAACGGTTATGCTTTGTTGTTTCTGACAGCAGAAGCAAACTGCTCAAGACAGAATGCACGCAAGAACGATTTCCAGCAGCGTCGCAAACTTTAATGGTTTACTAGCAATGCTTGAAGTCAATAACCTCAGCTGCCTCGATTTGATGAGAATTCGTTTTTGTTTTTTTTTAATTACGGACGTGCCAAATTTGTGTGGCTGACCGTTCACTAAACCCACTTGTACAAACCATGCATGTCTATCCCACGGCTGCGATCCAAAAAATTGAAGAAAAAAAGGGGACAGCGACCAAATCAAGCAGTGCCCGGTTTGACCATGCAACCCAGCGACCCTTTCATGCGCGATCCCGCCATCCATGCAACATCAGCTCCCCCATGCTTGCCGCCACAGCACATCAGCTGTGCTCCAACAGCACACGTGCAACACACATTTCAAGCATACTTTGCACTGCACTGGTCTGACATTCTAAGGACAAGGCGGACAGCCGCGACTGACAAGAACGCGCGTTCAGAGCGGGATCAATCTGCCGCCTGGACACGGCATGACGTCTCGGCAAGCACGTCATGTCTAGCAAACAAAGCGCGATAGCCATGCAGGGGCCGAATGAGTCATGTCTCCACTCACCAGATTGGTTCGGGCGGCCTGCTCCAGGTAGTTCTGCGCTGCCTCCAATTCATTTTTGTCTGTAAGAGCAGGCCGGAGAAACCGAATGAGGCGCCCATCTGCGACGCACGATTGTGCCGGCGCGCGACAACCGCCGGAATCTGACCGGTGGCAGCTGAGCGGACGTCAGGAAGGTTTAATTAGCCCCGTCTAGTACCGAGGCACGTCTCTCGGCAATCGAGACCTTTAACCAGCAGGGCAATGCTGCCCGCAGTGCGATTCCGCACATAACATCGGTGACGCAGTGAGTTCGAGGGCCGAGGATTGCTCGGGTGGCACCGGCGGCGGGCGCGCGCGCGCTGTCTGGCTTTTGATAACGCTTTTCTAACGGGCGGTGTCTAGTTCGAATGACGTCCAGCCAGGGACTGACATTATAGAACTATGGATTTAAAGTACTTTTCACGCTATTTCGGAGTCTTCAACGCTTTCACGCGCGAACACGCGGTGCATCCTTTATGTGCCGATTATCGGCCAGCTCCGGAATCCCGGGGAATTTGCGCCGCCGTCGTTCGCTTGCTTCTCAAGGCCCGCAAATACTGTTAGGGCAGCGACTGCGACGAAAGAACTGGCAGAAGTATAACGCGCCGGACGTGGATTATGCGGACACCAGGCACATTGTTACTGGCCAAAATAATTCAAACGCTATCAGACAGCTCGGCGGCAAGGCTTAGCGCAAGAAGGATTCGCAAAACCATGAATGGCTGGCCGGGGGTTGCCGCCATGCCGTTGAAACGTTACCTGGGGAAACTGTTTTCTCTAGGATTGTGGTTAGGTCCATTGTGGTCATCCAGGCCGTCGAACGACGGTAAGCGGAGGAAGGCTACACCCTTTAAAAGACGTTCTTTTCTCTACTGCAAGCTTTCATTACCGGCGAGCGCGAAGCACATGGATGTGCGCACAAGGGTAGTGCGCACGCCAAAAGAGCGCTTCCATCCGAAGGCCACTGCTGATTGGTGCGGCCGCAATCCTCCCCGTACGAAACGAATGGTGTATCGACACAAGTAATAAGAATAGCTAAGTGTCTAAAAACTATTATTAATAACAACGCAACTACCAGGTGCAGGAATGACTGCTGACTACAATAATAATGTCCTTGGTGTTTAGTTTGAGAACTACTCGCATTTCTTCTTCTTAAAAACTAATCAAAACTAATATCAATTTATATACCACAAAACTGTATTAAAAGTTAAAATGTATTGTTAATAATAGCAGTGATTAGCGAACGTTTAGTTTTTATTTTTAGATAATGTTTTAAACGGCGCTGCGCGCCACAAAAAGTTATTGTGGTCTAAAGCAGGCCTCATCCACTGTGGGGCTACGACGTGTTCCTTTTGGATGTGACGTTGCCTTCTTCTATTGAGGGGCAGACTGCATTTCGGGTGCAACCATGGTGAGAGCCTCCGTAGTTTTTGTATTTCGCCTTGCTTTGCTTATCCAATCCTTCAGAAAAGTGTAGAGCAGTAACACTAAGTGACTAGTAAGACTTCAGGCGCGTCTAGAGCCATTAAGATGGAATTTAAGCGAAAATCGTTGCTTTTTACTCGGAGACATTGGACGCATCCGCCTGTCACAGGTAACAAGTCTGTTAACGAAGTTGATCACGAACAGATTGAGTGAAGCACGTAAGATTTAATTGGGTATAATGTTCTCCATTCTTAGGAACCTGCTACTTTTAGCGGACATTCCGTAACGAACGTGCGTGTTCTTAAACCCCCGTTTCTCATCGGTTTCGCAGCGGTCGCAAGTCGTAACGTAGGAACTTGCCGATGCAAAATTTCAAGCAGCTACTATGCCCTCGTACTGTGTCCGTGTGCTATAGTGCCTTGAGCTTGATTGCTTTCCGTAACATGGATGGTACTGCTTGTCCATAATAGTTGTCGTTTAACTAGCACGCTGTTCAGGTGTTTTAGCATTTGCTCTGTCTGTAACTATTTTGCTCCTTTAAGAACACCTAACACTGTTACTTGCAGCCGGCATCACCAAGCTCAACAAATGTGGGAGCGGGAGGCAGGTCGCCGAAGACCGTAGCGGCGCCACGGGCCTCGGGAGGATCGACCGTCAAGCAGAGGTAGCTTCACTGACGTGCTCCATGCTACTTGCCGCGCTTAGGGTAGTTTAATCGGGCAACCGCTGAATTGGTCATAACTAGTACTGTCAAAATAAGAATTTCACTGGTTGATCGGAGCAGCCTAAATGCACCAGAGTATGAAGGAGCAAAAAAGCAGTGTAGCACGAGTGGACCTGAATAGACCACCGGCTCACGGCCCGATTTTGTTGAAGCTCAAATTTCTCATCGCAGCAAAATGAAGCACTGCGCAGCAGTAGAGCGACTTGATCCAAGATTAGTTGTGAAACGTTGATCACCTACCACGATGCGTGAAAAAAAAAGAAACAGCTCGGAGTAACCATTGAAAGTCACAATGGGTAACGCTATACATAGCTGGCACTAACGTCACTCTAGCTGCCATGTCAGAGCACTGCTTGCATGGGGGAAGGCTGTAAACTTACTGCTGCTGTCATCTCGAGCTGCTCTGAAAAAGTGGAGAGCAAGCTATGTATCGTGTCTGCAGTGTAAGTACAGGGCGCTCCATAAGAACAACGTAACTTGATTAGTAGTCCAAAAAAATTGTTACTCGCTACACTGGAAGCATAACTGATATTATGGCCTTGTGCGAGAAAAGTCAAATGCTTTGTTTTTCGAGCCGTCCATCGGATAGTCTGCATATTACTTCTGCATTGGAGAGCTGCCAGTGGTGGCTGCCATTGTAATGCAACAGTGCATTTTGGCTGTGAATGGAAACACTGTTCCACTCTAGAATTGAGTATGTTCACCAGTGCAAAACATTAAAAAGCAGCCCATGAACAGCAGAGCCAGTTAGGGGATGTTTGATGGACCCTTTCCATTCCAGGAAAACTGCCTCAGCGAGCAGCGGCAGGACACGTACCCCTGGGGCAGCTGGTGGTGGAATGTGGAAATTTTACACGGACGACTCCCCAGGCATCAAAGTGTAAGTGTGTGTGTGCACGCGTGCGCGGGGTTGAACAAGTTCCTGAAGCAGACTGTGGAAGAAGCAGAGAAATGAGTTGGAAGCTTTCGGGGACAAAGAACGCAGTAGCCGTCTTACTGTGTGTGGCCTCTGACTAGTGTGGGTATTGATTCGCACCAGGGGAGGCCATGCCACCGAGCATGGGCAGCCAAAAACGGAAGCTAGGTAGATTGTTGACACTGTATCTGTTGTACTTCCCAAAGGCAAGAGCTCTACCGCCGTTTACATCGCGTATACCGTATCGCGTATACCCTATGCTTCTCTGCTGAGGGTTGGGAAGAAAGGAGAAATTTCCCCAGAAGAATGTGGGTAGGACAGAGAGGAGACAGAATAATTGTGGGGGCTTGGGTGTATAATGGGGGCTGGAAAGTATCATGCCTTTTATTTTTAATTTTTTTTTTTTAAGCATGGGTTCACACCTTCAAAATTGGGTCCATTTCATGCAGACAAAAAAAATAACAATTTTCAGAGTTTTGCTTGGGTTTGACGAACAAGTCTGTCTGGTCCTTGATCTGAGCACTCAGTATCCTGAAAAATATGGGACACTGTTGGCCACCCATTTCAGTAAACTATGTTCGACTGTCTCTACACAAGTGTCAGTAGGGGCTTGTTGTGGTGCAGGAGGTTGTACAGGTCAAGGCAAGTGCGCTCGTATTGCATAGGCAACATGCTCCGATTTTGTACTGCGTGAAATGTGCGTGGGTCAGTGTTCTCTAGACAGCAAATAACATTGCCAAGTTCTTTGGGAATAGTGTGTGTTAGCCTCCTTCCTTGGATTTGCTGGGAGGTGTCACTGGCACTGTTGTGTGCTCTGGACAAGCTTGATGCATGTGGTTCCGCATTGTTACAAAAGAGCACGAAAAACTGATTTCATAGCAGCCGCTCATTCTTTGTCATTGGCAGTTAATGAAGTGTAAGTGGTGTGTGTTGTCACATTAAAAGACCAGCAGGAATGTACCAGGGAGATTTTTTTCTATGTCAACTTTATCTTCTTGAGCAACTGTAGTACTCTTGAAACTTGTTAATATTCAGTCAACATTAGTCGGCGCACTTGCTCTTCCATGCGAGTAGCTGCTTGCACTGAAATGAGTTACATTGCTTTTGCTGCTGCTTCCCTGCATCATAAATATCCTCCCTAAGCATTGTGCACCTGGGTGTGGCATTGATTAAATGTTTTTAGCCAACTAGCTGACTTGTAGAAATACTGTTTTCCCAGTTATTTTTCGGTCACTGCATCCATGCTGTGAAGTTTAAATTTTTTTCATGCTTCCAGTTCATTTCTATTCCTGCTTTAACCATGTACTTTGACAATGTTGTGTCTTCTCTAGTTCAACAGCCGTGTGCAGAGTGACATGTGCAGGAGGTGTTTCATGGGGGGTGCATGGTGTTGTTTTCTTCTTGGGTGTGCAGGGGCCCCGTGCCCGTGCTGGTGATGAGCCTGCTCTTCATTGCCTCGGTGTTCATGCTGCACATCTGGGGGAAGTACACCCGCTCATGAACAAAGCGTGGCTGCGGTGTGCGCAGAGCTGCTGCTTCAAAATTCCCTCTGCTGCCCTTGGGACCACTGTCTCGACTGCTGCTCTCTCATCATCAGGCAACAAAGACTCTGTACATTTCAAACAATACACATGTGAAGCCCTGCCCCCAACTGTGCAGCACTTTCTTCTTCCCTCGTGACACACCTGCATTGTTACGTGTCCGAGCGGTTGGAAGCTGACCGCTACAGTTATGCAAATTGTGGGTGGTCACCAGCATAGTGTTTCATACTAATATACACCAGAGGGAAATCTGGCGCCACTGTCTAGGGGAGCCGCGCTTCAGCGAGCATTTTGTCATGTACCGGCCAGGCACGTTCCACTTGTCCTTGGCATGGCTCCTGAAAAGGCTGAAAAGTTGCCCCTGGCTGCAAAAAAGCGACAACATTACTCTGAAAGATTATTGAAGTTTGTTTCGTTATTACAAAAATGGAACTTTCAGAAATATTTACGTGTCAGTAATTATTTAGAAGCTTTATGCACCATGCAGAAGGAAAAAAAATGTTACTTTCTGGCTTTGAGAGAAAAAAAGACACCATATGGCTACCTAAGCCAAGTAGGCGAGGAACATCGCTAGCTGCAATGGTGCCACCCACGGTGGCTTGCAATTGCAGCGTCAGATTTCCCTCTAGTATATATTAGTATGAAACTATGGTTACTGGCAACCTGCCTAGAGATTGTATGTGAAACTGTGGTACTGAAGTCTTAAAGCTGACATTTAGCCGCGAGGTTCACTGGTCAGTCCAGTGCCTCTTCATTTACTGCAGCATGTTTCACACAGCGACATTTTAATCTGTGCGTGTTTTAATCTCTTCTATTAACATTTTCTGTGACTCACCATTCATGTCCCTTTGCTTCTGATGCATATGTATTGATCACCTCTGCTTTTACATAGGTTTGGTAACTTCAGTAATGGATACAGGCTTCTTGTGTGAAGTCATGCTACATTCTCACATAAAAAGTTACCATAAAGACAGCTGACTGGGTTCGAAAGGTTGCCTCATCAGAATGACAATGATGCCGACTTCATCATAAACTGCTGTCAAACTACACGAGGAAAACCTGAACTGGTGGCAGCCCACCTGTTAGTTTTCTGCTTTTCCACCTGACATTCACCAGGCCAAATTTTCCCAATTGAGGCTGTCAAAAGCAACTGCAAATTAAAATTAGGCTTGCACTTAGCCCAATTGAAGTTAGTATTTACAATGCAATAATTGACTTTGCATCGTTACTATGAGTTACCGTTGCAAAAATTGCTGGAATTTATTCCTTATCCACAAACCATGCCACTGATAATAGTTGGGGCATGATCATGAAAAAGTTTACATAATTTCTGCAACGGCAGATGCTGTTACAAGATAATTCAGTAATGGCAGCATTTCCACCACTTGCTAGGAACCAGCGCAACATCATGGCAAAAATTTCCAGTATTGAGGACTTCGCACCGGCTCTGAATGGTCTTGTATCATGTGCAATCAAATTTTATTGAGTGGCCTGCCCCCATTTTTTAGGAGTATCAATGTTTCAGGTATGCTGAATATGCCGAGAAGCAGCGTCTGAAGTGGGCAGCACCACACACACATACACAGCTTCAGAAAAAAAAAAGAAATGGCCTGAAATTTGAGTCCTGTGAAAGTCAAATGATTGTTATCTAGTCATGGACAAATGGAACACTAGCACGAAAACATGAACCAGAACTCACGAATAGAGATTTATTTCCATGCAAGTCAAAATGATGCATGGCTTAGTTATAAAACCAAACTTGGGAGACGTGGCTTTCAAAATTATACTAATTGTGCACCATCATTGCACTTCAATGAACAGTGTTTTTTAATTTTGAGTGTTCTGGTTCATACTTTTGTGTTTGAATTTCATTTTTCCATGACTACACCTGGATCCATGATGCTTCATCACAATGCACTGCACTAAAAATCTAACACCTCAACAGTATGCAAGTGTCCGGTGGCGAGTTCCCATATACATACTTTCTAACTCTGAATTTGCAAGCACCGCTCTGAATCTACAACAGGTGTGACAATGACATGTTTTGCACCAGCCAGAGCCGCAATTATTTTTTCTCAAGTAGTAAAGAAGTTCACTGGGTGCAACAGAAACTGATCTTGCCAAGTAGTGTGGAGCAACTAAGCAAGATAACAAACGTTTGTGTGCTTAATGGACTAGGATGCTGAAGAAGTTTACAGGAAAAAGGACTGGTGTACTGAATACTTTTTTTTAGAAGCTATGTAGCCAGCAAGCACGCTGAAAGAATTCTTAAATTTGGTAGTGCTGTGATGTGAATTCGCGCTCATGCAGATCAGTGGCACGATAAACCTGGCATTGGTATTCCACTGGTATCAATTGTACAAACTACGTTAACAGCAGTGCAAAGACTGAAACCATAAATTTATTGCAGTCAACATTCAAAGCAGCGTTTCAATAGCAAAAAGTTTATTTCAGCACTGTGGTGCTATCGTGCAAAAATGCCGCAACAGTGTTACAAAAACATGGCACCGTTACACCCGAGGTATAAGCGAGCGAATGGTAAATACATTTAGTCAAAACGGAAGGATATGGGTGGTGGCTGCCTGTGGAGGCTTCCGTGCACGCGCATCCAAAGGTTCAGGGCAGGAGGAGCGCTCAGAGCTCGGACCGATGCGTCGCAAAGGCACGCGCACGCTCGAGGCGTTCGGCCGCGGTTCGACCCGCGGTTACCGCGCGCACGTTCCCGACCCCGGCAGCGACGACGCGCTCGCCGCACCACACGCGGGCACCTCTGGCTGCTGCGGCGGCGGCGGCGGATACTCCAGTCGTCGGGTGAGCGTTGGTCAGGGTGAGGAGGCGCGCATGACGAGTGGACATGACACTGGACGTCGCGTGAGCGAGCCGATTCTCTGCCCTAAATTTGAGGAGCCGCGCACGATGGCCTGCAAAGTAGGCGCCCGTACGGGAACGAAACAGAAGGTCTGTTGCCACCGGGGATACACCTTGACTGATACGAGGCTTAAGTGGCTGCTTGGCGTAGAAGAGTGAACAGTCGTTTTCACTGATTCACAAATCGTGGTTAGATATAGAACTGGAAGCTGTCGCAGAAGACCCCTCCGTTGCGCTGTTAGTGCGCAAGTATATGGCGGCCTTGTAGTGCGGCTGTCCTCGACGTCTGCCGGGACACCACACTTCCGGGCACACCCTAGGAACAGCATAATGAGCGTGAGAGGAATGAAGGCTCCAACAGCGGCAGCGGCGCCCGCGGGTGGCACGGGAGCACGACGCCGAGCCGAGGCCGGGTTTGGGACGCGCGGTCCGCTCGTGCATGCACGCCGATCGCGGCCGCGCCCGAGCGATGGCGACGCGCCTGCGCGCTTGGCCGAGCCCTGAACTCCCCCCTTGCCCGAGCCGCTGCCACCGCCGGAGCCTACAGCCGTGCACCGACAGCACGGACTTGGTTAGTGGAGGATGGCGGGTGTGGTTAGTCTCACTTTGAATCCATTCGTATATATAGGCAACGCGCCCAGGAGAGCGCACATTAACGCGGGTGCCTTGGCCTTTGCACAGAGTAATCGAACGTGCGCCTGTACTCCGCTTTCAAATAGGCAGAACGAAAGAACTGCGACTTGTGGCAATGGAATGCATGCACGTACGCGTGTCATGAGGTGACAATGACGGTGCTACAACACTAAGAACGCGTGCAGCTTGAGCGCAACTAGGCGCTCCGCTGTGTAGCGATGTCTGTGAAGATGATCTCGGGGTCCTGGTCGAAGATGACCTTGCAGCGGAAGCTGGCGAAGTGCGCCGGTTCCTGAGCCGGGCCCAGGGAGAGTTCGAAGCGCATGACCAGGGAGGCCAGGCCGAGCACGAGGATTGCGCGCACGAGTCCGTCGCCCATGCAAGAGCGTCGTCCGGTGCCGAACGGGAAGAAGTGTCCAGGCTTCAGCACAGAACCGTCCTCGCCGAGAAACCTGCGTGCAGAGGAGTTGCCGCGAGCGGTGCACACGAAACCACGAGCAAAATCTTTAAAAACCTGCTAATTTTGTGAATAAAACGAAATGTCCACGCGTCTCATCTCTTCATCACCGCATATCTCTCTCCCTCTCTCCCCCCTCCAAACGTCGGCTCTACCGACTCAAAAGGAGTGATTTCAGTTGGAGCTGGTTCCAACGAGACTACTTAATTTTCTGTATCGACTATGTATACGTTGAGGATCCGTAGACAGGTTCGGGGTCTTTTATTTTGCGCAGCGCGAAGGCCAAGCACGAAGGAAAATCACAAGAGGGGCACTGCATGCCTTCGATTGCGATGTGCAGTCGCGTCGACAATGAACGAATTACCTTTCAGGTTTGAAATCCCACGGCCTCTGCCACAGGTGCGCAGAGTAGTTGATGTCATTGGTGTTGAACATCACTACAGTGCCCCGCGACACGTGGAAGCCTGCGGAAACAAAGCGCATTTAGCCGAGGTGTCAAGCATATATTACTGTCAAACAAAAAAGCCGCATCCGATCTGTATACGGGCTTTGCAGTTTTCGTTTCACGCAAGTGTGTTAGCAAAGAAGATGTCGAGATGGACGGGGTCAGGCAGACACCTATCCCTCATTCCCTCAGGCAGAGGCGTTCTCCAAAACATTGGCCGACCCACCTCCTCCTTTCAACACGAACTCCAACGCATCCCCCTGTCCATTCGTCAACACCTGAACATTAGCCTGGTACCTAAACATGCATGCACGTCGCGAAGCGCGGGTGAAGATGCTAGATAAACGCTACGGCGCCGGCTCCCAAACACGATGTACGGACTTTAAACTCCCGACAGCACGCCCACCACCCTATAGTTAGCGTGGGCATCTGACATCTCGCCACAGTCGTCACCTATCGAAATCTGCACCTCACCTTAGCCGAAGCGCTTGACATCGCCCATGCCACTACCACACACCAGCATCAACCAAATATATACTTGACCATCATTACGGACTCCCAGCAAGCCTGTCGTCTGTATCAAGCTGGCCTTGCACCACCCCAGGCCCTCCCCGTGCCGCATCGTCTTCCCCAGAACAGAATTTTCGATCATCTTGACCCCAGGTCATGCTGGCCTTACAGGGAATGAGGCGGCTCATACCGCATCTCGTTATCTTTTCACCCTGGCACTCCCATCCGCAAAGACCGACTCCGCCGGGCGCATCTAATCATAAAGTCCCAACTCCGCTGTATTCTATCTACCTCCTCGTGCAATGACGCCCGTCTCACAACCTACCACCTTGTGTATTGATGTGCCCACCATCCCATCCCCTCCCCCTCCCTTGAGCAGTGGGAGTCTGCGCAGACCAGCTCGACGCCGAAGCATCAACTAGCTATATTCCGCGCAGGCACGCGGCTTCCTGGATACAGGAAGCTGACCACATCCCTTTCCCCCTCCCTTGGTTGCTCAATAAAGATGTCTTACCACCACCTGCTGGTATTCCCTACCGTACCTATACCCTACCTTACCCTCGTGAGTCATGTACGTAATGGCAACTGAATTTGAGTGAATCGAGGACACGAGCGATTGCGGGTGGGGTGGTCAATATTTCCGCGGGAATAGAGTACCTCTTTGAATAAATTCATTAATTCAGTTCCAAGCCTGCATCCCCTATACTTTTGTAGAACATGTGTTCAGATAGCGTACCAGGAAATTCCGACAGGAAACAATATTGCAGTGGCGTAAATATAGAAAAATCACAAGGGGGGACACCTTGCCATGGCAGCCATTTTTTTATAGATACAGGTTTTGAGAAATATTTTGTGCAGGGGGGGTCAGGACCCCCTGAAAATACCGGTTAGATGCGTCACGTGGGTACCTACAAGTGCATCATTAGCGTTTTAATGATTAGCACAGTGCTTCTCGAATAAGATAATTAATTATATCTCAAACGAAAACATTACCGCTACATAATTGTACTGGACACAGACCGGTACCTTTTACAATTATGTCGTCCTCCACCAGATCGCACCCACTATCTACCTCCGTCAATGCCAACATTGCGACACCCCACTCACCACATTTCACCTCGTATACTCCTTTCCCCACTCCCCTAACCCAGCCCGGACCCGGCCCACCAGGGGGCCTTAATTGGTTTCTCGGGACATTGAGTCGGCCCGGTCAAGAGGCAACTTGGACTAGGGACGCTTCACCACCGCCCTTTTCCCTTTCCCTTTTGCTCAAACGTTTACTACTACATGGCACATTATGCACTAAGTTTTCTTCCAGCAACGCCATTGCTTTTTTTAAATCTCGGTGCATGATAGCTGGGACATATCCTGTATAGTACGCCACATGCAGCGGCCATAGCGTGCTTACTTTGAACTGTAGTGTCCTTAGTGCAGACATGCGGGATGATGGGCGAGTTGACGACCCTGATGATTTCGTAAAGCGTGGCCTCGGTGAAGGACAAACGGGGCTTGTCCGAAAGAGCGAGTCCAGTACCGTTCCTCGACGACAAGACCTTGTGCGCCTCCGCCCGTATCTGGTCTTGCACCTCCCTGCGCATACCGCAGCCTTGCTTGGCACTCACTCGCGCGATGGGGAAAACCTCTTTGAGGGGCGTTTAAGAAGTGCAAATTTGTGGTCGTGCTTAACGGAACATGTCGCAACGATACAAGATATTGGGAACGAAGAAACGTCAAAACCCGCTGGCTGCGCTGACGGGCGGTGGCGGGATCCTGAAGTCAGGGCGTCGTCATCGCCGCCACGGTAAAATCGAGGTGCGAGCGAGAATTCCCAAGCGTTGGACAACTGAACCAACCCCCCTTAATGTACCTACGTAGAACATCGTAACGACTTTAAAAATCCAATAAAAGTAGGCCCACGGGTCACGCATGACATGGCTATGGACTTGCGCTCGCCTCCTCGACAACTATGTCCGTTAATCTGTCTCAAGCATTCATGATCCCCACCGTTATGGAGGCGTCTAAGCAGTCAAGCATCATTAGATTTGTTTTGGGATAGTTGTCGAGGAACACGAGTTGCAGCTGTTTTCTGGACCCTTACTGATCCCGCAGACGCCCAAGTATTTCAGTTGAAAGCGACTGCGGGTAGACTGCGCAAGAGAATACGCTGGAAGCCTGCTTTGTACCGGTCACTGCATTGGTGTGTTCCCCTGCCCGGCTATCCGGGAATAAATAAACGTGAATTGGAAGCAAACAAAGGTTGCGTACGGATAGCTGCTGAGTATGTAGAGGCACCAGAGCCAGAGGTTGGCGATGACCGAGTGGCCCCCGATGAGGTCCTCGACGACCACGGCCACTTCCACCCTGCTCAGTGGACGCTCGGCAGCCGGATCCTTGAGCGTCAGCAACAACATGTCGGTAAGGTTGAGCGGCTCACTCTGCGCGGCGAGGGCCTTCTCCCTCCTCGCCATGATGTCCTCGGTGAAGTGATAGATCTCGGTCGACTTCGCGCGCAGGATGCCGAGCTGCGTACTCTGCAGTACCTGCAGAAACGGGCAGGCCCAAGCACAACTGCCGCGGAGTGCCTCCGGAGGAACACTTGGGGAGCAGGCAATCGCGAGGCCGAAGTTTTGCCTTGTTGCTCCAGTTCACAACGAAAAAAATAATAACTTGTGTAGCTTTTATTATTAGGCCTAATAGGCGAGATTCTGTTTATTCAGCGGAAAGTAAATAAAAAGGCGTGCTCGGCTTAGACTAATCAAACTAAAGGTGCAGCATGACCCTTCACACGCCCAAACAAAACGCGAGCGCCGAAATTACGTCACGCAACCCTTTCTTTTTGACTTGAAGCTGGGAAAACGACCAAGAAAAAGCATTCTGCGAGCTGCAAAAACGCCTGCAAAGCCCACCCGTGCTCGCTCATTTCGACGAAAATGCCGAAACGGAAATGCACACGGACGCCAGTGATATAGGCTTGGGTGCCGTCCTTGTCCAAAAGCAAAGCGGCTGCGAAAGGGTAATCGCCTATGCCAGCCGTGGTCTGTCGAAGGAGGAGAAAAACTATTCTGCCTCTGAGAAAGAGTGCCTGGCTATTATATGGGCGATTTCAAAATTTCGCCCATACGTGTGTGGAAGGCCATTCAAGGTTGTAACAGACCACCATGCGCTGTGTTGGCTCGCCAATTTGAAGGACCCCTCTGGCCGTCTTGGGCGGTGGAGCTTGCGCCTGCAGGAGTTCGACGTTACAGTCGTTTATAAATCCGGCAGGAAACACTCCGACGCCGACTGCCTGTCCCGCGCCCCCATCGACCCACCACCACAAGACGCTGATGAAGACAGCGCGTTCTTCGGGATCGTGACGGAGAGCGACCTAGCCGCCCAGCTGCGTGCCGACCCCGACTTACGCGTCATAATCGAGTACCTCGAGGGATGCAACGTTGCCGTTCCTAGGACCTTCAACGCAGCTTACCAGCATTCAGCCTGAGAAACTCCGTCCTCGTGAAGAAGAATTTCAGCCCCGGAACAAAAGCGAATTACCTTCTCGTCATCCCCGCGGACCTTCGTAACGAAATTTTGGAAGCGTGCCACGACGACCCGTCTTCCGGACATCTCGGCACAGCCCGCACTATTGGAAAAATCAAGGCGAGGTACTACTGGCCCGGCCTTATCTCTGACGTCACCCACTACGTCCAAAGCTGCCGTGACTGCCAGCGACGAAAAACGCCGCCGACAAGACCCGCCGGACTTCTGCAACCGATCGCCGTCCCATCGAGACCATTTCAACAGATTGGAATGGACCTTTTAGGCCCGTTCCCTACGTCACGATCACAGAACAAGTGGATTGTCGTAGCGACAGACTACATGACGCGCTACGCAGAGACCGCCGCTCTTCCGAGGGGGACTGCACAAGAAGTGGCAAAGTTCTTTATAAGCCAAGTTGTGCTGCGACATGGAGCCCTGGAAGTCCTAATCACCGACCGCGGAACGGCATTTACTGCGGAGCTGATGCAAGGAGTATTACGCTACAGCAACACGGATCACCGAAGAACGACGGCGTACCACCCCCAAACGAACGGACTAACAGAACGTCTGAACAAGACAATCGCAGATATGCTGTCAATGTACGTTGACGTTGAACATAAGATTTGGGACGAAGTGCTCCCGTATGTCACGTTTGCGTACAACACGGCTATCCAGGAGACGACGCAGCTGACGCCGTTCGAGCTTGTCTACGGTAGAAGGCCGACTACGATGCTCGACGCCATGCTTCCGCACGTAGAAGACGACGACCTCAACTCCGACGTCCACGGATATCTTCAACGTGCGGATGAGGCCCGCCAGCTCGCTCGAGTTCGTATAACGGACCAGCAGCTGGTGGATGCGGGCCGCTACAACCTCCGACGCCGAGACGCCGAGTACCAACCAGGGGATCGTGTGTGGGTTTGGACTCCCATCCGACGACGCGGACTCAGTGAGAAGCTCCTGCGACGGTATTTCGGACCCTACCAGATTCTACGACGTGTGGGCCAACTTACCTACGAGGTCATCCCTGATGGTGATTCCGGAACATCACGACGACGCACGCGGCCCGAAGTCGTCCACGTGGTTCGCTTAAAACCTTTCTACGGACGATAACGAATTTTATTTTTATTTTCGGACTGTCGCTTATGTTAGCATCGGGTCGATGCACTCTTTAGAGGGGGGGTACTGCCGCGAACCATACATTGGGTTTGTTTATTTGTGTTTTGCTTTTACCGCCCGGCTGCGCCGGTCTGTGTTATCTCTGCGCCAAGGGAAGCGCGTGTTCCATTCTTTCTTTCTGTGCCGCATGTGTTATCTGTCGTGATAGGGAGAGCATTCCGATCTAACGTGAACAGCCCAGAATAATCTTCTTGGATCTACTATGTTCTCGATGTGAATCGACGTTTCTAGAACCACGCGCGCCGAAAGATAAAAAGCCTGCAGTGCGGACGCCGGGGCATTCGATTCGACGACACTCGCCTGTGCAAGTCACTTTGTTGACCGCTGCTTCGCCGCCTCTGTATTATTTTGAGTTGTTAGGGGAGCACAAGTTCGCTCCAATAAACGTGTTTCTCATTCAAGACAACTGCATCGTCCTTGTCTTCGCGACAATATCTTACAACAACAGCAATTGCCGTGCAGACTAGGGGTGGGCGATTGATCGATTAACCTTCAGATTAATAGATTAATGCCTTAGCCTTGATAGTTTTTTTTAACCGGATAATCGGTTGAAGTCATTGAGCGAACTGAAACAAGAGTGCCGTGTTGAAATTGTGCGCTAGCGGGTGAAGGATCATATTCGTGTTCAAATAACCCACCTGATGTGACAACAGAAAATGATGCAAGTATGCTTAGAGATTATAGTGGTTAAAATCGAAAGCGTATAGCCAAAAAAGACAAGAAACTGGCTACTCTAATACAACTTTACATGGTACAAAACTCGGCGAGCGGGCACTCGCACGATTTGGCCGTTGTATAAACTAACTGTCGTAACTAAACAGCGATTAACTGGCTTCCCCTGCACTTACGGCCAGTGCAGACGTTTCTCATTCTAGAAAAGTGTCAGTGACGAATGTGGTGATAAGAGTCTCTCGAATCAGTCATGATGATGACCTGCTCAACTTATCTGGAATGTCTCCGAACAGGCGAGGAGCACATTGATATTTTTGTGCCTAAACTAACGCAACCAATTAATCGATCAATTAACCGATTAAAGCCAACCGATTAACCATATTAAAAGTTAACAGACGCCCAACCCTAGTGCTGACAACACCACAGAAAACTTGAGCTATGGGAGGCAGCCCTGGCAAGTTCGAGCCTGGAAGACCAGGTCCATCTGGTCAACCTAGTCCGGGAGAAGGCCACTCAGTGGAGTCCTTTACACAACTTTTTGCACCATTTTTGGCCGAAAAAGGGTGTAAAAAGCTTGTCTCATGGCGCATACCTTTAAAACGTGTTTTGGCTAGAAAGGGGTGTAAGGAAGAAAAAATGGTGTTCTTGTGAACACCATAAAAAGGATGTAAGGTTGGCTTAACACCCTAAAATAAGGGTGTGGGCAGCGCAGCTACGCGTGAAACTGAATCGGCTGAGCGCGCAGCATGACATACAAACACATTCAACACGCACAAGTCACTTGAACCACTAATCCGTTAACTCGAACTCTGATCTAGAAATATCTGTTAAGTCGAAACTTTCTCGCCGTGCATTTACCTCCCATAGGTGCCGTGTATTTTTCCGCCTTTATTTCGAAATGCTTTTGGGGGGGGACCACGGATATCTCGAAATCTTGACCAAGGCGAAGTCCGCTACAGCCCACGTTCGAACCCTTAGTTCCCCTAGGCGCCGAACGCGTACGTGAATGGCACATTTAAAGGAGCCATGAAGAGAAAATACAACTTTGTTTAATTTGAAAGAACGAGGATTCAGTATCTCACTCAGCTCCATTAGAGCCACAAAAGATGTTTTTTAACGAAAAAAAAAACAAGAAGTATTTAAAAACCTTCAAATTTTGCGCCACAGTGACGTGTTATGAGCAAGAATGACGTCATACGGGCCAACAATAAAACATAATTTTCAGTGCGTTAACTGCACGTTAGCATTCAAGTGATGCGGTAAAATGGAACTAGAGGCCCCATTACAGACGTCCAGTCATGTGTCGTCGCGACAGGTCTCAAAGGCACATTCCCACTGGCGATTTGTCTCGTCGCGCGACGGCGCGAGTCGCGCGATGAGGCCTTGAGGTGGTGTTCGCACTTGCGATGAGCGATGATGCGACTGCGTTCAGCGCAGCTGCTTCCCGACTTGTACATACGACCTCGTTGGTGCGTCAACCATTCGAAGTCAAAGAATACGCGACAAAAACAGGTAGAAATCAAACTAAAACACATGCTGCTAACCTGGAGCAATGCCGAAAGCATTTGCGGGTTGCGGGAGGAGCAGAAAATAACAAACTCACGAAGGCTCTTTTCAACATATTATTGCACGAAGAAATGCACACGCTTGCTTTCACGCCACAACACCCGCATCACGGCCCACAAATGTCGCTTCTTTTCACATGCGCAACGTTCTGACGCCTCCGAACTCTACGCGTGTTTACCAGTCGCCGATAGACGAAGAGGCTGCAAGTCAACCTACCGTCTCGCTGTCCACCTAGCTCCATTTACAATCCATACACGCTTCTCCACACTGATGAGTTCCACGCTATTCGTTGATTAGTGCACGCGCACGCTGAAGCCACTGACCAAAGAACCGATGCACACGGGAAGTTGCTTGCCGGCCCGACCCGGCGGGTACAGTGATAGCGGGCCAAGCGCCTGGCCGCCTGGTCGAGCCAGCCGAGCGAGCCAGCGGCGGTGGCGGCGGCGGCTCGTCCTCGCCCGCCCGCAGCGTTTGCATACCGGATGTAAAGAAACGTTTCGTTTCCGGCTACGTCAGCCTACTCCGCGGCCATGATTGGCTTACCGGTTTTGCGGGGCCGTCGCGCGACGAGGGAATTCGGACCGAGAGCGATCGGCTCCGCCGTCGCAAAACGCCGAAAAGCGACGGCCGGCTCGTCGCTTTGCGACGTCGCTTTTAGTCGCGCGACGAGGCGCATCGCCAGTGGGAATGTGCCTTTAGGCGGCCGCCAATCGCACAAACAAGGTTCCGTGACGTCATAGAAAAGTTGCGGGAAATTGGCTAGGGGGTCGCGACTGCTTCAAACGTTTTCTTTAATATCTCCGTTATTTGTTCGAAGATTGCGATGATATTGGTATCATTGTTATCGGGACTAAGCAGTCTTTCTAATAAACCCAACTTGTATTTTGTCTTCATGGCTCCTTTAAGAGGAGTACGCGCTGTACGGGGCCGATTTTCACGTTACCGGAACGCTGTACGCCGCCTACAGTGTTGAGATTGCTGTGGACGCCGCAGCTGCTCATGCTGACGACGAGGAGCCGCCTGAAGTACCTCCAACGGCAGGAACAAGAAACATGCTGCGCCTGCTTCGCAACAAGATCGAATGTAGCGGTGGCGACCAACTGCAACGATGCATTGAGCAGCTCGAGAACGCTTTTCTGTGACCAAATTCGAATGCGAAACGCAATCACCCACTGTCTTTTTTCATCCGCAATTTTTTTTCCTGCGAATGGTTTTGCCTTTATTGCGAAAGTTCCCCTGTGCAGTTGAGCTGTTACTAGCGCTAACTCCTTCAGTGAAGTGGCCACAAATTTTCGGCATTTCACTTAACTCGAAACACCGCTTATCCTGAAATTTTTAGCGGATTTAACGACTTCGAGTTAACGAGGGATTACTGTATTTTATACCCGTTTACACGGGTGGACTGAACATTTTCTACAAGAGGAGGGATGTTTTGTACCTCGCGATGTTTAAAACAATATGAATTGGCATAATTTATTACCAACGGCAACGTAGCTGTGTAAGCTTGAGCTAGGTTCAGTGGGACTGGAAAAAAAATACCAAGAAAAAGAACTGCGCCGCCTGTAAAGAGTGCACCACTGCAGATAGGGTATTATAACGGTGAAGCCGGCTTTCGAGGAGTGAGAACACGGGGTGCATGCGTACGCGCACCTCCTAATATGCCGTCAATATACCTTAATATACCCGAGACAGAACCTATTTTTGTCGTGTATATGTTCTCTATCCCAAATGAAAGGGCATCCCTTAAAACACCTGAACGCGAAACGGTTTTGCTTTTAGCGTCCAAGAACATTTTAAATCAAATTTTCAGATCTACGAGCCGTACGTGAACTCCCAAAAATAATGCTAACAAATGATATACAGTAGTGCGGCTTGTGTTCTCTTAATCACTAGAAGCAGCTAGCGGTATGTATTGGTGGCCTATTATGAGACTATTTTGCGCGGAGGCGCTATCTGTTGGGATGGGCGAAAGTAGGAATGCTGGCTTCATGTTGTGGGGGTCAGCAGCTCGTCTGTGCCCGGGAGTGTTTTTTTTTTTAAGATGTGTTTGCGTTTTTGGAAACTGAAAACGAATATTTCGGCAGAAGAAACGCCCCTGACGGTGACTCAGGGTCTGTTTACTGAACGCTGCCGCTGATTCTGGGCATGGAAGTTGAGTTATCCACACAGAGCAACCCAGCTATGCCTTCTATAGCCACCATAACCCAGCTGCGACGCGGCGACGGGTGGCGTGTCTTCAAAATTTGCAAAAAAATATGCTAAAAATACATATACAATTTAGACTTGTATACAAATACTTGTTAAAAGGTTTTCAGCAATTGAATAAACGTTTCAGCAGTAGCTGCAAGGTTTGCAGGTCACGTGACCAGGACACGTAATGCAGTGTCACCACGTCTGTGCACTACGAACTGCCACCTTTCAGATTTGATGATGATGGTTGGTGTTTATTGGCGCAAGGACAACGAGGGCAGAGAGCGCCAGAGAAGAAGTTATTTAATGGTTGATGAGACCGTAAATACTAAGACCTGTGATTATAAGTAAAAGAGATGCAATACAAAATGCAACGGAGGTGGCTGGTGTATGGGGCCAGGATGATTACACGTGATACGACAAGAGCTGCAGAAACTTTACCTCAGCTAAAAACTTAATACGTTGACTAGAAAACATTGGTTCGACGGCCAAAAAGTATGATGGGTGCAGTGGAATGTGTCGTCTGTATAATTCAGGGAAATGTTTGTGTCGTGTTGTGTCAAGTACCTTGCATGGGATTAGTATGTGGACTACGGATAGGTCCCTTCCACACCTGCTACACATGGGTCGCGAAGATCCAGTGAGCAGGTGGGAGTGCGTTACATGTGTGGCCTATCCGCAGCCTACCAAAGGCGACTTCAGTGTATCTGTTGTGCGAGTCACTTATGTAGCGTCGCAGTAGTGGTTCTGTTGACTCCAGTATAGTTGCCATGTTTTACGAAGCTGTCGTCTAACGTGTCTTTAGGTCGGTGTAAGGTACTGTTATGTCAACTTGTGGTCATGAGAGCAGCAGCACCAGCCATTTGATCAGCGCCGCGGTCTCATTGCCCCAGTATATAATTATTTCTAAATTTGAAGCATATGCAGTCATTATAACCTTTAAAAGAACATTGATCACAGTTTTCAGACGACCTTCCTGATGACAGTGCCTGCACAACGCTTAGAGAATCTCTGTACACGATGGACTTGGGAATTTTATGTTCGATGATGTGATTTGAAACGAGTAAGATGCCATACGCTTCTGCCGTGTAAATACTGCTATGAAAATTCATTGTTTTAGTAACTATAAAATTTGGTCCGTCGAGTGCACAAGAGATAGTAAAAGCAGTTTTCGACGCGTCGCGGAAGAATTCTGCGCACCTGTACTTGTCCTGCAGGAACAGGAAGTGCTGCAGAATCAATTGCACTCCTGGGTACCCTATTTTTTCTAATTGCATGAATGACAGGTCGCATGATATAGGACGAAGGTGCCATGGTGGAATGAAATTATAGATGGGTGTCTTGTGCGTGTCTGAAACGGGGACATTGAGTGCAGAAGCCTCCTCGCTCACTCAGAGAGAAAGGTAAGGAAATAGATGGCCTGTTTAAAAAGAATTGTAAGTTTGATGTATCGTTCATGATAGGATTCAAAGGATTGTTAGTGAGAGACACGATCTTAGCATCTCCACTCCGTGGATGATGGCGAGGGTGCGGAGTACGGGAACTCGAAATGACATCCGATTTGCACCTTGATTATTCCCTAACTGAAACTGCAACTCACGGCTCAAATCGAATTTCGCTTGATGGTGGTGTGCGCACGGATGGACGCGGACGGACATTGGGAGGTCCCAAGGTACTCCGCACCGTTACAGGCGAGGGAGTAGGCCGTTTGACTCTCGGGTACTAACTCACGGCACCATTAACGCCTTATGGCATTCGCTTTTTGCCCATAAACAATGAGAGAGGCGTGCCCTATGATATGTTCATGGTACTTAGTCTGCATTCTATGTGGAAAACTCGCATGGCGGTTCAAAATGCCGAAGAGGATGCTCGCACAGTGAGAGTACTTTATTGAAAGCGTTGTTTATATAAGAGAAGTTTATGGAGTCATGCCGGAAGAACCTGAGTGGTTACCCATTCTGGATGCTATAGCGCAGTTTAAGATGTTTTAAGCCACTCCCTTCAGCCGATTGGTGGCTGGAGCTACTAATTTGTGTACTGGGCAGTGTGTTTTGTGTTGTGGCCAAGCAGGCAATGAAGAAAAAAAAAAAACGGTCGTAGCCCAATGGGTAAGACGACTGACACTAACTCTGTCTGGTCTATTAGACAGGCTCGAATCCTGCCGGTGCATGCCTGCGTGACTTTTTGCGATTGTAAATGCTATGCGCACGGACGCGGACGGACATTGTGCGCTCCTAAGGTACTCCGCACCTAAAATTTTGGCTGACGATTGCGATACTCGCTAAGCGAAATTTGTGCGCAGGGCGAATTGACGTCTTCTGGGCGACGGCGCATACCTGCGGCGCCTCACGAAGTGATCGCCGCATCAGCGCCCTCACGATGGCGCGCGGTACTTTACTCTGGCGTTGTCTCGTGTCGCGTTGCAGCGGGGGACCATGCCTCGTGCCTTTCGCCATATTTTCATCCCCCGATTTCGTGCTCGCTCATTCTTCGGTGACCTCTTCGTTCTCTCGGTTATCTCGTAGCGCGTCGTCGCCCGGAACAGCTCGCACCGTTTCAGCCTAGCCTAGAGAAATAAAAAAATTTCTCTATGGTGTTACAGCGATGGACGACGGCGCCGCGAAACCACAGGAGCGGGTGCTTAACTGCTGCGCACTAGAATAAGCGCAGATCGGGCTCAAAAATAACAGAAACAGAGGCAAATATTGGCAAAACCACCCATATAGTAATGCTTTCAGCAATAGAAAAAGACCGCAAGTCCAGACGTATTACCCCTTTAATACTGATAAGCTGGCCACTGCGGCTCGATAGACCATACTGGACTAGACGTCCCTTTGTCGCCTTTCTTACCTTCAACCAAGGCATGAAGTCAATGGCGAATCCTTGGAAAAGTTGGTGGAACACTTCGTTGTAGAGGTCCACGATGTGTAAGAATTTGGGGTCGTCAGGGCTGAAGCGCTCGGAGCACAGGAACGTATAAAAGATGTTTGCTGTCGCAACCAGGAGTGGTTGACGCGGCTTCAGGGCGGTTCTACGGGATCGGGAGAACTCGGCCGCCAAGTAGGCCAGCTCGCTCTCAATGGACGCACTCAACCGTGACTGCTCGGTCGACCCGTGCTTTGGATGCATGGGCGGATAGCAGAGCTCCCGCCTTATTCGTTGCTTGGAGGACCAATCGCATAGCGCTATCGCTGGAAAGAAAGAAAAAGAGCGTGAAGAGCAAATAACAACGGAAGCGCGCATCCAACGTACACAAATTACGGTCGTCCTTGAAAATTGCATGGTATCGCAGAGAGTCCGGCCTGTCGGCGAAGTCCGACGCTTTCGTGACGAGAACTTCACGCAGGGCTTCGACAGAACTAACTACGAGGCAACGTCTCGATCCGAGGCTTATAGCATAAACGTCTCCATAGCGACGGCGTAACTCAGTGAACGCGTCCCATGCGTTCCGGTATCTGCGGAAACGAAGCGGGGAGAATAACAGTTGAGTTCCGCACGGGTGGCTGGTTTCAGCACATGCTTGAAAAGCAGCTGCAGACAACTTACTTTGCCACGATGTGGGAAGAACCAATGATGGGAAAGCTCGTCGGACCAGGAGGTAACCTTCTGTGAGCTTGCTTCGTGCGAAGTTGCTGCACGAACACTACCAACGCAGCGAACACAACCAGGACCCCTGCTAAAAACTGTTCAGCGACCATTTCGTCTTTAGCTCATCTGGCGACTGTCTGCGACGCCCCCCGGCTGTCATGACTATGCCCTCTCCGCCGCTGCGCAGAAGATTACGTCACGTGTTCGCGGGGTACCCAATCCTGTCTGTAGCCTTATCCGGATGCAAACGAATGGTCGCCCCTACCTCTTGTTAGTGAAAACGAAACTTGCGTTTTTTTCTATTTGCGTAAATACGATGAGTGTGAGCCACAGGCTGTGCCCATTACCGCTTATCGACCTCAGCAAGGTTTCGGTGCGACTGTGGTTGCCGAAAGAGCGGCGCCGTCATGGTTCTTCGTGCTTCCCGGCCCTTTGTACGCTCGATCGAGCAGATAAGTGTCGCGGATTCGGAGTCTTTGAAAACGAACGTGCTTAGCGTGTGAATGCTTTTTTCTGTCTTTTGTGTGGGTGTATGTGTGTGCATAACTTGACGTCACTGGAAGGGTGCGTTGATCTGTTGACACACCTGGCAGAAGCTTAAAAAAAAAAAAAAAAATCCCGAAAAGAATTTACGAACGTTGCGCGTGATCTGTTTGCAGCCTTATACCCTTGCTACACCATGCGTTAGCAAGTCCTTGGAAATGCATGTCCATCCGGCCCATTCAGATGCTATACGACGTTTTTCATAGGCACATACCATCCGGGTACAAGGAGCACTGTCAGCGATTTTTGAGGCCCTCGACTGCCTTTGAAACGATAACATGCACAACCTATCTGTATGCGCATGCAACATTCATACCGTCGTGTGCACCGTCTGGGCATTACAGTTACGATGTTCTTCTTTGAATAAATTTACATTTCAAAAAGCAAGATCTTCACGAAATTTTGGACTTTAGAGAAAAAGATATGAACGCAAATATCGATGAAATAACTGAGAAAGAGCAACTCAAAGCCACTACGGCCTAATCATAGAAATAATGGAGAAGAATCTGGCTCTAACGCCAATGCGACTCGCTCGAAGCCGTCCGTGTCACCATGGGAATGAGAACCTGCGGCGTGCGGAGGGTATCATTTCGTTTGGGGCAGCGGGGGGGGGGGGGGGGGGGGGGGGGGGGGGGGTGTTGGAGCCTTTCACAAAAGGGAAGGGGCGAATTTTAAAGAAGGAAAAAGTAAAAAAAAAAAAAGAAGATGAAATATAATAAAAAACCAATGAAGGAATTAATTCAAATGCCTAGAACCTCGGGATGATGCTGTACTCTACGGAACTTTCCGATTGGTTTGTTCATTTGTTTCTAAAGCGAAATCGCGAAATGACTGATCGTCGTAGTGAGCTAGAGCCATGGCTAGAGCATACACCGAAACCGAATTCGATTGTCGCATAATCACCAAATAATTAGGCCCGCCAAACAATTAGCGCTAGTCCTTATTTGATGATAAGCAAAGCTCAGCAAAAACTACGATACGCGCGAAGTAAAAACACGTCGTATACCAATGTGGACTCTCTTCCAGATATTTTTTGTAGAAGGAGGAGAATACCTGAACATTTATCGCCGGCGGTTCTGACGGGCAAAGCCATCTTTTACAAGATAACTTAAGCTTTCTCAATGCCCCACGAAAGCACACTTTAGTCATTTCGTCAGTATTTTAAGGGAAGGTGTTATCTAAATAGTCCGCGAATGTTGTATACATATATACCACAAACATACCACATTTGAACTACGCCATGTAGTTTACGAAATTTCAAACGCTTGCGTAACAGTGAAATTAAAGGAAAGCTAATGTACAGGCGCCGTCATAAGTAAGTGGAACGAGAATTTGTGAATATCACAAAATATTTGCTCACTAGCTTTACGACAGCCATTACCCGTTCACAGGAAGCTTTTTTGTTAGGAAGGACTCCAGGGCTCCTTAACCAATGCAGCCAGGCAGTTCCCAGAAGAAGAAATTCCTGTAAATTTACGAGATCGTGTTTTAATTACTTTTGACGGCACCTATACAGGGTGCATTAAAAGGAATACAGATGGAGCGCAGAGCCTCCGACGCTTGCTGCACCATCTGGCTGCAAAGTCAGTAAACTGTGCTTATGCGCAGTTCTTCGACAGCGTATAATAGTGCAGCCTACTTTCACGGAAAATTCTTGATCAAGAAGCAACGCCAGTCATTTATTTTGAGTCGCTTTTTC
Source organism: Haemaphysalis longicornis (assembly GCF_048455015.1). Lineage (NCBI taxonomy): Eukaryota > Metazoa > Arthropoda > Arachnida > Ixodida > Ixodidae > Haemaphysalis > Haemaphysalis longicornis. The sequence goes on from NW_027526295.1 coordinate 252,117,451, forward strand.
ACGCTGCGTCGCCACTGAGCAGGGTGATCGTCGAAGGGCCATGCCAACTGCAATCTGCCTGCTGCGCACTTGGCTGCCGAATTATAGATAACAGACACTCCCATTCTACTCAGTGGCGACATAGCGTAAAAATGTGACTCAAAATAAATGACCTTCGTCGCTTCCTGATCAAGCGCTTCCCCAAGAGTACGCAGCACTTTCAAACACTCTGAAGGAACTGCGGAGGCGTGTACTCCGTTGTCCGCATTTCCTTTAATTCCCCCTGTATGTGAAGGTTTTTCGAGCGTGATATTAAGTTGAAACTTTCCCTTTCGTGCGTTCTGTGCCACACCTACAGTGGTCTTGAAGCTTGCTGCTAGAGCGTTCCTGTACCTTCTTTTAAATTTGGCGCTATGATCATTGCCGTGCGCCTCCGGACCAGCTCAGCATAAAATCGCGATCGCATCACTCGTTAACATTTTCAAGATGGCGGAAAACATGTGGAAGTAACCGCTTTTGCGCTGCAGCAAGAAATAGTGATAGTTTTCACTTCGTGTCTGCCATTCGTGATCTGCGGTGCGTCTATTACAGAAAATATGAGGCTAACAGATGTCTTACTGGGAGTGTTCAAAAGACGAGGCTTCGGAGGCCCCAGGTTTCATTTCGTTAAACATATTCCTGGGAAGATCAGCATTGGGTGAGTTGAAAAGACGTTCTTGCCCGAATCGTTTTGCTTTCCTCCTACCAACAAAACGAAAGTGTACACTGAAAGTTAAAAAGAAGAAGAGAAAAACTGCCCTCTTGACTTACTGAACTAAAACTTGCAACGCGGGGCGCCGGCTTTTGCTCGTTTTGTTTCGTCAACGGAAGCCGTCGGTCGCTTATCTGATGTCGTCAGGATGTATGGCGGGGCCTTTAAAGTACACCGACCGCTGGTCACTAACCCCACCACAAAGGGAGCTATGCGCTTTGTGGAAGAGATATGGTCGTCCTTGAATGGAAGATAACGTGGGCATAATTGCGTGTGCGAAGTCCTGTAGAGGCCGAACCAGCGGATGACGCTACCTGCGCGCTATAAGCGTAATCATCCTATTAAATACAGGTTTGTTTAAGTGCAGGCGCTGAAAACTGTGTTAAAAACAGTCTGAGATGAAGGTTGACATAAATAGTGATGTCTCCAAACTTGCATCTAGCCAATCAGATTGAACGACACCCGGCCTGTTTGTGCGCCATAGCATGGTTATGATGATGATGAATAAACTTTATTGGTCAAGGTGCTGGCATATTAATTTTTTTTAGCGGACTGATCGTGCCAGTTCACAGTGCAACAGGAGCTGAAACTGTTGTGCTTGAGCTGCTGCTGTTAATGGCTAAACGAAAGTTACGTGCATGGCATTACTGCAAAGGAAGCAGAAATAACTTAATAAGGCCACTTCACAATCCAGACACCAGCAATATGATCTAACTAAACTAATAATACTGATCTAACCAATGTATAAGTGCGTGAACATGGTTCAACTTTAAATTAGACTGCTGGAGAAAGAACTAAAATGTTGGATGACTTAGTTTATGCTGAACTTAAACTTCTTACGATTCTTTTAAGTATGAATTGTGACCTAGTGGTGTTGGGAATCGCTCGGGAAATTCATTCGGGCAAAAGAAACACGGCACACAAGAAGGTGATAAAGACTGGCTCTCCTTTGCTTATTTTGCCACTTTTGCACTCGCAGTGTGACGTTTTAGCTCGGGCTGCTGCGGAGAGAATAAGGTGTGCAACACTGAACTCGCGGGCTATTATGAAAGGGTCTGTCTTGCCGCCAAAGTTATGCTTTCTTGACGTAGCGACTGTGCTTAAAGTTAGCAGGTGGTTTGGCATCGGTGAAAACATATGGAGTTTCTCACTAGCTTACTCTATGGGTGAAAAGGGAAACATTTTTTAGATGAAATGGGGCCTTGAAGATGAAGAAGGAACTAAATTTAACAATAAAAACTGCCGGCATATGTTGGCATGCATTGCTTGGTAAATTTGTCAATCCAAAGTGAACACAATGCACTAACTAGTCAATAAGCTTGTGTTGTCACGTGTCGAGAATGGTAATTTCAGAACAAAATATTTCATAAAACAGCCCAGGTCCAATGTGTTCATGTCTCGGCACTAGCAACTGTAAAAGTCCTTTGTTTGATTGAGATATTAACCTCAAGTTATAAGCATTGGAATTTCATCAGGTTGACATGAGTTATATAGTTTCTTATTATCTCTCAGACCTAACTTGGGCAAGCTAGCCGTAATGATCTATTATCGTGCAACTGTGTGTGCCTTTCTTGAAATGGTCCCTGCCACACAAGTAGCCCCACCAAAGCCAACTAGAACGACAGTCAACTGTGATTTTTGGTGATTTACGGTATGTTCCCCAAGCACATGTTACGACGGTTGCTACTAGTTGTCGTTAGTTCAGCCAGCTTCTCTAGCGGTCATTCTTGGTGTGCGACCTAAAAAGGCACCGCTAATGGTAAAACTGGCATCCTGCTGTGTGACATTAGTTTCATTTGCTCATGCCACGATTTTCTTTCATTCAGGAAACACAGGGTCGTGCCACCGGTGACCCCCAAAATCAAGTTGGACCTCTGGAAAAAGTTGGCCATTGAAGAAGAAACAATGATGTACCTGAGCCGACCATTTCTGACCGTCGTAAGCTGCTTTGAAATTTTTTGCTATTATTGCTATTGTCTTGGGCCCGTGTGGAAGATTTTCATTGCGTTGTTGGAAACCTTGCTGCAAAGCCTCTATTATGCACATGTGCCGCTGTATTCAGCAAATGTTGATGTCTGGATTACCAATGCTGGGCAACTGAGGCGTGGTGAACGATAAACACCTGTGTTAACTTCTGTGTTCTGCATTAAAACATAAACATGTAGATATTAAAATTTCGAATCAAGCTGCTGCAATATTTGTGCAAGCATTTCTGAGCAGCGCTGTTTTTGTACATGTAGTGTATGGCATGTTCAGAAGTTGAACTGGTTGATCAACGAAAAATTTAAACACATCACTTCTTATCTCTCGCAGGAAATGCAGATATGTCTTGCCACATAGTATCTTATTAACTGCTGTTACAGTGTACTGATTTATTAGCCTGAAGGTGTGAATTTAGTTAGGTTTCACAGTTACTAAAGAACTAGCTCAGTTCAGGATCATGAGCATTTTGCTCGCAGTGTGAGGCCCTACATTAAATGTTTACAGTTTGTCAGTCCTATACTATCTATGAGCAAGGGCATCCAAGTCTGCGTACTTGCACATTGTATTCTTCTCACCAGTGGCATATCCCCTGTTTATTGGTTTACTATTTTCAAATGCTGTAAATTTGTACTAATAAAATTGCTGGACTCAACAAGAATTGGTTTTAATGCAACGAAGTCTAGTGCAGGACATTTTTCAGTGCTTTGCAAACTTTTTATGTAAAATTTTTGTCTCTGATTCATAGCTCTGTTGTTTATGAGCTGCAGTGGGCTAGCTTTGAAGTACTAGAAGCTTTGATATACGCGCTCCGTATGTTGCGTTGAACTGCTCCTTTGCAGCGAAAGATGTTGCATCTTGGGCAGGACATATCTTGCCGAAGCCACTATGAACTGCTCTCATCAGATTGAGAGATTACCTTCGACACAAAAGTATGAAGTGGCTCACTGAGCAAAAATCCATCATCTGGTGTCTGTAAGAGAGAAACGGCACCTAAACATGCATGACTATGGCTGGCATATCAAAGAGCATAAAATTGAAGAGAAGATTAGGTAAATTTGGGTCAGGATGGGACTCCAGGCCTCCAGAATGCTAGTCTAGCACGCCTTCCCTATGCCACTGCGGCTCCATGGTGTTCTGATCTGACTAACGGTAGACCTAGGGAATTCATTGTGGCCGTTGACTCTTAAATGGGTTTTAGAGATGTGTGCTGAGCCAACATGAGTAATTTAAGCAAGCTAATTTGAGAGGTAGCAATTAGGTGAGCAGCAAGGTACATTCCCGCCGAATCTCTTTTCTTAGTGATGTGAATGAGGTTATTTGTTGGCACGATGGCACCGTTATTTGTTAAGGGCACAGGGTAAGGCGAAATTTTCGAAAAATGACTTTTTGTTTTTCTTCGCAATTAGGAAGTTCAATTTCTTGTGCACATTTTCAATATTCACACTTGCCTGAAAAAGTATTATTTCTCGCTAAAAAGCAGTTTTCCCGCAAGCAAGTAGTAAGTGCCCACATCCTCTTAAGAATGTTTTCAGGGTTTATTGTCATTTTTTTCATCAAAAAACTTCCAGTTTCAAATCAAAATGCTTTTCTGGAACCAGCTCTATTAAGAAATTGCATAGCAACCATTGCATGGCTGATTTTTCAGCAAGGGCAATCCCAAGACCCTGTTGCACGTTTTTTCCACATTTGCCCTTCGAAGCTGCGCACAAAAAAAACATCTTTTTTGGGCTTCACACTCTAATGATTGCAAAATTGGATGCTGTTCTTTTAATAAATGATGAAGCAACGCATGCGCCAGCATTTTGAAATCATTCAGACCAAAACTTGGAAGCAACAGCACCATCAAGTGGCTTAAAGATGTTGACCACAAGCAAAATACTTTGTGAACAGATCTGTATGATGGTGCACAAAATAGTCAAGGAAGGACAGACGACCGGGCGAAAAGCAAAAAAATGACTTTGACAGTGATTATGAAGCTGGTGCTTTTTAAATAAATGGCTCCAGTGGTGTTTTTAGCAAAGATGTATTGTTTTTCACCTTTTTTTTACTTTAAACTCAATTATCTCAAAACAATGTTTTTTCTTACATAGGTACCATTATTTCCTATATCTTCCAAGACAACGAGCTGATTTTTTTTCCCTGTCATCTACATAACTTGTCACACCTGCTGTACTAGAATTGAAAATATGCACGTAACAGTTTTTTTGGTACACAACTTTTAATACTAACATAATGCCAAAATTTTGGTACTAACGGACAAAAAATTATAAAAAACTGAATTCCTTAAGAATGTTCATAATTCTAGTACAGTTAAAAGAGCACAAAATTTTAAAGAAAATGATATATACGTTATGTAGATACCTTTATTAGATGCCGAGAAAAATGTACCTCAAAATGGCCAAAAATGCATGGGAAGTATAGGGCTTACCCTGTGCCCTTAAAGGAGCCATGAAGACAAAATACAAGTTGGGTTTTTTAGAAAGACTGCTTAGTCCCGATAACAATGATACCAATATCATCGCAATCTTCGAACAAATAACGGAAATATTAAAGAAAACGTTTGAAGCAGTCGCGACCCACTAGCCGATTTCCCGCAACTTTTCTATGACGTCATGGAACCTTGTTTGTGCGATTGGCGGCCGCCTAAGAGACCTGTTGCGACGACACATGACTGGACGTCTATAATGGGGCCTCTAGTTCCATTTGACCGCATCACTTGAATGCTAACGTGCAGTTAACGCACTGAAAATTATGTTTTATTGTTGGCCCGTATGACGTCATTCTTGCTCATAACACGTCACTATGGCGCAAAATTTGAAAGTTTTTAAATACTTCTTGCTTTTTTTTCGTTAAAAAAACATCTTTTGTGGATGTAATGGAGCTGAGTGAGATACTGAATCCCAGTTCTTTCAAATTAAACGAAGTTGTATTTTCTCTTCATGGCTTCTTTAACGGTGCCATCGTGCGGCATCTACTAAGACCTGTGGTCGTATGGCGCTGCACCAAAAACAGTGCACGAGCAGTGTTAACACGCGTGTCATTTTTGGAGGAACAATAGGCAAAACAGTGTTGTGAATAAAACTGTAATCTCTATATTTTTCGATACTATGAACCCTGGTGAATGCAATAATAGAAGCAGTTTTTTGATGCATCGCTTGGAACTAGTTTTACAGCTCATTAAACTTCGGTGTTTGAAATGGGCACTCAAAATGATTCTTTGCCACTGGTGCCACCAAGGTTTAATGAGGTGTAAAATCGGTTCCAAGCAGTGCATCAAGAAACTGATTCTCTTATTGCACTCACCAGGGTTCATAGTACTGGAAAATATAAAGATTACAGTTCTATGGCCAACACTGTGTTGTCTATTGTTCCTCCAAAAATGGCTAATTGTCTCTAATTATGTTGGTAACTAATTGACTTACTCGAAAAATAATGAATTTAAAATCAGTGGAAAAAAAGGAGCAAGATTGACAAGTTTCACAGAGTTTACTTAAAAATTAAAGCAAGCTGTTTTAAGAGCAGTGTGCCCCCTTAAAGGACCACTCAGAGGCGTTGGATGGGGCATTAATGCTTTTGGATTCACAACTCATAAAAGTGTTTAGGTGCCCCGGAGTTCTCTTTTTTCTAGGCATGTTTGTCTGATGCCTCATTCTGATGCCGCCATACGAGTCTGATACCGCCTAACTGGCCGATAATAATTGTTTTCCGGTAGCAAATAGTGTCACCCATCAGCACAAAGGTGAGACATACCACGTGATAGCTGGTCGACCCCTACAAAACGTTTATATGGCTAGTTTTTATCGTAGAATGTGGTGTATGCCTATCTCCAAGCAAGAGTGTATCTCTGTGCTCTTACCTGTTAGCATCACCATCGTCATCACAGTGAAGAGCCTGGGGGATCCTGCACCATACATACTTGAAATAACATTACCTGTCGTCATAAAATGTGTTATTACCAATTCATCGAAGTTGGAATAAATCCTGGATATTTTTTCAGGCTTGACCGTACGCTGTAGATGAGAAAACTGTCCTACAACTTCCTTTTTTTTTTTAAGTCTCTGGTGCTGCATGGAAATTCAGTAGCTGACACGATGCTTTCTTGGCTTCTTTCAGGAGGAAGAAAAGCACATGCCCAAGGAGTTCATCAGGCGTAGGCTTCTCAAATACGACCGTATTCCACAGCCAAGTCGGAAGCCCCTCAAGAGCCTCTTTGCCGCAGACCTGCTCACCCACATCAACGTCGACAGGCAGTGGGAGGAGTAGTTGTGGTGTAGGTTCGTGTAGTGCTCGTGAGTGAAAGAAATAAAGCTTTGTTATGTACATACTTGCCCATTCATCTCAACCATTCATATTTGCTCGACCGTGCGAATTGTGCTTGCCGAGTACATCTGAAAATAATTCTGAAATACAGTTGAACCCCTTTATAAGAGACACGTACCGGGGAGCAGTTTCTGTCTCTTATACGAGACGTCTCTTATAAGCAGGGAACCATGTTTTCACTTACTAATCAGACCCTAGGTCAATGTAGGCACCGTATGACTAAACTAAGCTCAAAATAACGCTACAGCATGTTGCAAAAGATTCATTATAATTTATGTTTGGACCCCAGTATTTATGAAACAGTTCTGAATGTTTGTTTGCGTTACGACTGTATTTACGCTGTTTTTTACAACCGATTCTACAAGCTTTCTTTCCTTTCACTGTTTGCGGAAGATGAATCGTAGATGTTGAGTTCACAAGCCTGATGAATAGCCAGAGCACACAGCTTCTTCCGCTGTGTGCTCAGGCAATTCATCATGCTTGCAGGACTCCGCATCTGCGATGCTTCTTGATTGGGAGCTACGCAAGTGGGAGAGCCCACATGTGCAGTCGCGCTCCAATGGATGGCAGTAAGCTTCAACCACTTCTGTAAGTTGCATTTCCATTGGCAGGGCTTCTCATCGTCATTTCATAACTGACTGAACCACCACTGTGTGTTTGCTGAAGTTATAATAAATGGCGACTGCAGGCGTCTGTCGTCCAGCTGTGTTTCCACAATGGAAGCAACTGCAATTAGTGCCTGGTGGCACTGCATCTGAAGTTAAAGTGTCTGTTACAAGCGAGATTGTTGATTAGAGTTCAAGGATGACTTGTCCCTTATAACCAACTGACTTCTACATCCGATGTCTGTTATAAAAGAGGTAAATTTAATGGGAAAGATGGGGCGGCCAACCATGTGGGTGAATAGTGTCTCTTATACCCATTTGTCTCTTACATCCATTTCTCTTATAACGAGGTTCAACTGTAGCTAATAAGTGTCTGCACTGCTGTGGATCACTTTTACTAATTTGTGGAATGGCTGTTCCTGATTACCCTGCAAGTTGAAAGTGCCAGGAATTCCAGTGTTTGGATGGACAATTTGTTCTCTTAAAAAATTAATATTGCAATTGCAGGAACACTTTATGCACATGTGTAACTTATCCAAGATTTTACATTTTTGGTTTATTTTGGAGCAAAATCAAATGTTTACCCGAAATTGTTTTCTTCCCATAAATAAATATTCCAGAGGATTCCTTAGGAGAGTTCCTTGTCAAGTTTCTCAGATAGTTGCTGTAGCTTAGCACGAGCTTTTAAAACAAAATAATTTAAAGATTAGAACAAACAAAGGGATCAGCTTAGCAGCTCCTTTATTATGCAGGCAACATTAGAAGTCTGTCAGTATCCATTGTTTTTACGTGAAGCTGGGCAGCGCGCACTCCCGTTGCACAGTGAGAATACAGTCGTTCTAAATGTCAAATGGTTGCAGCTCTGACGTGCTCTAAGTAATACCTAAAACAGTTAATAACAAAGCCCGTACGTTTGCAATACGAACTTTTTAATGCCTTCAATTTTATTGCCCAAATATCCTGAAGTTGAAATGCTGCGATTCACGCAAGCATTATTTGAATATAAAACTAGGTTCACTGAAATGTAATCTACGAATTGCTCAAGTTTACCGGATTTTTATCCCACAATTTGAGCAGGTTTAAATGTGCCGTATCTCAAGTTCTGTGACTTAGTACTTCTAGAAGAAAGGGGTCACACTGGTCTACAATACAGCGTGAATACTTTACTGAATCTGCTGGCACTACAGATATTTTAGCCCCATCTTCGGATCCAGTGTTCAGACAATGAAAGCAGTTTCCTCGCATCAACGCTTCTGCGACACGGTTCACACGATGATCGCACTTCAGTGATCAAATTGATTAGGACTGATGAGCCCAGCCTAGCAGTTATTGCCTCCTCTGGCGTAAACTGTCATTAATATTACAATTGGCATAGAAGAGCAAATGATTTTCCTCACTGTTGCCACTTTTTTCACCTTCACTGCAGTGCTAGTGTGTTTGCAGTGTAGCAGCCTTTAAGGGGCCATGAAGACAAAATACCAGTTCTGTTCACCACAAAGACTGCTTTGTCCTGATAACAATAATGCAAACTTTATTGCAAAGTTTGAACAGATAGTCTACATAATAAAGAAAACAGATGAAGAAGAGGCGACTCCCCAGCCACGTTTCAGTGATTTTGCTGACTTCACCTAACCTTGTTGGTGTGGCTTAAGCCATAAGAAACTTGACTGCGCAATTGTAGCGGGGCCTCCAGTTCCGTTTGACCACATTGGAATGCTGATGTGCAGTTAGTGGCATAGATATGGGAGGGTCAGGGAGTTCCTGACCCCCCATTGCGCGGAATATTCCTTAAAACCTATACAGTGGCCGACCAATTTTTCGGACCTGGAGGGGAACGAAAAATAGTCCGAAAGAAGGAGCAGTCCGAATCCGTCATTACTCCTATGGGACAACTGGCAGTTCCTTGGGAAAATCCGGAATATACAGCAAGTTCAACTTTTTGGAGTCCGAAAAAACGGTCAGCTACTGTATTTATAAAAAAAAACAAAATGGCCACGAATGCAAGATGTGTGTGTCCCCCCCCCCCCCTTGTGATTTTTCTGGATTTATGCCACTGGTTATTTAACACACTGATGACTGTTTTCAGGGATGGCCGTGTTATGTCACTGCTGCTCATATTACATCATTGTAGTGTGAAATTTACAAGGTGTTCAACATTTCTTCCGTTGTTTTGGTTTTAAAAACGTCTTGTGGCTGGAATGGAGCTGAACGGGTTTTGAACATTGAAATTGAACAAAATTTTGAACAAAGTTTTATTTTGTCTTCATGGCCCCTTTGAAGGCAAGCTTCATGACCATAGTACTAGCATGATTAACAGCCGACATGTTCCCTTTAGGAACCAATGCTTTAGAACGGAGAACATTTAATTAGGAACACGTTTTGAAATGATCTTGTGCGCTGCTTTCCGGGAAACAGACGCCAACTTGAGGTGTGGGACCCTCTGGCAGTGCCAACTTGCTTGCCCATGGCACAAACTGCATTGCATCTTTGAGATAATTATTTCTAGCACTTGCCTCTGTTCACTGCACTACCAACAAAAATATGCATCAATGCAGGCAGTGAACAGTGGTTCACCATGCAGGTTATACAGGACTTTTGTCCTATTTAGGTTCAGCTTATGATTTAAAATATCTGCTATATTAATTATTACATGTCCTCTACTCTGGCTTCTAGCATCAAGCACACTGCTCAGTTCTGATTTTTAGTGCATTTCAATTTGGCCTTCAAAAATGCAGGTCATGCAATTTATTTTATGCAATGCAGTGGACAGTAGCATTGCTAGCACGCATGTAGGTTTACGTACACATACCTGGCCTTTTACCGGGGCCTTAACCTACCACATGAACCGAAAGATGTTTTCTAAAAGCTCACTGCTCCGACTAAACAACTAAATAAAGAATACGTTTGCATCAATTCATCGGACAAAGTAGATTACCACTACTTCACTGACAAAAGGAAGGCAAGAATGGGGCCGGGCAGCATGTCACAGCAATTGACACGGTATTTTAGAAGAAAGTCGTTTATGGCGCCTAAATTAATTATGTCACACAGATGGGTGCAGAATGTTGCCATGCAGAGATGCTCCTCATTACGGACACTACGCAAGATTTGTATGGATTGCAACGATATCTGAATGTTCTTCGAGGTCATCGCAAAGTTTGCCGACGGTTTCGATGTGCTCTTCAGGAACAGTGACGGTCACATGGGGCACAAACTTGAGACCACACTCGGCGATCACGTAGCCGTTGGTAGACAGCGCCTTGGACAGGGCAAAATAGTCGTTAGGATCGCAGATAAACTCGCACATCTTGGACTCGCCGTCGATCTCCGTCACGTCCTCAGCGCCATGCTCAATGCCAACTTCGAGAGCTGCGTCAGGGTCCAGGGCACCGCCGTCTTCCCGACCGCTGACGCGGACGAACCCCTTCTGCTGGAACTGTTCCTTGACGCCACCTCTTGTGGCTATCCTGCACGTGTGCTTCTTACAGATCGCTTTCAGGTCCGCTCCGAACTTGCTTATGTTGCCGGTCTCAACGTCGAGAACCAGGAGTACGCCGTGCTCCATGATGATTTCGTAGTTGGCCTTCTTCAGGTTCTTCGGTTTATCCATGCCTGCTCCCCTTTTAATGGCCACTTCGATATTTGCGTTGGATACGACCTGCGTCTTCTTGGCACTCTCGATTGCGTGCGCCAGCGCCCGGTTTAGCTTAGGGTCCGTGCTCCCGCCTCCGGCCTTCACGGCGACTTCGATGAGGCGCATGTGCTTGTCCGTCATGGACATCTTGTGCGCGTCCTTCGCGGCCTTTATGTGGCGAATGTTCTGCCAGTGGCTGTGACCGGCGTAACGCCGACTTTCCCAGACGTGACAGGTGACGACCCTCGGCTCAAGTAGCCGACCAGCAAGCACCGGCACGCCAGCGCCGGGAGCACTCACAAGGGCACGGGCACATAGTCTTCTGGAAACGTTTAGCCTAAGGTATTCAAGCTTTGATGACTCTAGCACCCGCAATGGACTTATAGGTAGCCGGCAAAGAGCTTTAACGAGCATTTTTTCGTTGCAGTATTACAAAAGTACACGGCAAACGTAAAATCTTACACTCTACAACGAAGCACCATGTGAGCAGAATCCGGAACCGGAAATGATAACTAGAGTAAAAATCCAAAACAAATTTCAATAAACAAAAAAATTTAATAGAGTATTTTTGCAAAAAAAGTTTAAATGTACCTGATTTGGCAACGTATATTTATTTTATAATAGGCAGCGTCTGGAACCCCGCGCGGGGCACGAGATTTAGCCCCCTCGCAACGGCTCCTGCCCCGCGTGACGTCATATATACGTCATAGTGACGTCATATTAACAGCAATTGTTATTAGTTTGCGTAGTAGAATACAAAAAGCACATTTTTTTACATTTTAATAAAAAATTAGGAAGCCACTCATTTGCTAGAAGTTTTATAAAAGAAGTTTTTTGTTCGTTCTTGCGGAAGCCGCCGATGCTGCCGCTGCTGGCGGTATGGCGTATCCGAAAGTGCCGAAAGCCCTGAATGCCTGAATTTCTTGGGTCGACAACGTAGAAGAAGCAGAGTTGATAGAGTTAGAAGCACTATCAGAATGTGCGAGAACGTTGCCGTATGCGGGCACCAAGCCAGCCTTTCCACACGGTAGCGAAATCCTCTCGAGTAATGCTGACCTGTGACCGCCTGCTGTATGCCGATGGTACCTGCGTTAGATCTACGACATCGCGCAGCCGAGTGGCCCCGTTCGAACAACCCACGTCCCACGCAAGAAAAGACACCGTCCGAGCGTGATTATGTGAGCCTGCTGCGGCATGTCCGCGCGGCGACATCTGCTGTCAACAGTTTGCCCCACGGCAAGTTCAGAATGCTTAAATGGGTGGCCTGAAATCGCGGTGTGTTTTCAAAATGACAGCAGCGCGGAACTTACAGTGCTCAGGACGTAGGCTGGACGCGGCCACTGATATTTTACTGGTCGCATGTGCGCATTAGAAGTGCAAACCACGGATAGCTAGAAAAGGTAATCATTGGTGTTCCCACACATGTACCGCGTACAACCCAGCACAGTAGTTTCCCCTTTAAGGAGATTAGCAAAGAAGACCCGAAAATCTGCAGTTTGTCGCGTTTTTTGTATGTATTTTCGAGTGGACTGAATTGTGGCTTAGAATTGTTTACCCGAAATAAGTTTTGTGCGCGGAAAAGTCTGGTGATCATGGGCTTCTTGCATCATAAATGCATGGTATTCAGCGCTTGAAAAGATTTTTCAGAAGAAATTATTGCAGCTGTAGTGGTGAGCCATTTCACTACAGTAAAATGTGGCAGAAATACATCTGCGATACAAAGTATGTGAAAGAGTGAGAACATTGGCAGTCTCGTATCCCGTGGCCCAGATTGTGGCTGGGTAGTTTCCATCATGCATTCAGCTCCTCACATTGGCACACACATGATGCTACGACAAATTAGGAACTGGGTCCTCCAAAAGGTACACTAGCTAGGCGCTTCATGCCATAGCTGCTGCATTGGCATAACCTTCACGTCTCTGTATATGTGTCAGTATATGCTATGTTGGCCATATTTTACCGAGTTCCCTTATGCAAAGGACTTAATTCAGGACACCCAGCCGATAGGGTCAGAGAAGAAGCTGTACAGACGGTAACAGGAAGGGTATACACTTGGCCAACCATCATGTCTCCATCATATGAAAACCCATGGGTTCTATGCAGGCTCAATAGTCTACGTCAAAGAGAATCTTAAGATGTGCCTGGAACGTGAAAGCCTCAGCGGATTGTTTGTGTCCATGGGTATATGCAGCGAACACACTGCAAATGTAATTGATAGGCAAAGGTCAAGGCTGTAATGGTGGGAGTTTAACCAAAAAAAATGGTGAAAAACATCCCAATTTCAAACTGCATTGGTGTAATATGGACACGAGTGACGTCATATGGACGTGCACTGTAAATGCAGTTATCTGTGTTAACTGTACGTTAGCACTCAAGTGATACGATCAAACGGAATGGAGGCCCCACTGCGATTGCCCAGTTATGCTTTTTTTACGGTGGGTTCGGTTGGTGGCTGTCAATTGCACAAACAAGATTCTGTGATGTCATAGAGAAATAGCTGGAAAATGTGTATGGAACTTCCACTGCTCTAACATTTTCTGTACTATCTTATTTGTTTGAAGTTTACAATAAAATTGATGTCATTTGTTTTTTGGGCAAAGAAGTCTTTTTAATGAACGAACCTTGTATTTTTTCTTCGTAGCCTCTGCAACAGCCTGCCTACTGTGCCCCTAAGCAGTGGTGTGGTCACTAAACAAATGCCCACTTACCAGCCAGATACTGGCCAGCTAGACTGGTGTCAACAAAAAAGGAATCTTTCTTGACTTCTCTGCAGAGCTTTGCACTCAAGCAAAAAGATCACTTGGTTGTTTGGCTTTCCTGCAGGACTGTAGTGTAGTGCTAGAAGGCATCACTTGCTTATTTGGCACTTTTTCTGTGTATTGTGCCAAGAAGCCCTTGCGTTTTACTTGGAAAAGGAACTTCACACCACAGACCGTGCAGAGAAAGTAGAGCTACTCACTTTTTTCACAGCCACTGAAGTTTGGTAGAATCACTTGTCATTGACAAACACCATGTTTGCTTTCTGTCTGAAGGTGTGAATCTGGGAGAGTTGATTTATATTTTGGGGAAAAATACAGCGACAATAACAGTACTGAAGTACAAGGAAAGGTGCTGTGATGAACAGTGTCCATGTGTTCGCAGCTTTTTTGTCCAGTTTCTTTCCCGTGTTTTTTCATGGACTTGCTACAGTGCCTGATCAAGCCTGTTTTTGTGTAACAAAAATGTCAACAGCGAAGCACTTATCAATGCTCACATGCTGCCCGTTGACACCAAAGCAGAAGTACGGTCATTGGAGTCATTTTATTGTTGAAGCCTTCCAGGATACTTACAGCTTTCAGCTGTACTGCAATATTCACAAACAACAATAAAGACATTCACGTCCACATAGGTGTCCTTGGCTCCAGTTCCTGCACAAGGTATTAAGTACTCTCGGGAGAGGGCAATGTCAAGCTGTACAAGAGCCATTCCCTCGTAGATGTGTTCCATAAATTGTTTTTTAGGCATGTTAGCTTAAAAAATAGTTTCAGTGCCCCTTTTTTTTTCAAGCTAATTACCACCACCAGAGAATGTGCTTTCTAGCAGTTGGGCTCTGCTGGGTATGCATCGTTGCAAACAAAATATGGGACACTGTATTATGGCCCTTACGACTAAGCATAGTCACTTAAGCAATTAGCCGAAACAGTTTTTTACACAGCACAGAGTCAAAAAGCAAAAGAACATGAAATATCTCCTTGCAATTAGAAACTTTTACTGTTCACCCCCTCCCCGAAACACAGAGCAGACAATTACCAGCTGCGAACACAAGTATTTACGTCAAGTTGAATTCCACAGGGTGCTCCGGATGGGTACATTGATGTCACAGTCAATCAGAATTCGTGAATCCACTGTAAGCCTTCGAGAGAAGCTCTCACCATTACTGGCCATCCAACTGAGTGGGCATGAAATCAGTATTGTTGTTGGTTATGTTGACTTCCAAGCCAAACACGAGTAAACAAAAAACTAGCGTACCAAAATACATAATCAGAACAGATGCAGGATGACGTTTTGTTGGCTAACCGGGTTGAAGAAGGCAGAAGGCACTGGGGCAAAGGTTAGGGAAATAAAATCCATGCGGTAATTGTGAACGAAGTTATGAGACGCGGCCAGACGATCAGCTGGTAAGGAGGGAGGGCTATCCTATCTATCCCTTGCTACCTCTTTACTATAATTGAGCAGATAAAAACCTTTCATTAAACTTGCTAGCTGGCAGTTCCACGTACCCTATGTAGGAAATTTCAAGGTAGACAAAACATTGTTTCCTGTGCATTCAATAATAGCTGCCTAGAGATTGCTTAGAATTCGCAGCTCATTTGAAGTCTTGCATATCATGAAAGCACAATAGTATTATTCGAAGGAACAAATTCGAAAAACATAGATGAACAACAAGTCACTTGTTTAGCTTGAGCACACCAAACTTGAAAGCACTATTTAACACAAGTGTCAAGCTTGGCACAAACGGCGATCTTATCGGCTTGACTTCTCCCGAACTTGCACATTTGGAGCTTGAGCCTCCTTGCACAAGAAGCCAGCCAGTGGGCGGTTGGTTTCAGCGATAGCTGAGTACCTATGCTGCCCATGGACGGGCGGCTGCTGGGCTCTCCCATTCACCAGGCCACCCACGAAAGTGGAGCTGCGCTCCCTGCATGCAGCGTGCACGGATCGTTTCCGCGGGGTAGTAAGGTTTCTCGCAGTACCCCGCGAGAAAAATTGCAGAACAGGCTACATGCCAGGACGGATTGCGTTCGACGATGCCCTGCGTTACCTGACGATACTTGATTCGTGCACACTGACGCCGCTGACACTGCGTCGCTCGCGCTATCACGTCATCAAAGTCAGCTACCTCGTTAGCCACGGCGCAAAGCGCTGGAAAACTGATCCGCACGTTTTACGCCAGAATCAAAATACAAGGCTTGAAATGCAAGTAGCGATCGGAACAAGTAGACAACGAATGCAGGAGCATAAAGCCGATGGCACGCGAACTCCAAGACAATATGAAGCTAGCAACATATTTAACGGCAACAAAAGGAGCACGGAAAAAAGCAGGGCGAAGCAGCTTGCCAAAATAGGATGCGTTAGGCTAACCAAGACTAGCAGCAGCAAGTTCACGAAAAATACTCAATAAATCATTTCAAACAACCCTCCGAACAAGAAAAAAGCGCCGCGAGGCAGCCGCTGTGCAAGGCGATAACACAGAACAGGGAGGACAAGGACGTAACGTTGCGCAGGCTTGCGGTTGGAGCCAAGGCCGGAATCCCACATGGCGCACACACGCCGTCAAAAACGTCTTCAAATGTGCAACAAAAAAAAAATAGTGACGTCACAGGAAGTCACGTGACTAGTTTAGTTTGACGTCACTTCTGCGGGGCAGGAGCCACCGCGAGGGGGCTAGATCTCGTACCCCGCGCGGGGCACGAGACTTACCCTTTATAATAACTTCGCAAGCGGCGGAACCTCTGCGGAAGTGGAGCGGCGGCGGCTCGCCAGAGCAGAAAGAGCAGCATGGCTTTGAAACTTTGTCGTAAGTGCTTTCATCTTGAATGTTTGTCGGTTTAACCGCTGTTCTCAGCACCAATACTAACAAAAATCTTCTCTTTGTGTCACTCGTTTATGCTGTTTTCATTTTGCAGGCCAGCTGCTTCGACCGAAGGGCTTCAGGGATGTGGACTTGTGCGCTAAATGCTTCGCAACTCAAGTTGCAGTCGCCCCCGAGAAAGCATTTTCTCACTTCAGAACCACAGAGTCTGATCCAGTCAGTCAACCTTTTCTTTACCGTTTTTCAGCTGTGCAGCGACAGCCTGTGAAATAGTGTTTACTTAAGTTTTTGTACCTTTTTTCAGACATACCACACCGTGGACCATGAAGCGAGATTCTACACTGTACCAGAACACATACAGAAATCAGTTTTTCAGGTTCATAAAGTGCCGAAAAAACTGGAGATCATGGTGAGATCTTTGCTTCATTTCACGCCGAGAACAGTAGTTCCAAATGCAGTAAAAACCGCGTTCAGCTTATCCTGAGGTCTATAAAAATCCCAGTAGCAGAAAGGAGGCAAAGATAACTGCCAATTTTACAGACCAGTTTCGCTGTTCGCCTTGACTTATCCAGATTAGGTTGAAGCTTAGTCACTAATAATTTTTTTTCAAAATGTACGGCGCATGTCCACCAAAAATAATCAGTTATCGTTGTGTTTATGCAATGTACCCTGGTAAGGGGTGTCCAAACGATGTGTGAGGAGGAGCACTTGCCCACCCTGCAAGGTGAGGGCCGTCGCGCGACATGTTGATTGGTGCTTTTCTTACTTTGCAGAACGACATGTTTGCAGAGATGTGCATCATGGTGCGGCAGCCGTTCCTGGAGGTCAAGTCATACATCGAGTCCTACGACTTCTCCCTGCCCGCTTTGAGGATAATGCTCTGTATCCAAATGCGTTTTCACCACCAAAGTGACCTCAGTGGCAAATGCCGGTCTTAAGTACAGAAACCAAGGGGTACCTGTTATGTACAGGTCCAACAGGAGTAAACGGAGCTTGGAAGCGGTGGCTGAATTGCATCGCAGCGCCGTCTAGAAAATGCCGACAGGAAGCAACGAGCGCCGTTCTGGGGATGTGTCTGCACTGCCTCCGCCACCCTATCTGATAATACTGAATCGTCACTCTGCTGGCGCATCTGACTGCGCATGCCAGTTTTCAAGGGGCAGCGCTCAGCTGTAGAATGGCATTGTTGGTTACATGGCCGTTCGGCGCAATCAGTGGCGACCAAATCCACCGCCTTGAAGTTTGACGAAGGTACGTCCTTGAAAACGTTCCTTGTTATGCGCAATACAGTGCGCTTTCGGTGTCCTGCTCACGGGCGCGATCACATTATCTGACTTAGGTTTCGCAGGGCCTGCCTTTACAATGGAGTAAAAATAAACTGACAACAAAATGTAGCTTTGGAATATAGCCAGCATAAACTAAGGATAAATCTTTAGGATTTGTCCATTGTTTCTTTAAGGAATCCTAGCTGCTTCAAGGATCATTATTTTATTTGGGGTTGCTTCATTTGCTCCTGACTAATGGCTCTCAGTAATTTAACTCTGGAGTGTTCTGACGAAAGGTAAATAATACGTGTGCCCACAAATATTTTGCATGATAGGCAGGCAACACTACGCGACTTGCGACGAGGACATCGATGGCTGCATTGTATTGTGCATAACAAGGCACGCCTTCTAAGACGTAGCTTCTTCGAACTCGAAACCAGAGGGTTCAGTTGCTGATGATTGCGGCGAGTGGCAGTGTAACCAGTGCCATTCTACAGCCAAGCGCTACCCCTTGAAAACTGGCCCGCTCAGTCAGACGCGCCAGCAGGGTTAAGATTCAGCATTATCAGATAGGGTGGCGGGGCAGTGCGCGTGCATCCCCAGTACGGTGCTCGTTGCTTCTCGACGGCGTTTCTAGGCGGCTCTGTTTACTTCTGCGTGGACCTGTACGTGCACAAAAAGATGATTAGGCAGTACAGGTACTTCCTGTTCTGGTGGTTATGCTCCTGATTACTTACTTGACCAGCCGTGGACTGTCTTCCAAAATGTTCCGAACTTTTGTTGCTAAGACCAGTTTAACGTTGAGCATTGTTGATCACAGTGGAAAACTAGCTGTCCACAAGTAAGAACTTCTGGCACATTTAGCTTATTTTTGGTCGTGTGTAGGTTTGATGTCACGAAAGTAATCCTCTGTAATGAGAGTTTTTAACTTATGTTTTATGCCATGTACCATGGTTACAAAAAGGCTGACTGTACCCTGTAAATTTAACCAAAAATGTAGCGCTAAGTCTCCTGTGAGGTTCATTTAATGTTTTCATTAAAGGAGTAGTTTACGACTGTTCTTTTTGCTTGACATTTATATCTCATTGCAGGCAAAGGTGTCCCCATTGAGTGTTCTGTACATGTAACCCATTATTTTGTGTTGTAAGGATGTGCCTTATGTGTTATGGAAACCTTAATGGCAAGGCTTTCAGACGGCAAGTTGGGCTGTGGCAAAGCAGTCACCCAGGCTCACTTGTTGCATTATGCAGCCGTGAACGATTGGGTCATCGTGTCGAAGGAGTGGGGTAAGCATCTTGTCTTATTCTTAAACCTTGGATTGCAGAGATGCAGAGCTCTAAATGAAGCTTACAGTAAAGAATATGCCGTGCTGATCACAGCTTGAAAACAGAGCTAACTGCATTTTAAAGAGAGTAGTCCTTCTTGGGCTGTTTAAACGCAAAAATTTTAGTCTGTCTGTCTATCTGACCCTCAGCCTTCTGGTCAAAAGTTGAAACAAATCATCTAAGAGAAATCGATATATAGGCAGAACCGTTCGAAACAACTGGAACTGCTGGCGTTGGTCATGCATGTCCCCATTCTTTGGCGCGAAAGGAAGCCTCAAGCACATTTGAGGCAAAATTTAAGCACCTAATGAGTAGTTTCCTTGTTCTTTTAGTTGAGAATACACGTTGGGGTGGTTTTAAGATAAGTAAAAAAAAACGCAATGGTGCAGAAAGGCTCGAGCATGTGCAAAGTAAAAGGAAGCACAAAAGCAGAAGAGCTCCCGCTTGTGCTGCTCAAAGGAACAAAAGACAAAGAAAGAGAAGCGTGCTGTCCTAAAAGGTGGTGCACGAGCAGTGCTAAGGCGAGGAATATTTGAATTGTGTTCAACAAACCTCCGTTAATTTTGTGATGGAAGGAGCGAGATAGCAGAGGAAGAGTGTGAAGGATGGTAGCAGAGAAAGATTTAGTGAGAGGGGCTGTAGAAAACTGTAGTCTTTCAACGACATCTTCAGTGAAGCAAGCAGATACGCGGCAAATTTTTATGCACTGTGTTACAGCTACGGTTGAAACTCAATTTCATTAAACTCATTACTTAAATTTGTTAATTCATAGAGCAGGTTTTGATTCGCTAACTGCTCTCGTGTTTTTCAGTGTAATCATACATCTATTTATTCACAACTGTCGCTCTAGCTTGCATATTCCTAAGTCTTTATATTCACGAGATTTCTGATTTAACAAGGTACTGTATTTTATGTACATACGTGTTCGTTTCCTTCAATAAAAATTCCGTTGAATGGCGATTGTTTTATGTTCTTCTTCTTCAGTCTATATTACTAGTTGCGCTGATTTGCCACCATCATTATGGTGTGGATAGATGGGCAGCAACAGAGAGTTGACTAAATGCTACTGTGGACGCTGCTTTTGTTTTGCTTCAACGCTTTGCCTGTGTCCTGTGGGGCTTTGCTGAAACGTGATGGGGTAGTATGGTAGGGGAGTGTGACCATGTTGATGACACACTGTTACTGCAGCTGCCCACTGGGTGAAACGGCCCAAAGACCATGCCCCAAACGCCCGAGATGAAACCTTGATGGACTCTCCCATCGACGCTGCCCTCTGGCTGCAACATTTCAGAGTCCTGAATGCAGCACGGCTGAAGGAGCTTAACGTACGTGTATTTGTTTACATACTTTACTTCCGCTAGAGACCACCTCATGAGCCCCCTTGTACGCTTTTTTCCTGTTGTTTGCTTTTAGTGCACCATCTTCCCCCTTTTGTCTATACTGTGAATGAGTTCAGCCGACATACTACCAACTATATCATTTCTATCCCATTGACAATTGTGCTTGCACTTATTTGCTGTGCTCCAAAGGACATCATTGCATTTTTCTTGTAGTGCATTTGAGTGGAGTGCTCAGTTATTTACTCCACATTGAAACTTTGCTTTGTAAACTTTGCTTTGTAACAAATGAGGAATGCTGCCTTTTGTGTTGAGTGGAATAGTGCAATGCAAACCTTAGCTACACATTTTATTTTAATGGCTGTGGCCAATGCAAAAAGCTGTCATTTCTTGTTTTATACTACCCATTTGTTACAGTCACACAATGTTTTTTTTCTGAATATGTGTGTGCGTGTGTTTAGAGATACAGTCGAACCTCATTTACCCTTTAGCAGCCAACCCCAAGCTGTACTCATCACATGAGTTTGTACCAATATCGCTATTGATGAGTCAAACTCGTTCAGCCCGATTTTCTGCTCCTTCTGCCGCCAAAGATGTATAACGGTCGTCAATTGCTTTGCTTGCAATTTTCAAACCTAGATGGCGATAGTTGTCTATGAAAAACTGCATTTCGTGCCTTTGGTGCGTGTTTTAAGCCTGGCAACAGGCATTTCATAATGGTGCTTGGCAAGAAGAATGCTGGTGGCAGCGAAGCTCCAAGGAAAAAAGGTGCTTCTTGGAGCATTACAGAAAGCAGCGTTGTGACGACATGGAATTTGTGTCCAACAGCGACTGGGACGTTGACGTTACCCTGGATATTGCTTCAGATGACGATGAGAGTAAACATTGGCACGGCATGCATGGCATGCATTGAGGGAAAGCCACCGTCAACAGCAGTTTTTTTTTCTTTTTTCATTTTTGTGCCAATTCTAAACCGAAATCAAATTTCAGAGCCACAATTGCATTAAAAAATTTATGACTGCTTGAAAAAAATTTTTCGGAAGGTAAATTGGTGGTGAAAGGGTTAATTCGAACTCGAAGGGGTTCGAAAATTTGTTTGAATTAATGAAAGCTGTCTAAATATACATAATTTTGCCGGGACCGGAGCGTCAGTTTGAATAAACCAGAAGCTTGAATTAAGCGAATTCGAATTAACGAGGTTCGGCTGTAGTTAGGAAACTTGCTTGGAGAGCATTTACCCGTCTGACGTGTAATGCGCCTCTTCCTTCAGCTCACAACCACACAGACCTACAAGTGGTCCGAGCGGGAAGCCACGGAAAAGGGAGAGCCGCTGACAAACATAGTGGATCACGTGAGTCCCTCTGGCCTCGGTGCAACTGGCGACCGAACCCTGGTTGATGCCTCCCATTTGTGTGCAGGGCGTTGAGCGCATGAAGCACGCCTGCGACTGCATGGCCGCTCTTATTCAGGAGATCAAGCTGCAGACGGATGCCGGAAGGTGAGCCTAACCGCCGCTTATTTGGGCACATATGCTTGACGTGGCACATTTGCACTCAACGTGCGCAAGCGTGCTGCTCCACTATTTGAGGTCCCCCACTGTGCCAGTGCCAGGTGTAGTGTGATGTCAGCTGCAGAAGAGTTGTGGGCCTGCAGCTCACTCCTTTCCTAAAGTTGCTTTGTTCCACTGTCCTTTTCATCAGTGGCTCACACTTGCTGGCAGCACAACTTGCCCAGAAAGGAAAGTTAAATAGAGAAGCCATAAAAAAAAAATTGGCGCAGCTTGCAGTAGTGGTGCAAGGCTGGAGAAACAGCAGAGCTGGCGGCCCCTCTCCATTCATCGGAGACCCGGCTGCTGCACCTTACATTCATTTCCGAAATTGCTGCTGAAAGTGCTGCATGACTGGCAGGCCCAGGTTGTTTTGTCCGCGGGCTTTCACATCTCTCCGGAAGTGGACCATGCTGGCACGTGCTAAGACCTGTGGCCGAGTCCAAAGCCAATGCCCGCGCCACGAACCCAAAGGAAATGCTGTGCGCCCGGAATGCGATGATAGCTCAATCAGATCGATGCTGATTTCATAATGCGAGGAACCCGGGTTCGACTCCGACCATGTAAAGCTTTTTTTTTTCTTTCCCATTGGCCACACGTTATTGTTCCCCATTGCTGCTAACCCCATACCCCTCGGGCGTTTGGTGTGGCCCAGTGGTTAGGTTGCCAGTTTCACAGCGTAAAAATCCCGGGTTCGATTCCCGAGACCTCCCTAACCACTATTTTTTTCTTGAGGCTTCGAGGTTCCTTGGTGCGATGGATAGAAAAGGCTTGGCCTAAACAGCTCCGCTGTTAAAGGAGTACTGACATGAAATTTCAAAGCTATGTAGCAAACGCGCTAGCTGTGGTTGGCTGCTACGCTGTGTGTATCCTGTCACAGTTTTGATACTGACGTCATGCTGCCTGCTGCGTGGAGAGGGTGGAGACCAAGGCTGGTCTGGGCACGTGCACGTCCGCACTGGCAGTGGTGCGACGAGAACGGTGACGTCACGTGCGCCCTCCTGTCATGGCGGCTGCCTCGTTGTTAGATGCGACGCTATGAGGCATGTCCCTCCTGCGTTGTTGTCGCGGCGTCCGTCCGCATCCCTCCTCCGTTCTTCTCTCCCACAGCTGTGTGCAACACTCTCGCTCCGGCTCATTAGCATATCACAGCTGGCGCGCTTGTTTGGGCGCGCTTTGCTGCGTAATGCTGCATTAACAACTGCTCCGGCGCGCGCAAGTGCGACGCACACCACCTGTGCATGTGCAACTCTCCCCCGTTCTTCTCTCCGACAGCTGTGTGCAACACTCTCACTCCATCGCATTAGCATAACAACAGCTGCGCGCACGCTTCGCTCCGCTCGCGTCTGCTCTGGTGCGCAAGTGCGCACATGCGCGACTCTCCTCTGCTGTCTCCTCTCCTTCAGGCGCTTTGAATATAAAGCGGGTAGCGCGCTGCAGCGGTTCAGTCAGCGCTTTGAATATAAAGCGGGTAGCGCGCTGCAGCGGTTCAGTCAGCGCTCGCTCTCGTTCGACTCCGCGTGACTGCTTGACGACTCTGTGCTTGACTTGATTCTTCCGATGAAGACGTGATAAAAGCGACGGTCCAGTGAGTGGGCTGACACAATCCAATACCAGCGTCAGCGCAAACGCTCAAGGCAACGTTACGACCAATTGAACCCCCCGATGCGTCGCATCACATCAAGGTTCCCTCGCGGGAAGATGGGCGTAATTTTTGTTTAATCGAAACCTAAATTGACACAAATAAACGAGGCTGTACATAATTATTTGTGCTGGTATCAATTGTCTAATGTGCTGTTCTATGATTAGCGGGCTGGTACGTACCCGTAGCAGCGAAAGAAACTTTAGATGAAAATTTTGTGTCAATACTCCTTAAACAAGAGGGAGGTGATCAGTTGGGCATGTGCAGCTTACTTGCTCTTGAAGGCATTGCCGTGGATTGTGCAAGATGAGCACATTGTATGCTGGCAGCCGGTCATGTTCCCTTGCCCATGGCTTTGGGTAGGCCATATACGGCCCCCGAGCATGTCATACCATAACAGAAGCCATTTTAAGAGCAGAGCTGTTTAGGCCGACACAAATCCATCCGGCGTGGACAGAAAATCTAGAGCGCATGTGGGCGTGTGCCTCATGGCGACCACCCGGCGTCGTCCAGTCTTGTGTATGGGCTTATGTCACATGAAGAGCTCCTGTCTTCGTCGTCGTGTAGAGACTGGCACAGCACGAGTCCGCCGTGCCGAAGACAATGACGACGAATCTGTCAAGGCATGGCTTCACAGTCCACACGTGGAGATGGCCACTGGACCGGGTGAAGAAGAAGTGGAGGTCTACGGAGGCAAGGACGCGCTACAAGAGGATTTGCCCTACCAGGCTGTGCCGTCGGAAGATGACGACGATTGCTGCTGAATAAAACACATTACATACTTCAATGGTATTTGCTTTACAGTGCCGAGCGAAATGGCTTTGCACTGCTGGAGTCTGGCTGCTCCCCTCTCTCATGGGATCCGCTGTCAGTGCGCGAAGAAGCTAGGTCGACCACAGCTCTGCTGTTTCTCCAGCCTTGCTCCAAGTGCAATCGGTGCCAATATTTTTTTCATAGGAATGAGGGAAGTTGCTTGGAACAGTGGAGTGGCTAAAAATGTGACAAGACTGAAGCATTCTAGAGCCACTGTTTATCTACTTGGTTCCAGCTCGCTGGGTGCGGTCAGAGCCTATTGCTAAAGATAAGTTTATCAATGTTGTTTTGTCCGTGCCCTTTGTTAGCGAACATGGGGAAGTAAATGCAGCTTTGCAGGTTTTTGCTTGAACAAGGACCAAGTGCCCTTTGAAAATGTTGCGGTCATTATTGGGTGGCAATTATGCACTTCTGTACAGGATGAAAACCATGGTGATTGTGAAAGGGGTGAACAGCTTCTGGCAAGACACCTACCTGCGTCGATTGGACAAGTCATACGTGAGTGCATGACAAATGCTGCTTGCACTGGCTCTTGTCACACTGCTGCTAAAGCCCTTTATGCTGTGAGTCGAGCAACATAGCCTCCATATTTATTTCCAGATTGGCGCAAAAGACATGACAATAGTGAGGAACTTCAAGGAGATTCTCAAGAATGACTGGGTAAGGCCTGCTAAGACGGAGGTTCATCTGCTATACAATTTGAAAATCTTGCAGTTAAGAAGAAAAAAAGGTTGCAGGTTCATTGGATTACAATGCCTGTGTGCGTGTGCGTTTGCTTGCAGAGAAACGCGGCGATAGTTGTGAGTGTTGACGAGGCTGCTACGTCGCTGAAGCACCATGGGCTGACAATAGACCACGTGCCTGGCTACTATCCCAAGTATCTTCTTGGACTTGAGGTAACCACTGCCTCACTGCTGGGTGCATGTTTTGGTACCTCTCTGAATACGTAGGGTTTGTCAAGAAGCTAGCACGGTGCCGGTTGTGCAAAAGCAGCAACCAGGGGCCCATTGGTGGTAACACAGCTGAATTTTAAAGGTGAAATTTGTGGAACTAGTTGTGAACTCACAGGGTTTAAAGTAGCTTGTTTGTTTGGGGGCTCTGGCTCCTTTCAACTCAAGTTTCTCAGTGCCCCAAGATGTGTGGCAGAATGGGCTGTAAAGTGGGTAATTCTTGTGAAAATTTTTAACATGGTCCATCAACTTGTTTTGGTAAAGTAAAGCTGATAAAAACAAGAACATTCTGTTTATTTGGGTTTTCTTTTCACTTTAATCAATATCAGCAACTGGAAACACCTCGAGCCTGCCATATTTGCAGACTGCCCATGGTCGTCGCTGATTAATATTAGTAGTAACGGGGCACTGTTACAGAAGACTTGCAAGGTACTTTCTGCAGCCAATTAGAACGCTCTAAAAGCATAAAATTGCACATTGTTCAATTCAAAAAGAATACACGATCGGAGGTCTCTAGCATTATTATTCAGCTCCTCATCCCAGAAAACAAGTGCACCTGGAAATCGTGTGTCAGAAAGGGATTTTTTGAAAGCAGAAAATTTTGATCTGCCCTATGCAAGTGCAAACTTTCATCTTGCAAAGTAGTGCCCCTAAGCAGCGCAGAGATCGTGGCATTGTGATTGTTGAATTGGTTGGCTCCACCTTTCCTTCTATCTGGCCCCCTAGCCTAGAAATAATTGGTGCAAGGAGTGCTGATGTGCTTGGTTACGGCAGCGGCTTCGCTAAAATAAAACATGGGACGGGCGGTTTCTTGATTAGGGCAGCACTGAAGGAAGGGCAAGCTGTAGCACTGCTGCTCAACTCCAGCCATGAGTGGCATTGATGGCATTGTTTATATCAGTTGTACACAAGCGTTTTTGATTTTTTAATTTGGTCAGAAAAAAAGTAACTGTCGGGAATCGAACCCAAGACCTTGTGCTCAGTAACGCAGCACCTTAGCCAGGAAGGCCCTGTGGCGGGCGATAGCCCAGGTGTAGCTTTGCCGCATTACACTGCTGTGTGAACACTTATTATGTGGTTGCTGTGCCATCCATGCAGGTGCCACTATATTGCTGTGGGTGCGCTACAAATGTACCAGTGATGTGCTGTGGTACAAGGTGGCAGCGCTACAGTTGTGATTTTCCAGATTTAGCTTCTGGCGTGCGAAAATCTATGCCGAGCTGCTTTCTGCACCCCCCCCCCCCTCCCCTCCCCTTTTTCTGCTTATATGCAGCACCAATGGCTAGCGGCTAGGAATGAAGTGTGTGGTTCGAAAAAATTAGCAGTGCACCAACCTGATTCCTGGCAGTATGTCACTGGCAGAATGCAGAACCTTTTTTGTACGTTACCCCACTAAATGTTACAGCAGAGCTGCATTCAGTTAGTTGATTCTTGAAAATGTGCGGAAAATGTGCATTCGGTTTGTTTCAAATACCATTGGAGCTTATGCATTCAACAAGAACGGAAAGATGTTAAACCGTTCTTGTTGAATGGTATTTGAAACAAACCGAATGCACATTTTCCGCACATTTTCAAGAATCAAAATTGCATCTTTAATGGCTATTGCTTACTTTCGACATTATGATGAAACTTTTTTGGGAACAAGCCACGAAAACCAGTGGTGCCTGTTGCCTGTTAGCTACCGATAAAGTGCCATCTCGATGTTTTTTAGATGCGACGGCATCTCATTCACTCGCCTTGTCCCTCCATATGGCGTTGTCGTTGTCCGTCCACACCCCTCCCCCATTCTCCTCGCCGTGCGAGCTGTGCTCTCCGCCGCTCACCCCCTCTCCTCTTCGATAGCAAACACTCTCTCGCGAGGGGCATTGGATTGGATTCGATGGGATTGGCTTGGCTTGGATTAGATTAAAGTTGATTGTGTTGCGTCATAGCCGCGGCAGGGGGTTCACGGCACGTTTTACGCGATGGGAGAATCAACCTAACGGAAACAACAACGCAACCCCCTATGCGTCGCATCTACACAGGGGTTCCCGCGAGGGGAGGTGGGAGTAATTTTGTTTCATGCTACTAATGTAGCAGGGTTTTCCACAGAAATTTTCGAGGGGTGGGCATTTTGAGAAAAAGGGGACAAGATGCTAAATTCAAGAATTTCAAATTTACAATTACAAAAATTGATCAACTCCGGTTAGATATTTGGCATTGTGGTGCTGTGTCACACTGAAGAGTGCAAGCTCTTGAATTAAAGCGATAAGTAAAAGCAATGACTCTGCGATTTGCATCCAACGGCAATCTTCGAGACTTCAGCGCCACTTGCCCAGGCTCCTTTTTGTGTATTTAACCAGGTGGCAGGAGGTGCGGCCAGCAGACGTTTTTCGCGCAGAGTGGCTGTGTTTAGTTCCTCAGGTGCACATTTCAAATGCTTCAGTCGGAGCACTGGGTGGTCTACAGAAAGCAGTGGGCGGTGAATTGGAGGAGTAGGGGGCATTTACACAGCCACCCACCGTGGGGAAAACCGTATAGCATAGGTAGACATGTTGATAAAATGAGGGAATGAAAAAAATAATTATGCCCACCAGCTGTTTCCTAGGTAACATGAAATCTCCACTGCTTTAGCAAGTGCTGATTATTCACAGCAAGCGGCACTAGTTATCTTAACTGTTGGATTGGTCATTCGCTTTCACTTTGTCCACTTAGATACCTGTTTTCATTTACAGGGGTTTGAGTTCTTTGAGCCATTCATCCCAGTGCATGTGCCAAAGTTCAATGAAAAGGAAATGGACAGCTGCCTCGACTACTACATTGACCGGGGTTACATTCAGAACCCAAAAGGTGAGAGAACCATGCGTGCACTGAGGCCCTCTTTTTCAACACTGCTGCGCATACATCCATCTTTTCCCCTGACAAAAAAAAAAAAAAAAAAAAAAAAAGACAGTGGATTTCTGTTGCGATAAGTGCTCGTACAAAAACATGATAAATTAATGTGCCAGTCAACAAAAATTTTTATGAATAAAGGGGAACCCTGGTATTGAGGTCATTTTTGTTATTTTTAAGCCTATGTGTTGGGGATTGTTTACACTGTTTGTTTTACCATGCTAAGCCTATACTTCGGATCATCCATAAATGAATCATCCACATTCCGGCGCTTCCCGTAAATGTACCTTTTGTCAATCGCACTGTGATTTTAACTCTTCATGACCATGGGAAAATTGACCGATTTTTAGGGGTCCAAAAAAACATTTTTTTGCTGAAAAAAATTGTTTCGGCACTAATGGCAAAAACACAAAATGCAGATTATTTAACGGCCTTTCCAATAACACCAGTTTTTTAAATGTTTTCATACATCATGGTTGTGAAAAAATCAATTTTTGTCAAGTCGAAGAAAATGATAAAAAAGGAATTGTGTATAACAAACCACAGGTAGTAAAAAAAATAAAAATATAAATTTTGTAGGTAAACATTTCAAAAACACGCCCTAGAAAAAATTTCGACTTGCGCGGAACAGTTTGTCAGATAAAAAAAATGTTAGCACATGTGGTGCCCGTGCCATGCGGTGAAGCCCAACCTCCATTTCAAAATGTGCAATTTCGGGTGGTTCCATGGAAGAAATCCGGCGGTTTGACATTAGTATCAGGGGCACCAATTTGCCCCCACGTAACGTAAAAACATCTTGTCAATGACTCACTTTGCATTTAAGGCCAGCACAGTATTTGGGACAAGCACGCGATGCAGAAAAGCATGAAGTTGAAAACGGAATTCCGTGGTTGATGCTTGTTGACGTTCAGTCAGTTATCTCTCAAAACATAAAGTTGCACTTTATTATCATCTTTTGACTCGCTATTGTAGCCCTGCTTGCAGGAATGAGGTGCGATGTACAAGAATCGCGCGCTACAAACTTTGGCCAAGTAGCTATTGCGCGATAAAAAAGATCAGTTCCTCCATTGCAGTGCCACCTAACATTTTTAAATGAAACAGTACAAAACTTATTGGAGACTTCGTCCGAATAGACAGTTCAACTAAACAGCAACACCAGACCCCCGGAGATACGCTCGTATGGAAACGAAACTGGCAGTGTAAGGCTGGTTTGAAGCGCTCTCCTCATCAGAACAGATATCTGGCGACTGGTTGTGATCTTTTGACTTGTATCGGAAGTTCTTATCGCAGAAATCGGGTTAGGGTTGGGTGAAATCAGGAGTGGCATGCGTTTTTCGAGGATCAGTCGCAGACATTCAAGGCGCCATGGCAGGTAGGCTTGAAGCTGGGTAACTGCGTAGTAGTGCCAACTAGGAATTTCGCGATGCAGAAACGAAGCCGAAACTGTTGTAAACTGTTCGTGAATGGTCCTGTGGTACTTTAAGTAGAACTACAACACAACTTAAAACAACGTGTGCAAAGGCAATATAACTGCCTAAAATCACAAAGGAGCTTTTGCATAGCAGGCACTGCTTGACATTTTCAGCCGATTTCAGGGATTATTACTGTAAGAGTGCAAACCTGACGATTGAAAATCGTTTGTTGATTCACCATTCGTGCCCTGATAACAAAAACCAAATGCTGATGCAGAGCAACTATGGGTGGCACGCATTCTTCGTTGGTAGCAGTGACGTGCGATGACCACGCCCCTTTTCCACACCCAGGGGATACAAACGCGTGTCAAAAATCATGTTTTTGTTGCAAAAATGAAAACAAAACTGATTTTGAAAGGGCATTTTCTGAGCTAACTTCATGAGCTAACTCCAAATAGGTTTACTTGTTCCAGCAATGCCTGGAACGCTATGAAAAGGGGCTCCGAAGGTATCGTTCAAGTTGAATGAGTTTGAATAGGCGCGGTAACGAAAGAGTTAAACTTTGCCACCTAATATGGACAAGTAAAGACATTGTTGTAAATGTGGCTTTCTGCTTGTTTCGCAAGCCACGTGTAGTATGGGTCCAAAACAGCACATAAAGTAGTGCATCCAACCCCTTTCTTTTTCCAGGTTGGACAGAGGAAGGCAGGGCGGAACTCAAATTTATCAGTGGCTACAACCCCAGGGACCTCGTCAAGATATGCCGGTGGCGGTGACTCTGCAACGAGCGATTCGTACGAGCTGAGAATAGCAAATAAATTCATGTAGCAAAAAGAAATGGCTTTTTTGCATGCATCAGGAATGTTGAGCTTGGACAGTTTCCAAGGTTGTGATGGAAAGTAGCAATTGAAGGTTGCATCACGCGGCACTGGGTTACTTTTGTCAGCACGGATTTCCGTCAAGATTACACTGTGTGCAGTAGTGCAGAGCTTGTAACCCTCTAACAGTGGTCCATCGGGAGTTGCTTGATAAAAAGAAAGGCAACACGGTGGCCTGTAAGGGAAACCTTCAGCATTGTAAAACAACAGCCAACAATGCGGGCCAATAAAATGGCAAACTAGTAAAAGCCTGTTGCAGTAATTTCTCTTCCCTAGTCGCAGAACAAAACACTGGAATCTGCATGCAGAAACAGTTCTTGGTGCAGTAGTGAAGTCTCGTATGGTGGACGCAAAATTGTAAGCCCCACGAAGACAATTTAAACATGCTCGAAATGCTCACGGTACTAAGTGTATCCCTCGAGCTGTAATGGCTACCTTGCTGGTTTAACAACTAAAGGCACTTATGTAACACACAACTTAAGATGTCAGTTTTTACAGCCATTTTTGATAGCTTCACATGCTGTAATAAACGGAATTTCTTTTTTTTTTTTTTCTTTGATGCAACAAAACATTTGTAATCAACTCAGTTTAATGCAAACTAATGTATTTGTAATGGGGCAAAAGATTTTCTCTGCAGCTAAAGCTCGTGTTTCCAAAAGCTTTGCTGCACAGCACCCCACAGGACGTGTGATGTCACTGCATGCGCTATTCTATTTAACTCTTGCTGAAAGGAGCCCGCCATTTGGGCTCTGTGGCGTCAAGGTAGAGTTCTGTATACTGGCGCCGACGGCCTGGGTTCAAGCCCCAACGGGTCTACCTACCCTTTAATTTCTTTTTATTGCAAAGTTTTTTTTTCTTATAAACTCCATTCTGCGTGTTGTTTTTAATACTAATGGTGATTTGGTATATTATAGGTCACTAGGTTCAGGGTGCAGCCCATGACCGTGTTTTTTAATTCACGTCGTGCATCGCGCAAAGACACGTCCTGTGTGGTGCTGTTCAGAGAAGCGCTTGGAAATACATTGCTGGGAATTGAACTGGCAAGCTAGAGAAATCGCACCCCTGAGCAACCACTGCACGTAAAACATTTCAATGTGCATACTGTACTTGTCCACTGAAACGCAGTGTGAAAAATTTCGGCATACCAACTTGTGCTCGACACAACCACCTGATGTTGCAAAGAATTGGGTCAACAGTGGCGGTAGCCCTGGCGTGAGAACATAAGCTAATATTACGCTGAAGTGATGTGAACTGAAAAAGGTGAAAGCTTAAGTGCGTGCACTACTCAACCCTAACGTTTCGCATTTCAATCCTTCAGTGTTGTACACACCAGACGCCCAGTCTGATTGCCCGCTACAAAGGGCACTTAACCAAACAAATTTCCTTTGGCATCTAAGCCCGGGCCTGTTCATGCACACACGGGCCCTCCCTAGGCTTAGAAATAAATGACGGGGCCCGGGCCGTGCTTGGGCTGGGCTCACTTATGGACGTCCGGGCTAGGTGTTGCGGGCCCTGGTTGGGCTCGGGCTTCATGAAGCGGGCCCGTGCAGCGCTCTACTGTGTGCATACTGATGCTGTAATTGTGAGTGACTGCTCAAGCGCATCACCTGTAAAGCCTGAATGCTAATGATGAATGAGCCATTCTTTCAGTGTAAAGCTGCGAAAGCAGTGGTGGTGGTTGCCAAGGCTATGCAGGGAGTACAGCAGACTAGGGGGAAGCTATATGTTGCAGTCTCCTAGAGAGAGAGAGAGAAAAAAAATGGTTAATAGTGCAAACGATGGGGGTTGAGCCATTGCTCAATTACTCTGCAGGCCTTGTGCAACGGAGGGGCGAAGGTGCTGATTGTCGCCATCACTCCATTGCAGATTAGAATATAAGGTCTTATAGAGCAGTTATATGTCAGTCTGAAACGGAGTGATTTTGGTAGTCGGCACCTTTGCCTCTTGTTGCGCAAGGGCTGCAGACTAACAGAGAACACTGGGAGAAAGTAATTAACATAGCATCAAATTGTAAACAGCACCTTCATTTTAAGCGGTTGCTTGAGCTACAAGCTGAAGAGTTTATACAGAAGCATACGTTGACCACTCTTCAGAAGGTTAGGAGTTCAAAAATTTGAAGGTCAGCTTAATTACGGATGTTTGTAGAGCGAAATTTTTTTGATACGCTTCTCATGATAAGTGAAAAATGAAACCAGTTATCCAAAATATGCAGTGCACAGTCAGCAGTATTCTGCACATTATTTGGTTGCGAAATGATGTAATTACGAAATGTTAGGAAAGTAATTGTTTGCATTGGATGTGGAAAAAAAAAAGTTTGTGGGCATCGAAGCAGTTGCAGACAAATGCAGAAATAGGTACAATAGGAGGAAATAATTTGAATAATGAGCAGTTAAAGATCATCGCTGATAGATTGGAAGATGAAATCAATAAATACCCAGGCAAAAATTGGGATTACGATGAAATAATTGCGTTCATAAAGGGTAAGATTAATGAAGAAAAGGAACGAAACCGATGGAAAGGGAAGAGAAAGCCGAGAAGCTGGTGGAATAAGGAAATAAAAGAGGCTATCGACCAGCGAAGAAAGGCGTCTAGAGAACATAGAGAAGCAAAAAGAACTAGTATGGAACCGGAGGTAGTGAAGGAAAAGTGGGATGTCTACCGTGGGAGAAAACTAGAAGTGCAGAAAATGGTGCAAGCGAAGATCAAGCAGAAAAGCGAACAATGGATGGCAGAAATACGGAAGAAGGACAAAAGCGCATCCAAGAAGTTTTGGAACCATGTAAAATCACTAAGCTCAAAAAACGATAACCAGCAAAAATTCCTGATTGATGAGGAGGGGGAACACTTAGAAGGAGAGCACGCGTTGGCGCATATTCATCGAGTGATTAGTGAGAAGTTTAGGATAATAGTGGTAGGGAAACCTGCACCGATAACATCAGCGCCACAAAAGACTGCGGAAAGGGAAATAAGTTTGAGCAACCTTGATTGGAAAAAAGCAGAGCAAAAGGTTTCCCCTCAGACAGCAGTGGGCCCGGACGGAATACCAATGCAACTGATAAACCTACTTGGACCTAAAAGTAAGGAATCGTTTATGAGGGCAATAGATAAGGTAATAGAAACCAAACAAGTACCAGAGGACTGGTTAGAAAGTAGGATGAATTTAATATATAAAGGCAGAGGAGACAAAGCCAGTATTGAGTCATACAGACCACTCACAGTAACGTCGGTGGTGTATAGATTCGTAATGCAGGCGATAAAAGCAGAAATTCAAGCATGGATGGAAGAAAATGAAATACTTGGGGAACTGCAGAATGGATTTAGACAAGACAGGCGACTGGATGACAATCTGTTCGTGATAACGCAATGCATTGAAATTGCGAAAGCACAGAATAGACCACTATGGATTACGTTCTTGGACATTAAAGGGGCATATGACAACGTAAACAGAGAACGGCTGTGGAGTATGTTGAAACTCCAGGGATTAGATGACGAGTTAGTACAGTTCCTTATAGCAATCTATAAAGACAATAGAGTGCACCTTACTTGGGAAGGACAGAAATGCGCCCGGCAGGTCAACATCCATCGGGGACTGAAACAGGGATGCCCTTTGAGCCCAATACTGTTCATGCTTTACATGGCAGGGTTAGAAAAGAAACTGGAGGAAAGTCAAGTAGGGTTTAGCCTAACCCATATGCTGCAAGGCGAAGTGGTACAACAGCATATTCCGGGAATGTTATACGCAGACGACATTGTTCTTTTAGCTGATAACCAAACCGATATGCAGCGGCTAATAAATATTTGCGGCCAGGAAGCCACTGACCTCGGGTTAAATTTCGGTGCAGAAAAATCAGGAATAATGGTTTTCAATGACGCTACCACCGACGTAGTGTCTATCCAGCAAGGCGAATTACCTAGAGTCAAGGAATATAAATATTTGGGAGTGTGGATAAACGAAGGGGATAGCTACTTAAGTACTCACGAGGAGCAACTTAAGGTTAAGGGAAAGCGAAACGCAGCTATAATGAAGCATAGAGCTCTGTGGGGGTATAACAAATATGAAGTAGTAAGAGGAATGTGGAAAGGAGTAATGGTTCCGGGTCTCACGTTTGCGAATGCTGTACTCTGCTTAAAATCAGACGTTCTATCACGCCTTGAAGTAAACCAGAGAACGGTAGGACGTCTGGCCTTAGGCGCGCATGGAAAAACAACTAACGAAGCAGTTCAGGGAGATATGGGCTGGGCGTCGTTTGAAGTTAGAGAAGCTCAGAGTAAAATATGCTTTGAGATGAGGTTGAGGGCAATGGATCAACGAAGGTGGGCAGCTAAGGTTTTTAGGTACCTATACTTGAAAAGCGTGGACACGCAGTGGTTAAGAAAGACTAGAAGGCTAACGATGAAATACGGAAAGAACAGTGGGGAATCCAAAACAGCCAAGGTAACCAAAAAAGAGGCAAGGCAGATTGAAACGAATAAATGGAGGGAAAAAATGGAAACCAAAACGTCGTTAGAGATGTACAGGGCTGAGAAGATGAACATCAGAAAGGAAAATTTCTACGATAATTCCCAGGGCAGTGCTTTGCTTTTTGAGGCTAGAGCAGGTTGCCTGCGAACTAAGAGTTTTGTGGGGAAGTATTCACAAAATGATGGGGTATGCGTGGTCTGCGGAAAAGAAACAGAAACTATGCGGCACATCGTGCTAGAATGTGAGGGTATCCATCCAAATCTACATGAAGGGAATATTGGGCTGTCAGAAGCCCTAGGATTTAAAGGTATCACAGAGGAAGTTAACTTCAAGGCTGTCGAGGGGACGAAAAGAAGATTAGAATGCTGGTGGACGAAAAGCAGAGAGGGGAATATTGCCTAGGACAGTTACCACTTGTAACAGAAAAAAAAAAAAGTATTTTGTGCCTAATAAGCTTTTTGTGTCTGCCCTAAGCAGCGCTAATATTGAACCAAAAGTGTAAAACATAGGTATATTAGTTTTTTTTTGGTAAGAT
The DNA here is from genome assembly GCF_048455015.1 of Haemaphysalis longicornis. Classification (NCBI taxonomy): domain Eukaryota; kingdom Metazoa; phylum Arthropoda; class Arachnida; order Ixodida; family Ixodidae; genus Haemaphysalis; species Haemaphysalis longicornis. The sequence continues at coordinate 252,153,331 of NW_027526295.1, forward strand.
GACATGTCATCACCCCGATACAAAGGGGAAACCAATAGAAATCATCATCATCATCATCATCATCAGTTCTCATAATGTGTAAACGTGAGTGCATTACTTGCTGCCGAGTAACTGTTGAAGAGAAATGCTGCCGAGGTTAAACCTGTCACCTCAGGCCAGCTTTGCGCCACCTAGTGGATTAACTGCAAGGCAGTGCCCAACAGAGCCACATCATTGCTGCCTACTGCAATGGTGGTACACATGGCTACGGAGTATTAGCAGTGGTGTAGAAGCCGAGGACTGAATACTCACCATGACCAGTTTGCACTTCTTTAATTAGATAACTTTCTGCTACGGCTTTCTTGAGACGCTGGGCAAATAGCACAAGGAGCCGAGTAACGCTTCCACATTATCGAAGAAGCTGAGGCTCCCAAATGGTCCTACATGCGAGGCATCTGCAGGACCTATCCAACAGCCCAACATGTCCCACTTGGCTTCCTGTATGCCAAACTGTTGAAACTCTACCATGAACAACTAGCTTAAAGGGATGGCTCAATTCCCCCCCCCCCCCCCCCCCCCCCTCCCCACACGCACTGTCGTACACCTATGTTCTCTCTCTTTCCTGATGTGATACCAGTGTGATGGGTTGTTTGCACTGATCGTTTGAACAAGCATAACACATAAGAAAGAGAACAGAAACATGCAGCATGAAGAAAAATTTGGCTCAAACTTTAGCCTTCTTACTGTTACCCTAGGCATGAAAACTTTGGCAAAAATGTGAGACCAAGCACTTTCACTCAACAACACAACTGTGCAACTCGACAAAGCCAAGTTTATTCATTTTTACAAATGAGGGGAATTAACTCCAGCAAAGCCGTGCCAACTTCAGTTTACTACGACCCTAGTGCTGTTACACATGTGGGCGTTGCCAACATTTTTGCGTTGGCCACTATTGAAGTGCCGGCAGAGTAACAAACCATTGTTGCATCACCCGCAGCCAGGTCGTGCGGCTACTTGTTCTTGGAGAGCGTGCGCTGCTTCTCGGCATGCTCAACCACCTTCTCGCTGACGGGCAGGCCCTTGCGCTTGCGCACTGCATTCATGTACTTGCGGGCCCGGTTCTCCGTGTCCGCCTTCTCCCCAAAGTGCGCGTACTCCTCTTCGGTTGACGGCACCCAGAAAGGATCCACATCCACCACCTGGCAGAGAAAGAGGGGAAGAGCACACAGGGCATCAGGAGCAGGACGGTACCTAGCGGGGCGTTTCGCATCTGTGGGGCTCGTGCTTCGATTGCCCTCGTGTGCTCTCCACGGAACCACTGAACTGAAGTGGCTAGGGCATTGTGCTGCTGCTCAGCTAAAGGACGCAGGTTCGACGCCAGCCACGGTGGTCCCTTTTTCGGATGGAGGTGAAAAATGAAAACGCCCCTGTATCGGCACTATGGCACATGACAGAGTTCCCCAGGTGGTAAAAATTAACCTGGAGCCTGCCACTACGGTGCACCTCATAGCCCAGGTGTAGATTCGGGGTGTGAAACACCCAAAGATAAAAAAAATACCACTGAGCAGGGGCACTGATAACATAACTCGTGTTAGACTTTTCCAACTGCACTGGCATTCATGGGGATACGTGAAGTTACCCATTAAGGTGTCAGAGGCAGGTGCTACCCAGTGTTGGAAGCAGAACAGGAACCTCCCATCTTTGCATGTCATCAGGTGACAAACTATCGGGGAAGAAGAGATAGTGTGGGAAAAAGAATGAGCAAAGTGACAAGACAGCTGGGTTTCTCCTTCAAAACTTTGTTTGTATAGCTTAATTGTTATAAATTCTGACTAGTATACCTAGCTAGCACAGCTAGAGCTCAACAGGGCCTTTAATATGGGAAAATGTTGGTTCCTGTGCTTGCCTCACTGGAATCTACACCGAAAAGAAACAGTAACACTGCAGCACTTCCTCTCTTTCCTCTGCTTTCTTTTCTTCTCTGTTTTCTTCTGCAGCTGATGCTGCTGCAACATCACTGCACTGTATGATACTGCTTCCTTTTGGCTTCACAACAACTACCTGCCTGACTATCTGCCTTCCTCCAAAGTGTGGATGCACCTAATTGCGAGTAGCTCAGTTGGCAGTGCACCGACTTCCGGCCAGAAGACTCAGGCTCTGTTTGCTCTACTGATTTCGATGTTCTCGTGCTGGGAGTATTGCTGGAGAACTTATAAATAAATCACTTTCAACCATTGTGTCTGCTTGTCCACCTCCATTAGTCGGAAGTGTGCTCATAGTGATGCTAGGCCACTCCTCTCATTAACGGCAAGCAGGCATTAGTCCCTCACACCTGCGATGTTCCCTGCAGGGAATTTTCGGCTGAAATTTCGGCCAAAAGGGAATCTTTAATAGATGCAGAGAATTTTATTAGGAGTCGTGAAGTGAAAAAGAAAACTAATTTAGTAAAGTGGACCTCTCATCATTTATTACTTTTTTTTAAGTTCCCTTTACACTTCCTCGGATTTATGTTCAAATACCCGCAGTCGTGTTCACGCAAGCCACAAGCATCCAAGACTGATTCCGATATGGCTCATAAAACAGGAGGGAGCATAGAGGAAAGAATGCTCCATGAGAAAAAGCTAGTAAGCTGACGGGCTGAAGCATGTTTACACGTTTTATTTCTGTGAAAATTTTTGGGTGCTTTCGGGTCTGGGTGTTGTCAACAAGAGATGGTGCCAGCAGTGTTGGCACTCAGCTAAAATTACTTAAGTCACCCAACAATATGTCTTGTTCTTTTTAAATGGGAAGTTTTACCTCAGAGCTTTAGTGTGCAAAGTAAGCATGCTGTTTGGTACAAAATGTGAAATGCATTGTCAAATGGCAGGTTTAGTGGTATCTAGTTCATGCTGAAACTCTGATTCTCTGAACAGCATGCGAGTTGCATAAAGTAGACGTAGGTGGCACTAGTTAATGTCAAAAACTGAACAGGAAACCGTGTAAAGATTTATCATTTGCAAAAAGAGAATGTAGAGAAATGTAGAGAATTCTGGAGAAACCTGTGGGAAAAAAATGTTAAAATAGGGAATTTCTGAACCTTGAAATGAGAGTTTTCCTCCTCAGTACAGAACATCACTGCATCACACCTCAAGTCCTCATTTATCCTTACGATTTGGAATTACTCATTTTATAAAGCTCTTTCCCTTTTCATTTCTCATCCTAAAACCCAATCCAATGCTTCCACCCATAGCCATGTGGCTCGAAAGATGCAAAGATGTCTATTTTTGTGGTCTTTCTTTCAACTATCTGCCTTTCATCCAAATGCTCAAAGCACAGTTGGCAGTCCCCCTGGCTGCATACACAAGACCAACAATTGATTTCGACCACTGACTTTTTTATTTTCTGACAATTTATTAATACGGGACATTCTTGGGCTACTTTCGCATGTTGTGTGTGCCGTTGACCAACAACCTCGAAATGTCCTTGAGCTACTCCTCCAAATGTTGGTCGTGTGCGTGTGTGTGCGCCACCAATCAAAAACCTTGAAGCCTTCAACTCTGATTGACTGATAGCCTCAGTCACACCAAAAAAACGGGAAAACGAATCCACTTCTCTCATTACTATAAAAACTGAAACTCATGTTAATTGTCTTTATCTTGGCGCAAAAAAACGTCCAGGCAAAGTACTGAGCGAATAGTGTTGCTGCTGATGATGATGTTTGAATGTTTATGGCACAAGGCCAACTAGGGCAAAGAGCGCCAAGAACTTACGCGTTTTGATGTATAGGTGACTACTAAAATTGGTTAGAGTGAACACAGATAAAATCAATTAAAGACGATGAGGACGGCTGGTGTACAGGGCCAGGATGAAGGCCAAGAGTGGTTAAAAGATAAATAAGGTGGCTGGTGTAGAGGACCAGGGGTAAAACTATAGGTGGTATGAGATGAGACGTGAGAAGTGAACCTCTAATAGAAACTTAAAGCTGCACTGAACAGAAAACATGGCATCGTCTCCTAAAAAGTATGGTGGATATAATAAAATATGTTGTCTGTAGAGTTCTCTGAAGTGTTTGCGTCATGTAATGTCAAGTGCCTTGCATTGAATGAGAATGTATATCACGGATAGGCCCTCCCCACACCTGCTACACAGGGGTCTTGGAGATCCCGTGAGCAGATGCGAGTGTGTTACATGTGTGTGGCCTATCTGTAACCTAGCTAAGGTAACTTTAATGTGTCTGTTGTGTGAGTCAGTAGTGTACTGTCCCGAGTGTGGTTTTATTACGTGTCGTTTGCTGTCTGTGTGTTCGCTCCAGTCTGCTTGCCATGTTTTACGGAGTTGTCTTATGTGTGGCTTGAGGTCTGTGTAAGGTAGCGTTGTTATGTTTACTGTGTTTCGGAGTGCAGTGGTGGCGGCCATTTCATCCGCCAGTTCATTTCTGCTGATGCCAGAGTCACTCGACAAGCTGTCACTTCAAGGTTTGAAGAATAAGCTAGCGCTAGCATAAGTAATTTGAAAACAAGATTAATGACGTAGTTTTTCTATGAATTTTCGGATGACAATGTACGGACAATGCTCAGTGAATCTGTATGAACGATGGACTCAGGAGTATGATATTCCCCTATGTGACTTACAAAAAGAAAAATGCCATATGCTTCTGCCGTAAAAATACGTGTCTTTACATTCATGGTTCTACCTGCACTAAAATTGAGTGCGTACGCAGCACAAGACACCGTAGTGAAAGTGTTGCGAATTGCAAATATTTTACGCATGCAAGACAACTGAAATGTGCCATGATTTTTACCTCTTTCCAAGCAATTTGAGGGACAGAGAGTCAGAGTGGCCACAATTTTTTGTCACAAATTTCTACTATAAATTTTAACACTTAAAAAACAAGCAGGCAGCTTAGTCATGACAGCCAAGGTGTGTGTGTGTGTGATATGCAAGTTCCTTTTCCTATAACTTTGCAAAATGCATTGCTGCCATCCTCGTTTTCTGACAACTTCATCCAAAATCTGTGAGTGTGCGAGAGAGAGAGGGACACCACCCTCATAACCTTGCAGGTATAACAACATGAGTGGGAGCCAAAGTTTGTGATGCTTTGAATTTGATGCTACGATGCTATGCACTATCATATTTACCGTGACAGCCCGTTCAGTGCGCACTGCAAGGCAAGGTCTTTCCTCCTCCCCCTCAATGACTTCCAGCTTTTTTTACCCGCTCAGCCGAGTCCATTCTACACCTCACCCATTCCATCAAAAAAGTATGCAACCTTTCAGTGAAGCTGTTCGAACTGCGCATTCTCCTTCTGACCAGCACACTTTAAAGCCGGTGTAGCCCAAACGCTTAAGTAGTGCGAAGACGTACGACGTGCGTTCTCACGTCACCCATCTTGCAGCTCTCGAGGGCACGCGCACTTCCTTCTTCTTCTTTTTTTTCTTCTTCTTTTTTTCCTTATTATTCGCTGCAGCAAGAGCCAGGTGGCTCTGGCGCAGCGCGCGGCAGCATGTCGGCGCTTCAGTGGGATGCCTTCTACCGGTGCGCTTCGCCACAGTGTTCGCAACAGCCCCGCGGTTCGCTTACCCGCAACGCGACAGAATGCGCAGTGAAGCTCGCTCGTCAACTCTGCGGAGCGCAGAACGCTTTAGCACGCCCTTGCAGCAATGAGTAAGGGATTGCAGAGTAAAGTGCGTGCGTGTTCCTGCGGGTGTCCGGCGAGAGACGGGTGGAGGTGAGGTGACGAGAGGCTCGTTACAACTCTCGTAGGAAGAAGCTCCTACCTTTCACAGCGTTGCCGATGGAGAATGTCACACGATGTTCAACGTTGGTTCAAACTACATATTGTAGCGGTGTCTATGATTACAGTGGCGGCGTGGTCAATCCCGTTAGCGTTAGCGCGAGAGTGGATTGGACGAAGAGAAGAACGAAGGCGTTTTTTTCCGGTGCTTTCGCACCAGCTGTGTCGCCACTTTTTGACTCTCCGTGTGCTTAGTAGCCCTCTAGTTTTAAGTGCGAATGCACTTTATAAGCGACCCCAAACCATCCACCGCCGGCGGCGGCGGCGGCGGCGGCGTCGGCGTCCGCAGTGCTCCTCTATATTTAAAAAAAGAAACAGCATCCGGCGCCAGGTTTCGATCCGAGGACTTTGCGGCCGCAGCGCGACGCTCTACCGACCAAGCCACGGACGCGACGCTGATATCAGTGTTAGTGACGCGCCTTATATATCAGTGTTAGTGACGCGCCTTATATCTTTAACGCATTCAAACTACGTCGTCAGCGGCGTGCGTTGGCGACTCAGCGGCGTTATAGCGGCTTGATAACTGCGTGGTGTACACGTGATACTACAAACCCGATGGAAGAGATGGAAGAGAAGGCGGCGAGGCGGTGGGCTGCGGGGGCCGAGCGCAAGCGCCGCAAGCGGGCCGACAACCGTGCATTCGCACTTTCACATTCTCCCCTTCGGGGAAATGCGGGGGAATTTTTCTTTGTTATTATCTACACTCTACAGTGTACACTCCACGTACACTCTACAATATAACTCCCTTACCAATTAAGGGTAAAAATTAAGGATAACAGAGTGGATCCCTAGAGAAGGCAAGCGTGGCAGAAAGTTAGATGGGCAGAAGAGATCAAGAAGTTTGCGGGGATAAATTGGTCGTAGTTTGCACAGGACCGGGATAATTGGAGATTAATGAGAGGCCTTTGCCCTGCAGTGGGCGTAGATAGGCTGGTGATGATGAAAACGAAGCGAAAAAAGCGACCGCGCAAGAAAAAAATGGTGCGTTCGAAATGACGCAGAAAGGCTCCAGCATACGAAATTAAAGCAAGCAGAAAAAGAACAGAACTCCCACAGGAGCAGTTTCAGGCAGGGGGCGCGCGAGCACTGCGAAGGCGGGAAATTTGAAGTGCATATTCATCAAGAGAGGAGTAAGACAGGGCGGCGAAGAGCGTGGTGGGTGGTAGCAGTGAGCGGATAACGGCGCCACCACCCGTTATGGCGAATCACTGCTCTGCACTTCTGACAGCTTTCACATTGAGTGGAACGGCTTTAATATTTTGCCTCTGCACCACGTCTGTGTTGCATTTTGCTTCTGTGATCAAAATAAAAATTCCCCGCATTTCCCCGAGGGGAAGAATGTGAAAGTGCGAATGCACTAGTTGAATTTGCGCGGTTCGGTAATGTTCGCGAAAGAGAGATCACACACACACACACAACTACAAAGAAAGAAGGATACATTTATTCACAGACACCTATTTGTGTTGTCGTTGTACTTGATTGCTAGAGCGGATCTCAGCTCTGAAATTTCGTGTCAGTACTCCTTTAAGCAGGTGCATTAGCCCTTCTCACGCCCGATTCTTGGCCAATCCCCCACGTGGGTATGTGCCACGTCAGCGGCCAGGCAGCGCGCGCCTATCTCCCCCCGTTGCCAAGGAAGACGAGGAGATTCCTGGCCAATCCCCCACGTGGGTATGTGCTATGTCAGCGGCCAGGCTGCGCGCGCCCATCTCCACGTGCGCGGACATCGCCGGTGGACGCAGGTTCAGGGTCGCTTAAGAAGTGCATTGCACTTAAAACAAACAACCCAAACCGCGTCTGATGGCTGACGCCCCAAAACGTATGACAGCCATTAATAGCCTCTCGACCAATTTTTCGTGACGCACACAGTGCGCAGACATACTGTGTCACAGCTATCCATGTATCTAGGCTTTAGCCAGAAAAGGTGTCGGAACACAAGCGTTTAAAGAAAGGCTAACAATATGCAACAGCCGGAGCAAGCATTTCTTTTAATATGGGCGGAGCAACTTGTGCGCGAATTATTGCCAAAAAAAAAAACAAAAAAAAAAACGAGCATAAGCAAACGTTGGCGCTGCCATCACCAGAAGGAACACTGCTTGGCCGGGTTCATTTTCGACTGCTTGGGGCAGCCGAATGCTGCCGCAAACGGCGCGAATCGAGACAGGGCCACATTGACACGAAGCTTGGCCGGAATGGCTGTCTTGAAACGGAGCCGCTCACGCGAACGCTCATCGCTCTGCTCCGGCTCGCAGAACATGGACGCCCAATTGACGAAGAACAGCTGGCCCAGGGTGAGACTCTTGAGCTGACCCGGAATGTCAGCTGCACTGTCCGGACTGTCAATTAGCCGCAGGTATATGTTATACAGCGGATGCAAGACGGCCCCATCCGCGACGTTTTCGTCAAGGAACAGCTGTTTGTCGTACAGGACCTTGTCGACACCTTCACTCGCGTAGTAGTGTCCCACCATGTCGACGAAGCGCTGCTGGAGACATTTTGCCCGCTCAAGGAAGCGGACATGCGTCGCGGCCGTCCACCAGCTCCGAAAGCCGCCCTGGGCGTCAACGTGCGCGCCGCGACCGCTCAACGCAGCGAACATGCCTCGCAACAGCTCGCCGAGGTAGAAAGGCACAGAAGTTACATCGAACTGCTTCGATGTGCCGAGCACGAAAGACACGGTGACTGGGGACACCGACACCTCGTTGCGGTTTGGGTCGTACGAAAAGCCGGGTCGAAAGGCGCTTTCCGTCGGGGTGGTTGGCTCGTAGAATCGACTCGGCTCCGCCGATGTCCAATATGCATCTCTCCTTGAGAGGAGCAAGCCGTAATAAACCTCTATGAGGCTTTCGTTTTCGAAAAAGTGCGCCCCCAACGGAAACTGGTGCAAAGCCGCGTCTAGGTTCTTGGGCACCAATGCAACTTCCATGCGCTCGATCTTGAGTACGGCAACTGAGGACTCTTCCTTGGTCATCCACGGCGCCGTCGACGCAGCTTTTTTCATCTCGGAACGAGCGAAATCTTCCAGGCGGCGCAGATCGTCGGCTCGGCCACCAGACAACAGGCTGGGGTCCTTACTCAGCACGCGCGACCAGACTAGGGACCTCGTTCCAAGCGGGTAGAGCCGTTCTAAAAGGTACATGCAGGCTTCCAGCCTGTTTGGGACGCCACCACCCAAGTGGTACTGGTAGCTCAAAGGCACCATAAAGGCGGCCTTGTTCGGCGGAAGCAGTGGCGATAGGTACACCGCAAGCTTGTAACCGAAATAGTTGAGCAGCGTCCGCGACATCACCAGCGTCAGGATGGTTGAGAGGTGGTCGAAATAGGCGGGATCAAGCAGGATTACCTTGTCCCTGGAATGCGCGGTATTATTGAGGAAATAGTCGAAATAAGACTGCCAGTTCCAGTGCGGCTGCGACCTGATGTTGCCCCTCGCACGCACGACGTGAAGAGCAGGCACGCTGCGTGCCGCGTGCAAAGCCGCGGCGCTTATCATGCTTTCCAGCTCGACGATGTCCCGGACTCCCGCATTCGGTCCTACCGGTTTCCACAGGGACATTACTTGGAGAATGAATTCGTCGTAGTGTCTGTTTCCGCGTTCCGGGAATGCGCCTTTGTACCGTCGGAGCAATATGGTGGGAGCATCGACATGAAGCACGATTTCCTTGTTTGAGCCGCGTTCCCTGACGGTGGTGCTCACAAGCGTCGACAAACCCAGCAACTTGTCGGCCCTCGCAGCGACCGCGTCGACGCGCGGCTTTCGAGCCAAATGGTCGTACGGCCAGCCATCCAAGAGCAGGTCGGAAAATATTTGACGAAACACGCTCCACTCCGTATCCCTCGTGGAACCGGGCACGCAGCGTTGCAGGATCATTGACGCTGTGCTTACGAATGTCGACTGGTTAGTCGGCTGAGTGAGCAGGAATTCCCAGAGTCCCAGCATGGTCGAAGCGGTCGCGGTGTATGCGTAGGGCTGCGACTCGACGTCACGGTGGAACCACTCTTCGGAGCTGCACACGTGAGAGTAGAAGTCCTCACACGGCGTCACCGCACGGTTCAACTTGCTCTGCAGGTACTCAGCCTGCCATCGGCACGAAGCTGGGGGGCAGCCGCTGGGCTGGTTGGACCGCATCGCTGGTGAATGCGGACGAGTCTTGGCGCCTGGAGGTGGCAATGCGTCGTTCAGGGACCCCATTATCTCGGAGCGACTTCCGCGGATGGCAGCGTCAGCTTCGATACCGGAGGGAAATTCGTCGGACAAGGCCGTCAAATGTCGGCTTACAACGCCCAGGACAACCACGGAAAGAACTGCCGCTATCATCGAGAAGGCAATGAGCGAGTAAGACAGCCAGCGGGGCCGTGCTTTGGGTGCATCGTTATCGCTAACCCGCGTTCGCTCTTCACTCGGGTACCTGGTGCGAATTCTCGGCGAGGCAAAGACAAGAGAGCCATCGCGTTCAGCGGGTGGAAGGATCTGAGCTCGGCGGCCAAGCCGGACGTTGTCTCGATTCTGGTGGTCTCCTTGAATCAGAAGCTGCTTCGCCGAAGAAGTCCTCTCGGGAACTCGATGACGCTTTTTCCGTTTCGTTTCGTGCCACGGGCCGTCATTTTGAACGACGGGAGCGTCGCCTCTTGGGGGCTGCAGCGTTGTGGGTCCAAGCCTCTGGGGCAACCCGAACGATCCAGGATAAGCCGCCCGGCCCCCAGGGTATGTGCCAGCTCGCGGGTTCCCATAGAATGGCTCCTTGTATCTTACACTGGCTCTCTGATTCTGGTGGCGGCCCGACAAGGCTAACGAAGGCGTAGGGCAGCCGGGCACCGACGGCGATCGCATCGGAGAGAAGGGCGCCATAGGCTGTGGTGGTATATGCGCCACTACACCATAGCCTGGCTCTGTCTTCACGGGACCCTGGCGCCGTTTTCTGGCCGGAGAACTGTTTAGAAGCGCGGTGGAGCGGAGGTCCTCCATGGCGACCTGGTTCGATTGATGACGACAATAATGATTGTAACCTTGATTAAGATACCGCATACCCGAAAGAGATTGGACAGTTCTCAAGACAGCGCCAGTCCCCCATATAGAGTTGATGGTGAATAATCCCCCCTGCTCAATTGAGAAGTTTTCAGAATGAAGACCTCTCCCAAGAAGGGTCTTACATGCGCAGTAGCGCTTGACGACAGCGCTGGAGTTCTTTCTTTTTCTATTTGCTAGAGCCACAGCGATAGCCGGGGACCTGGCGGTCGCCGCGAGGAACGCGCTCAGGAGCGCTCGGCCTCTTCTTGGTATTTTTTCCTGCAACGGCTTGTATAACAGCTTCGCTAGTAATATAAAAAAAAAAACTCATAACTGATAAAAGCGAATTGGCGCAGCTTACACCAGTGGTGCAAGGCTGGAGAAACAGCAGAGCTGAAGGTCGACCTAGCTCCACCCCACCCCTCCCCCAGCCGGACCCCAGCAGTGCAAAGCCGTTTTGGACAGCACTGTAAAGCAAATACCATTAAAGTATGTACAGAGTTTTATTTAGTAGCAATAGTCGTCATGCCTTTCGTCGTCGCCTTCCGGCGCCCTTGCCTCGGTAGACCTCCACTTCTTCGTCAGCTGGTCCGGTGGCCGTCTCCACGTGGATTGTGAAGGGATGTCTTGACAGATTTTTCGCCATCGTCTTCGGCGCGGCGGACCCGTGGCGCGCCGATCGCTACACGACGACGACAGCAAAGACGGGAGCTCCTCATGTGGCATGCGCAAGCCTGGACGACACCGGGTGGTAGCCGCGAGGCACGCGCTCACGTGCGCTCCGTATTCCTTTTTTTGTGCTAATGCCATTGCGCGAAGGTCGTGCGCGGTCGCCGCGAGGCACGCGCTCACGTGCGCTCGAGGTTGTAATTTTAAAACGTCGATGTGATTTTGGTCCACGTCATTTCGTGTTGATAATCTGTGCCGAATTCGGGCTCTTCCGTGGGTTGTGCGCGAGAAGGGTGTGTCGATATACAGGGTGATCAAAGTTAAGTCAAGAGTTTTTTTTTTTTTTTAAATAGGCGCTTAGATTTCCGCGAAGACCTCTACAGTGAGGTTATGCGCCCAGGGGGACATATAAATAGGAGGTAATTATTGATATAGGTGGCTTAATTAACTAAAATTGATTAATTACCTTTTCAGTGGCTGCAGTAACCAGGCATGTTTGTATTGGAAAGTTAGACGCAATCGTGTTTCTACGCAGTTTCAATTGGCAGAATTCTTCTGGCGCATACCTAGTCCGAGATATCAAACGGCGAAGTTTAATTGCCGTTCGCATGATTACGCATGCAAGACAGTCGGCACCGGCGCAAAGCTCCTCCCTTCTGTCACATGCCTGCTGTGTACGGTGTTCAGATCGACAAAGGGGTGGAGGCACAGGAAAAAGTGATAACTGGCACCCATTCATTCTTGGCTGGCGTTATCGCAATCTGCACTACTCGGAACCGCTATCGAAACACAGAACAAAAGGGAGGAGCTATGCGCTGGTCTTGACTTCTAGCATGCGTAACCATGCGAACGGCAATTAAACTTCGCCATTTGATATCTCGGACTACGGATGCGCTAGAAGAATTCTGTCAATTGAAACTGCGTAGAAACACGATTGCGTCTAACTTTCGAATACAAACATGCCTGGTTACTGAAGCCACTAAAAAGGTAATTAATCAATTTTAGTTACTTAAGTTACCTACATCAATAATTACCTCCTAATTAGGTGTCCCCCTGGGCGATAAACCTCACTGTAGAGGTGGTCTTCGCGTAAATCTAAGCGCCTATTTTCTAAAAAACCCGTCGACTTAACTTTGATCACCCTGTATATGGCGGAAAGGATACACATTGTTAGGTTCGATGAGATTATTAGCGTGTTCTAGAAACGTGAAAAGTCTTCCATGTATGGCGTTTCTGTAGCGACACACTGAATATATTTTACATAAGGCTGAAAATATATACTGTCTATATTTCCAGCCTTCATTATCGCGCATTTTTGAAAGTGTGGTGCGGTGTGTTGTAGATACGACACGTTTTCTGACACGAATCGCTCTCTTCTGAAGCAATTTATGTTTAGCTTAGCTGCAGTTGTGTTACCCCACAATTGAACGCAGTAACAGAGCTACGAGTTAAAAAGGGAATTGTACAAACGCATTTTTATCTTACATGGCAGCAAGTGATGCCATGCTGAGCTTTGTAGATAACGCGATCATTCCACGACATGTGTCCGGAAAAGGGAAAGCCAAGGGTCTTTACGAATTTTCGGGTTGCAGTAGTGTGGGGACCTAGAATAACGCTGCTGGTATGTGCTGTGCTTGTATTTTGGGTCCGATACATTACGAACCTTGTTTTGATTCCTTTAGTGTGGGGCTGTTTTTTCGGCACCATTCTTTCAGTCCTCCTAACAAATAAAAGAAAAGATCTCCCTCTCTTTTTCTCTTTCAACTGGTGGGAGAAATCTCCCGCAGTACGCAGGGGCGGATCCAGGATTTTTCTGAGGAGGGGGTCAGCTCCTATCAGTGATGATGATGAGGAGGAGGACGAGGATAGTAACCTTTTCTGTTCACCACAATTTCATAAAAAAATGAAAAAAAAAACATCAACTAGGCGTTTCCTAGACATCTTCATAACTAGACATCATCTTGGGAGTATAAATTCAAATTTAATAAGGGGGGGGGGGGGTCAGGACATCTGGACCCCCCCTCTGGATCCGCCAATGGCAGTACGTGTTATTATTTCAATATCCACACCAAAGACTCCACAGTTATCGGCGTAAAGAACAGTTTTGCAAGTTGTATCAAACATGACAATATCATTAATATAAAAAAGCAAAAGTACCGGTCCGATAACGCTTCCTAGAGGGACGCCGTTACGATTGGAGAGATAATTCTGCACACGTTTCATAGCTAATCTGCGAAAACTATAGCTTTATAACTTTGTAATTAGCGTTAAATAGTCCAGGCGGTCAAACGGCTTACTAAGACAGGTGTACAGCCCTAGTGTCAAAGGTTTCTTTTCAAAATTTTCTAATACAATCAAATCTCGATATAACGAATCACGCGGGGCGGCCCAAAATCATTCGTTATTTGAAATATCGTCGTAATGAAAAATTCCCCGCATTTCCCCGAGGGGAAGAATGTGAAAGTGCGAATGCACGAGTTGAATTTGCGCGGTTCGGTAATGTTCGCGAAAGAGAGATCACACACACACACACACAACTACAAAGAAAGAAAGATGCATTTATTCACAGACACCTATTTGTGTTGTAGTTGTACTTGATTGCTAGAGCGGATCTCAGCTTTGAAATTTCGTGTCAGTACTCCTTTAAGCAGGTGCATTAGCCCTTCTCACGCCCGATTCTTGGCCAATCCCCCCGTGGGTATGTGCCATGTCAGCGGCCAGGCAGCGCGCGCCCATCTCCACGTGCGCGGACATCACCGGTGGACGCAGGTTCAGGGTCGCTTAAGAAGTGCATTGCACTTAAAACTTGCGGCTATATTCCAGTGCTCATACCTAGGAGTGAAAATGACGGACCTTGGAAGTATACGCGTATGCAGACAAGCAAACTCCCAAATCAAAACGTTGCACACCCTTCAAAGCAGCTTTATTTGAAGAAATCAGTGATTTTCTTCTGGCGATTTCAGCACGCACGGCGGATTCCACTCTGCGCAATACCTCATCGGGTACATCAGCGCAACGAGCGATGAAAGTGTGGACTTTGTTCATGTACAAAAACATCACGTTTTGAGACTATTTCATCTCCTTCTGTGTTCTGTGACCCACAGACGTCTTCGTTCGCGTCGGGACGATGACTGCTGTCGCTTCTCCTTGCCTGTGTCGCTAGCTGCATTCATCGTTGGATCTCGCACAAACTTCGCAGCAAGATCACTCACAACAAAGAAATACTTGCCCGCACACGTGAATACCGTGAGAAACAACCAAACCACCGACCGGCCACCGACTGACGCCCAAAGCAACGAGCGAGAAAAGGGGGGAAATGCGGTTAGGCTGGCTAGTACTGCACATTACACTGCACGCTAAACTAAAGCTTTGTGGTGGCGCTAGCAATTGGCACTTAACATGGTGATGATGATAGCTACTCCACTTGGGGGAACACACACAGAAGCGGCGGTTTCAGTTTCACGCGAGAGTTTCGGCGCTCTTACTTTACCCTAATTCGTTACACTGATGTTCTTAGACTGTAAAGGAGAAAATAAATTACGTGCGTTATTATGGAACATGCGCTATACTGAAATTCGTAGTGCTGAAATAGTTTTACATTGAAAATATAGGCGATCTGGTAAGGATTTTGAAAATGTTAGTAAATGTGAGATATTCGTTAATGTAGAGTTCGTAGTAACGAGATTTGACTGTACGCGTCTTCAGGGGGGCTTTGGGCGAGTTGGTACTGGGCGGCGTATAATGCGCGAAGAGCAAAAAATAAACAAGGAACGCAAGGAAACGACACGGGAAAACCTGTCCGTGTCATTTGCAAAGGTGTTTCCTCCCGTACTGTTCTCATAAGCTACCTCATTATGAAGCCGTACCAACTAGCCAAACTGCCTTTCTTAAAAACCCGAACACTTCTTCACCGAAAAATGGCGTAGTCTATTCTGCGTTGGCAAAACGCCGTTATTTGCACATTAGCGAAGACCTTATACATGGTGTACCTCAAAGACAAGCAGCGATGTCATCCTTTATCGCGCAAAAAAAGCGACTGTCATACGAGCGCGCAGTTTTCGGTGGGGTTGATTTCTCACGCGGTCGCATGCGATTGGATGTGCGCGCACAAAAACGTCACGGATAACGGCGCGCTGAGCCAATCACCTGAGACCGTGCAAGAAATGAACCTCGCCATAAGTTTTCCGCCACACCGCAGGATTTCACCAGGATTGACAGCCCGCAAAGGTTGATTGACTGATTGTAGGGTTTAACGCGCCGACGCAGCGCCGGCGATGAGGCGCGCCGTAGTGGAGGGCTCCGGATTAATTTTGACCACCTGGGGATCTTTAACGTGCGCCGAAATCTCGAACACACGGGCGTTTTTGCTTTTCGCCTCCATCAGAAAAAGCCCGCAAAGGTGCTGCACCGTCGCTACCCTGGCCACGCGGAGAGAGGGGGAGAACTTTATTAAAAGAAGGTGCCCCTAGCCCGGGGCTCCGGGTATGGAGCCGAGGGCTAACTCTGCTCGTTTCGTCAGCTGTCGCTGGCCTTGAGCGGTTGAGTCGGCCAGCCACTCCTCCCACTTGGCGAAGGTGACGTGAGGTATGGGAGGGAGAGCGGGATTCTGGGTGCATGCGCAAAGTGTGTGATACATGTCCAGGTATATTCCTCGCAGTGGGGACATTGTGGGGTACCCTCCGTTTTTCGGAATTTGCGTATCGATCACTCCGTGCGCGAAGCGGTTCTGTGGCACAAAAGACCCCGCGTGCAAAAGCGTGCCGCGTGAAGCCAGCACGCCGGGGCGTCCTTAAAAAGAGTGTCGCAACGGTAGTGACGCGCGAACCTTTTGTATTGCCGCAACTGCAGAAGATCCCGAAAACGGCGTTCGCCGTCGTCGAGACGTTCACGTGCTCAAACTGGCGCCAGAAACTCCTTTGGTAAACAAGAGCGGGCACAAAGGTGGTGCCTGGGGCGCCGTTAAAGAAAGCTTGCGAAAACACTAGACCTACGACGTTTGTTCGAACGAAGGTGAGGCCTGTTAGTAAACTAACGCGCATCTGTAACATGAGCGAGGAAACGCTCGGGGTGATTTTCATGGCACTGAACAGCCAATATTAAAATGCTCAATTCATATTTCCATTTCTGCCCCGCTTCTAACTACCGGTTAAATTAAACAGACGCATAATATGAAAGAACGAGATGACAAACCTACATATATGAACTGGTTTCGTAGACGGCGCCGAACAAAGGATCGCAACCATAAGCATTTACACCGTAAGCATTTACAACAGCAGCAGTACACCAGCCAAGAGACGCGTGAACCGCCAAAGATCTCACGGTATTCTATTGCAAACGAGGGGCGAATAAAAGCTCGCATGGGCACAAGCAGATTAGCAAGCGAGTTGGAACGAAATGCTTCCTTTTCAAGGCCTGGTGCTCAGCTACAAAACTTGCCGCCAAACGTACTGCCGAAACGAGCGAACCGGGTTGGCGAAAAGAGCCAGTATGGCGGCAAAAACGCTAGTGTCTCCGACAGCGAACCTTATTGGCCCAATGCGTGCTTGTGAAGAGAGAGAGAGAGTCCCTGGCTCTGGCTGGCAGTCCGGGTCCGGTTTCTGCATCCCTTCGGAGGTCATTGCACGGGCGTCTGGAACGATGTCCTTTGGTGCGGGGCACAGTCTTTTATAACTGGTACCCACAGGAATAGTTCAGCTTCAATGTGCCCGAAAATTTTGCCGGTCACAGGTGAAACACCTCTAACATCACACTCGACACGAGGTGACATATACGAACGCATTTCTGGCCGCCCATAGCTTCCTGCAGCCAACTTGCAGCCTCTCCAGTTGCCTGCAATTTTTCCCTCGCCGGACGCACCGCTAAATAGTCCGCCTTCGGAAGAATCTCCCCTCTCTATCGCACTGGCAACAGAAATGCCCGCCACCTTCCCTTTTCCGCGCGATCTCGGCGCACACCTACGCACGCGTGCCGTCCGGTGGTATCGTCGCGCTCGAAGTCGACCTGTCTTCGGGCAACCGCGCGTCCCAGACAGCGCGCACGCACACGTCTTTGGCAATCGTGTGCGCCCTCGTCGTCATGCGCGATGCACCTGCTGACCGCTGCGGAGCTCTCCCGCCAAGGCGGGGGGAATCCCGGAATGAGTGGCCAGTAACCGCCCACCGCGGCCCCATTGCCATCATATATCATTGTGTAGCAGCTCTCGGGTCAACGAGTGCCCACGGGCAGTCATTGTGATGGTCTCAGCGATGTCTGCTGTAGCAGACGACGGCCTACGCGGCCGACTGTTGCGTCATCTGCGCAAGCAGCCACGCACAACCAGCGAAACAACCACCGCAAAATAACTGTTTGCTGAGAAAAGGCTGTCTTTACCGCTCGAGGTATACCGCGCATGCAGGACAACGCCTCCTAGACGGCTAGAGAAAATATTACGACGCACTGGCAAGAGTTTAGTGGTCCATACGGCACCAGACCATGTACAGTTCGTACGAATCAATGCAATTCGTAAAGTGCAACGCAAAATGGCACAGGATTTACATTCAGTAGTTTTAAGTACTTATTTCCTTTCACGTGCAGGCAGGCCCTATATAAAACACTCAACTATTCGATGCCATCACGTCCCGTAATATCAAGGAACAATACTAAGGAAGTCTACCATTCGAAAATGCAATGGGCAGAACACGGCGTGTGCTTTCTGCTCGTGTTCCAGCCATTTGAGTTGTACCTTTCTACTGTGTTTTGCCAACCTGCCCAGCTTGCACCCGAGCAACACAACAAATAAAATAATGTCATACGGTGATAACCTAAACTGACACTGTACTCCCCTTCAACACTCCCCCCTCCCCCCTTACCGCTCGGAAAGATATTCTTCCTGTATAGAGCATATAAAATAATTTGAAGATATACTTCCAACTGTAGCCCAGGGAAGCGAAGCGCATAATTAATAAGTCACGTAAACATCCGTGCCTTTAGTGATGGTAAATTTGTTTTGACAAAACAAGTCTTTGTGATATGAGTATTTTCATCTTACAACAAGACGTTCCTGGACCAAGGGAAATGGACAAATAGAGTGCAGGCAAACGGAGGAACGACTGTAGCTACCCAAAATTCACCCATTCTCCGTAATACCGATTTCTTCTATTTTTTTAACCCGAAAGTGTTTTATTCCCGGATACACAAAGATTTCAGTGACGTCATATCCGTCACGGAAGTGACGCCAGTTCAACGAAGCAAGCGGTCTGTAAAGGGTGCACCCCTGCACACAGGGTCTGCTTGCGGGAAGTATCCGTCAGGGAAGTGACGCCAGTTCAACGAAGCAAGCGGCCTGTAAAGGGTGCACCCCTGCACACATGGTATGCTTGCTTGCGGGAGGCAACCTTTAGTACTAAAGAGTATAATATACTCGGGGTTGTTCCTTTTCGGGTTTTACATTTTAACACGAAAGTGTTTTATGCCGGGATACAACAAGATTTCACTGATGTTATATCCGTCATAGAAATGACGCCAGTACACCTTCGCCGAAGCGACCCACCGATTCCTATGAAAGAGGAATCAACCGCAGATTTTTCAAGTTCACGTTTTTAGGCTTTTCGATAATCAGTTCCGGACTCACGGCGGACTCCACAATAAGCAATCCGGCATTCGCTTTTCACATATATTTTAATGGCGAGGAGAATCGTCGGACTACCCGCGGACTACCCGCGGTGATACCGAGACTGGAAACTTAGAACAGCCTTGTGGATATGGGGACAAGCCACTTTTATCTTCGTAGATGTATACAACTGGTAAGCTCCCTGACAACCTGGAAAAACTGGGACCGAGTCAGAGAGAGAAGCGCGCCATACGCACTATAAATGTACCGACAAGGGTTCCGCGGTACTATACAGTTAGGCACTATTGCGCACTCACCTCCCAGTGGCTGAAGACGAGCTGCGGGTTGGCGAGCCCCGAGGTCTGCTTGCGGATCTCGTTGGCGAACTGCAGGCTCTCGACGACGGGCAGCACGGCCGTCACCTGGAACATCTGCGAGCCCTCGCGGAGGTCGCCGCCCAGCACGCGCCCGTGCCGACGGCCCAGCACCGCGTACATCTTGCCTGCAGAAAGAAGTACACGGCACGTACGTGAGATGAGCACGCGTCGAGTTAGTTGTTGTTGTTGTTGTTGTAAAATTTATTATGAATAGGACGGCACTAGGCCTGTTGCGGTGGGAGGGGGAAAAGTGGCGTCCAACACATCTTCTGTTTAGTGCACGCTGGAACATAGGCCTCCTGCGGTGGAGTTTTGGCGACATGCAGCGCCCCTAGTGGCCGACGCCTCTGGGTAGTACAAAAGCAGACGACCCTCGCCGCCCTAGGTCGTCTAGGTAACTGCAAAATCTCTATGTGCAAAAGGTTGCTTCAGCGGGAGCATGCAAGCGAACCCAAGAATTGCGCAGCCGACTCAGCTGACACTGCTGGCCTGGCACCGCCATGAAAACGAGTGGAAATTTTGTTTTGTATTTTCGCTAACTAAATGATCCTTGCGTAACGTTTTACGCCGCACGATTTACGAATGGCAGGGTACATGTATACTAGCGAGTAGGTGAGGCATTCCGTAAATAAACAAATTGAGCTCTATTAAAGGACGCAAAACAATCACCAAATCGCACGACCGCTGTCTGCAGAAATGTGTACCTCTAGGTGAATAAACACGGGCTTTGCGCGAAAAAGACACCACACACAGGACGGACAGGACCCTCGTCCCGTCTCGTTGCGCTCGTCCCGTCCGTCCTGCAGTGTGTGGTGTCTTTTTCGCGCAAAGCCCGTGTTTATTCACCAAGATGCACCAACTCGCCCAACAACAAGTTCTTCTAAACTACGTGTACTTCTAGATTTGCGTTACATAACATAAGACAGCTGCATACACGGCGCGGCCCCGAATATTTACATACGATCATCACTGACTCTGTTGGTTAGCTTCGTCGCTAACAATCTGAACGCCGACACGCCAGTTTTGTCCTCAAATGGAGTTAGACAGCGAGACAAGAACAAAAAATTGGTCGCTTCCAGTTGAATTTTCCCCCATCTCCACACTTCGGCAGATTATTGTCAAATATTATAGGCGATTCGCTGAATATTTTTGCTTTCCATTCAAAGCCCCCTCCCCATCCCACCCGATTTGCCGTCCAGCCCTCCGCCGTGTTGGCTGCATGCAACTCGGCCCTACACTTCAAAACGTTGCTGACCCTCATTCTAGCCTATTAAGTATAAACTGGGAATATATGATGCAAGAGCGTAATTAAGTAAAGTGAGCGCAAACAAGGAAAGCGAGCGGCCTCTCGGTTCACCCGACATTTTACGGGCACCAATTTCGGAATCGCAAAACAGATTTCACGCTTCTGACGCTCGCTGAATTTTGTCACTGAGACACGCAACAAAACGGCAAGCTAACGCTGCACCATGTATTCGTAACGGCGACGCAAACGAGCACTGTTTAATGAAAGTGCGCGCATAGTGCGCAGGTACGCAAAAGAGCGACGCACCGGAGCAGACGAGCTTACGGTCCGCCGGACTCGCTGGCTTTTTAAAGCGCGATCATCGCCGATTGCGTCACTCTTCTTTTCTGATCGGCTTTTGCTGAAACGTCCTTCACCTAGAGTATTAGTTTAAACTAGAAGTTTAATTTCAAATTTCACTTCATACGACCATCGATCGGTGAACCTGCGAGTGGCAGAGCGCCGTCACCGTTCCGGCACTTTCGTCGGTGCTGTAGACGTATTTAGCGCTGCAAAGCTTTTTCCCTTAATGCCAAGTTGATCGCTAGAAGAGATCGGACTCGCCGGGGGTGGGCTGGTGACCATGCCGCAAAACAATCTGGAGCATCGAGCTCATTTTGCTTCTGTCAACACGGGATTCTATGGGACCCGCGCAGCTTTGTACTACCCGGAAGTACTGCCCGGAAGCCGCTCGCGCAGCGCCCCCTGGGCAGCGCAGGAGGCCTATCACAGCTGGTTATCGCCACAGTAGCCCGTTCGCGCGGAAGCCTAGAAGTGCATGGCATTTGGGACGGCCTAAGAAAAATAAAGGCGAGGTACTCAAATGTAGAAAACAAAACACAGCCTTAATACTGGTGAACAAGTTCGAAAACGACGAAAAAATGTCTTTCTTTTGCATCGCCGCCATACATCGCAAGCCCCTAAACAGCACCGCTGTTAGAACGCGAAAGCACGCGAGCGATTGAACGTCGGGCATTGCAGATTCCACAGCGCCGGTTCAAACTACGCGCCTTAGTACAGCTTGCGCCATCTAGCGAATCGCATGCGAGGCAGCGCTCAACCACGTGCAGAGCGCCATGCTTCTGTACCTCGAACTGAAACTAGAGCCGCGCACCTTTTCTTTGTATTTTATTTCACCGCTTGGCGCCCCTTATTTTGTATTTAAAATACCGTGCACGCCTTGTTCCCGGGGGTGGCGTTTGCGTTAATTGAGTGCAGTGGTTTGGTCACTTGCCGGTCACTGCGCGCCTCAGGGTTCGATTCCTGTACCTCTCACGGCTGTTTTTACTTAGGTGACGGAATTTGTGCGCGCTTTCGGCAACCCAGCCGAGTAACGCTTTCACTTTAGTAAGGGGCCGATACTTCTTGCGCACTCACGAGGAAGCACGTGCGATTCCACTATTCTGGGCGTAAATTATATTCCTCATCGAAAACGTCTTCGAACACAGCCACTGATTAAATAGTGAGAAGGGGGCGATACGGTGATAACGTTAAGCGCCGTGAGAAATCGGTCCTCCAACCGTATACAAAGTAATATACTTTCAACTGTTGTTACGACTCGCGAGCCCGATCTCCTGGAATGCCAAGGCATGCCGCCCTGCCGGGTATTTCTGAGGAACACGCAGTTGCGGCAACTGCGAAACGAAGCTTAATTCGAGTCCGCAAGTTAAGCGGCTCCAAGGTGAAGGACGGGCCGCAGCGCACAGAAGGTCCACGACGACGGGTGACATGCATCTACAGAAGAAAGGAAGAGTACGCCGAAGCATACACTCTTAGGCAAAAAGGACTAAAATAGGGACTAAAATACAGCCGTTAGTCTTCGCGGGCGACCGTTCATCTTCAAAGGGAGTATCTGCGGCAGAGTACGTGCCGTGTGCATAAAAATTCGGACTAACTGTTCGTCCCCGCCGATCTATAAGGAGTAACGGGAAGACGAAACGCATGCAGTTAGTCTCTTTGCTGCGTCGTTAATCTCCTAATGGCGTCGTCGTTGCCCTTTCGCGCATATGTCTGCGAACGGTTTTATATTTCCAAAACACAAGGCATTGCAGTCACTGGGTGCTTTAGATGGTGCCACGGGAGAAAATATTGACGTTAGTTATAAGGAAATCGCCTAGGGTTAGTAGAGCGGCGGGTAATGGGAAGGAGCGGCGAAGCGCGATCGTCATACGCTTCTCGGCGAGGTTATGTTTATACGCTGTGTTGCATTCGATTCGTGCGAGATAATAACGGCCAATGAAAGCTTTCAAGCGCCTTAACAGTAACTCAAAAATTAGTGACAATAGCAAAAGTGGATTCCTGAGCGTAATGAATATGTATATGTTTAACAGACCAGAAAAAACGCATGTTTCTGATGACAACTGCAAAACAAAAATGCTCGCTACAGGTAAGCGTCTCGAAGTTATCTTTTACACTCGGTACATAATTGCCTTGGGCACCAAAGCTATGACAATGCTGCAACTGCTGTAAAACCCGCTTGCATTTCGAAGTCGCAATCATCTAGCGACGCGAATTTGAAGAATTCAGGCTAAGCAACACCAAATTCGCTTTCGCCGATGCAGGAAAATATGGCATGTTTCTTTATTCTGACACTCACACAGACGACACCTTTCACATACGTTACATAGAGCACTTAACATATGTATCGAACACTAAGAAAGCACTTAGCTTGCGCTAATTTGTGCGGAAACAAATGAGTCGTCCGATCGCCCAGCTACCTATCTCAACTAGGCGACGACGAGTTGATTGTTATTTACGAAAAAACTATGGTTGTGAGGCTCTACTTCGAATCGAACTGAGCAATAGTCCCTAAACCTAGCAAAGCGCAAAGCGCTAAGCGCAAGGCGCAAAACGCGGTCACGTTCGCTTGCACAGATAGAAATTCGGGCACCAGTTGCAATGGATCTGTTTCGTTATGCACAGGACTACACGCTGTACACTTGAATATTATCCGCCGCAGGAACCACCCGGCGGCGTGGTCTAGCGGATAGCGCGTCGGGTTCCTTGCGTATGATTCCGGGCGTCAGGGGTTCGCTCCCTGCCGGTGCTGGCGTTTTTTTCTTTTTTCTGCACTCTGCGCAGTTCGTCCTTGGGGAGTATCGGAACGGACCATTCGGGTGGGGGACTAACCGTTCGTCCCCTCGCAGTTAGTCCCCAAAGGGACTAATGATTGTGGCAGAGGCCGTTAGTCCCCGAAAGGACGAACTTTTAGTCCTTTTTGCCTAAGAGTGTATATATGCTCGCTCAATGGATTCGCATCGCTGGTTGAAGCAATTACAGAAATTGACGGGAGAGGTCCTTTTCCGGTGTTCAGTTTGCAAAACACCGTGGCTTGCGTCTTGACTCAGATGCAGAGGCAGCCGAATTAACAACGCCGTCCACTCGGTCATGGGGCGAACGCCATCATGCGGATTACGTCGCCGCAGCGTTTCCCAGTATACGTGACAAAAGGCTTGCGGCTGTGGGGCGCAACATCCGAGACAACTGTGAAACCGGCCGCCTTCGGGCATATTATACTCCCCCACAATGACTGCGCAACGAGTCATCTAGCCATGTGCGAACACTTAAACTGGCGCACTTAAACAGCGCCAAATTCACGGCGGAGACGCGTTTCGCAACGGGACACGTAAAGGCGCCCCTCTGCTGAGTCAACATGCGGACGACTGGCTCGCCATGACGGACGTGTGCATCGAAGCTGACTATAAGTGTCGAAACGAGACAGCTTCCTAAGCGCTTTCGAAGAGCTCCCCAAGCCAAGGGCAGGCGTTAACTCATTACGATCAATCGCACCTGGTGGTCTCTGAACCGGCCACGTCTATAAGCACAGGTCCAGCGGAGCCGAGACGTACACCATAGCTTTGACAAAGGCTGCGCGTCCGCTGAGACAGGAACCGAGCGTTTCGAAAATCGTAAGCCAGCGTGATGATGATGATGATTAGCGGCCCTCCCTTTGTATCGGGATGTCGTTTTGCAACAACCGACTTGCCTGTGTTAATCTTCTTATTTGCCCTACCCTTAGCTAACCTAATGGGTTAGCCCCCCACCTACCTGGTTCTAAACTCCCATCGCTTCCCCCCTTCCTGCCCTTGCACACTTGTCCCCCCCCCCCCCCCCTTCTGTTATAAATGCTAATTCGGTATATTACCCTTCCCGCGTCCCACTCATTTCCCTACTTTTCTTCCACCAACACTTCAGCCGCCGTCACCTCTATGACCCTAAAGTTGAGGCTCGCTCTCACACCAAATCCAAAAGCCTCCGTCAACGTCATTTCCCCATCGTTCCGCCGCGGTCGTACCTCTGTGCAGTCCATGACAATATGTTCTACGGTCTCCACGTCCCTGCCGCAGCATACACAAGTGTTGTCGTGTTGCCTGTAGTTAGCCGTGTATTCCCGTGTTCTCAGACAGCCGCCCCTGCTTCAAAGATCAATGCACTGCCTCGCATGTTGCCATAGAAACCTTCCTTTCTGATTTCTAGTTTCTCTGTTCTATAAGTCTCCAGTTCCCCCCCCCCCCCCCCTTCCATTCTCTGTATCAAATTCCTAGTCTCTGCTGCTTTTACCTGCTTTCTAACTTGTGTATACCCCACCTTCCCCTACCGAATTTCCGTACCGCTCGGTCAGCTGTCTGGTCCACCGCCTCCACCGCGTGTCCATGCTCCTCATATACAGGTACCTGAACACTCTCGCGGCCCGTGTTCACGAGTCCGTTACGCTCCCTGCCGGCGAAAAACGGCAAAAAGTGTCGGCTCGCGACAAAAGCGCGCAAGAGGTCCTCCCCTGCCGCTCATGATCGAGGCGCTGCACAAGGCCTCCGAGCCCGGTCACAGCAAAGCGATGCGCCCAAAAGCTACATCGGCGACCATCAGGCACACTCCTTCTTCGCCCAGCCTCTCACATCACGGGGCCGGTCACTCCTCGCCGGGCGCGCCCAAACCCAAGGACTCCTCCGCACTGAGGCAGGCATTCCCCGCGCAGCGCCACACTTCAGGCACGCGCGAGGGCCCCCTGCGAGGGGTGCTGCCTCCAAAACGAAGCGAGAAGATACAAGGCTAGAAGGAGAAAGAGATCGCGTAAGGCACTAATCACACGCTGCCGGTGCGGTCAAGGGGGGCAGCATGCCAGGGCGCGCGTGCCGGATGCGCGCCGATTCGAGGAACCATTTCAGGCAGGGGCCTCAGCCGCCGCCGCCGCCGCAAAGGCAGCACAAACAACAAACGCGCGGACCATGGTGAGCCACTTGAGCCGCAGCGCGGCACGCGCCACCGCTTGCCGCCGCCGCCGCGGTGCTGGTTGCGACGGCAGGGTCGGGCCAAACCGCGCCGCCGCCGCCGCCACTTCCCGGAAAGCGACGCCCCACAACTTGAGACGGAGGCGAAAACAAGAGCGCCGTATTCTTTCGCTGCTACTACTTATCGAACAGCCGTGAGATCCCCATTAAGAGCGCAGTCGCCGAGACCCGATAGTGCACTTCGCGTACCCCCGAGATTAACAGTCGGGAAAGTATTTTCGCGCAAAGGAAAACGAAGTGGAGCTGAGCGACTTAACAGGCAGTCGCCTCGAATACCGGAAATTAGCGGCCCGCACGGCATCGACAACAAAATCTGGCTCACAAACACGAACGCGACTCCAAGTTGGACAGATGCCAAAGCGCATACAAAAAGAAAGAGGATGTTGATCGCAAACGCGTCGAGCGCACCATTGCGGGATCTCTAAAAAGGCCGTTTGTGAAGGAGTTTATGGAAATGTCATAAGACAGGCACTTATTTGCAGGCCAGGGCGGCGCTCAAAACAATCGCTGGGGAAAAAAATAAGTGTGAGGGAGAAGGGAAACACCTCTCCCCTCAACGAGATTGAAAGAAAACGTGGCGCAAGAATCGTCCTCCACGCATAGCTCAACGCGCTTCATCTTCAGCTTCTCTTTTTCGGCTGCGACGATGAAGGGTGCCCAGAGTGGGGGGAGAGGCGGCTTTCGTATCGCCCGGACCCTTCCCTCCATTATGCTCTTTTAAAGAGCTCAGCGACAGAGGAGAGATCCCCGCCTCGATGCGAGCCACTTAGCCAAGCGCGGACGCCATCAGCGCCAGAGTATGCCGTACACAGGGACGATTGATTGCGTCCGAGTGCGTGCGCCGATTGGTCACGGGCGAGCCAAAACGCGCGCCTTCCATTTGCGCTTATCGCTGCAGCGGAGTTGAATGGCGCGCTGCTGGAATGCACCCCGTCGTCGCGTGGACTCGAAAAGCCACAGGAAGCGGAGCCCGCTAACAGCCCGGAAACAGACTCGCAGAGAGCGGCCAATGTCTACCTGCTCGGAGAATAGGCTCATTTTCCCCGCGCGCTCGCCACTAGGCACTCAGACGCTGGGTGGATTATTGTGGCGCCTGAGAATCGCGGAGGCGCCCAAGTACTTCCCGAGACATGCGACGGATGTGTGCGTGCGTGCGTGCGTACGTACGCAAAACACCACGCGACGCGGTATGTGTACACCTCTTTTGGGGGGGAGCGGGAACTCGGCCGCAATCTTTCGGAGAATCGTGCGTTGTCTGCCAGTCTGTAGAAGCGCGACGCTTTGTACCGTGGCAATGTCTGGCGCCAGGTAAAATTGCGTATGCTTTGGCTCGAGCGCATGCAGCATCGGCCTTCGCCCCCTCAGATGCTCAATGACCGAGGCGCCCAGGTCCGTCTAGGTGCGAGGACACGGGTTCGACTCCTGTTTTTGAGTTTTGTAGCGGGCACACGCCTGAGGTGTACGGCGCGGACGGCCGGCACCTTTCGCTACCGCACCCGCCGCGGTGGCTCAGTGGATAAGGCGTTGCGCTGCTGAGCACGAGGACGCGGGTTCGATTCCCAGCCGCGGCAGCCACTTTTCTGGTGAGGGCTAAAAGCAAAAACGCCCGGGTGTACGAGATTTTGGCGCACGTTAAATATCGCCAGGTGGTCAAAATTAATCCGGAGCCCTCCACTACGGAGCGCTTCATCGCCTGCGTTGCGTCGGCGCGTTAAAACCCCAGAATCAATCAATCAATCAATCAATCAATCCCTTTTTTGTCTTGGAATGCGAAGTGTGCGCACTACAGAATGCTTCGGGGGTGTATGAGCTGCTGCATACGCCGGCTTTTTCGCTCAGTTGGCCATTTAACGCCTTCGCATTAATAAACACGTCTCTGAATAGTCGTACAGGCTTAGCTTGCGTAAATGTGGGTCTTACTGCATGCTGGAAAGCATCAGTCGGATTTTCAGCGGATGAGCCGTTATGCCGGCGACGACAGAATAGTCCCCGTGCCCCCTTTAATTTAATTGTTAAGCTAAAAGAACTTTACATTGGGGTTTACTTCTGATGTATGAAGCGCGCACTGGTGGAAGGCTGCGGAACAGTTTAGACCACCGGGAGGTCTTTAACGTGAGCCCAAATGTCTGCACGCGGACGTTTTTTTTTTGTTTTTAGCCTCTAATAGCCTAGTTACACGGGCACAGTTAACCACGGTTAAGCGAACTACTGTTAGGCGAACCACGGTTAGGCGAACAACGGTTAGGCGAACCACGGTTAGACAAAACCGCAGTTTGCTGCGTTACACGGCAGGCGAAACTGCGGTTACCCCGC
Organism: Haemaphysalis longicornis; assembly: GCF_048455015.1. Taxonomy (NCBI): domain Eukaryota; kingdom Metazoa; phylum Arthropoda; class Arachnida; order Ixodida; family Ixodidae; genus Haemaphysalis; species Haemaphysalis longicornis. Next base: position 252,181,611 of record NW_027526295.1, read on the forward strand.
TAACCATGGTTAACGCAAACTGAGCTTGGCCACCTCAGTTCGGTCACGCTAACCGCAGTTCCCGCAGCCGCAGTGCTCAAAATCGCGCAAGTCAGTTCGGACGCAAGTGGCGGCTCATCAGCGGAGACGAAAAAAAAAAAAAAAAAAAAATCACCTGGCGTTCGGAAACGAAGGTTCTCAAATAGCGGGCGCCCAACAGCTGCCCCCAAGAGGCGCTTGCGTTCTTTGCGTCGCTCTCGAAATCAGCGCGGCTGCCCGTCAGCAGCGGCTCGTTTCCCGATCCACCCGATCAATTACGACAAAATCCTTGCTAAATTTGTAAAATCCGCGCATCGTCCGCCAAAATAATGGATAAAGCAGGCAATCATGAAGCGTTTTCAGCACTCGTAAACGATCGGCGCGCACGTCGGCCGTGCCTGCAAACACGCCAGCGCGCCTGCCCGCACGGCAGTGCAAGCGGCTCGAACCGGCCCAGACCAAAGAAGCAACAGCTTATCTCTGCTCTTCGAAATCAATCTGATTGCGGAAGAGAACTTCCACATGCGAGAAGTGGATGTTAGTGCGGTGAAGAATTGTGCTATGGGTTGTAATTCGCAGTTGTAGAGATAGCGGCGGTCAAATATCCACCGCGACAGCCTAAAGTTCCCAACACGGAGCAGACCTTAGCAAACCAAGCCTGTTGCGAGCTATGGGGGAGCCCCCCTCCTCCTCGCCGCGCGCGCGCGAGTGCGTCGCGTTTGGTTCTGGAGCGACTGCTTTAACGATATTTCCTTTTGTCTACACTGCTTCTATTTTGTTTTTTATCGTGAAGTTAAAAGTGTGGTAATTTATATTTGTTACTCTCACAGCCAAGAGACCGCGGTCACCCCACTTGGAATTTCGCGCGTAACAGCCAAAACCGCAGTTTGCGATAACCCCGGTTAAAGTTTAGTAACCACGGTTAAACTTCACTGCGGTTACTTCCGCCGTGTAACTACAGGATATAACAGAGACACATCCACCGTGACCAGGAATCGAACCCGGGGCCTCAGCGCCGCGCCGCCTGAGCCACCGCGGCACGTGCACAAGGAAACATCGATGCATGCGCCTCCGCAGCCTTTTCCCAATATCATAATGACAAAACCAGGCACAGACGTAGGCAAATTATTTCATCGAGCTGCCTTGCAAGCGCGCGTTCGTACACACAGGGAACGTAAAAATGGTTAACTTGCTGCACCGTGTGACTGCCCCACAAACCAATAAGAGCTTTGAAATTTCTGGATTTTCAAAAAAAAAAAAAAAACCGGTACGAATCTGTACAGGGGTGACCGAGAAGGAGAGAAACAAGCAACGGACATATGGTATATGTACACACGTGTAGATCTGTTGCCCGATGCATGCATGCAACTATTCCACACCGTGTTTCCAGTGGATGCATTTCCGCCCCATAACGTCCCCAATAGTGTTTGTGCAACGCCATCAAAGAGAAAATGGCGTCCCCGCCCAAACGCACACGAAGCAGCGGCTGTTGCACCCAGTATGTACAGGCACGTACAAAGAGGAGGCGTGCCGGCAGCTTCGTCAATGGACAGCAATGGCAATAATGAGGAAGCTTCTTACGCGACCGACGCGTCTTACAAGTGCGCGGCCCGACGGTGACCCGTCGCGTCACAGCATAAATGACTTCGCCAATGAGGAAACGGACAGAGTAGCGTCCGCGTCGCGTCCCCCGTTCTTCAGACGACGCTCGGAGGCGTCGATAGCGGCCCGTTTCGATAAACCCGGTCGGAGATAAAAGACGCACAAGTCGCCGCGCGTGCGACGAAATTTGCGCACTGCGATCAAACGACACGAGAGCCGGTCGCCGACATGCGCACGACAAAACACGCCAATGAGTAGTTCTTTCGCCGTTTTTTTAAAGCCAGTTTCTATTTTAGGCATAGAATCTTCAGACGTTACGAATATACCCTTTTCTTGTAGTGTAGCGCTGTTGTGGTGGGAACCACAATAACACAAGTTTTTTAAAGGTTTTCATATATCATAGTTGTGAAAAAAAAATATCAAAATCAAAAGTTTCCAATAACACAAGTTTTTTAAAGGTTTTCATATATCATAGTTGTGAAAAAAAATATCAAAATCAAAAAGTTTTGTCAAGTTGTCGAAAAAAATGATAAAAAAGGAGTTGTGTAGATCAAACCACCGGTAGTAGAAAAAAATTAGAATATACATTTTGCAGGGAAACATTTCAAAAACACACCCTAAAAAAATGTCGACTTGCGCGGAACAGTTTTTCAGATATAAAAAAAAAAATGTTAGCACGCACGGTGCTCGTGTCATGCGGTGAAGCCTAACCTCTAATTCAAACTGTGCAATTTTGGGTGGTTCCTTGGAATAAATCTGGCGGTTTGACGTTATCAGAGGCACCAATTTGCCCCCACATAACGTAAAAACATCTTGTCAATGGCTGACTTTGCATTTACAGCGAGCACAATATTTGGGACAAGCACGCGATGCAGAAAAAACATGCATGAAGTTGAAAACGGAACGCCGTGGCTGATGTTTGTTGTCGTTCACGGTCAGTTATCTCTCAAAACATAAAGCTGAGCTTTATTATCATCTTCTTACTCGCAATTGTAGCCTTGCTCGCAAAAATGAGGTACGATGAGCTAGAATCGTCCCCTGCGATCTTTGGCCGAGTAGCAGTCGCGCGCTAAAAAAGATCAGCACAACGAGCCTCCTCTATTGCAGCGCCACCTAACATTTTTCAAATGAAACAGTACAAAAACTTATCAGAGACTCCGTCCGAATAGACAGTTCAACTAAGCAGCAACATTAGACACCCGGATATACCCTCGCATGAAAACGAATCTGGAAGGCGAACAGCTAGCAGTATAAGGCCGGTTTGAAGCGCTGTCCTCGGCGGAACAGATATCTGGCGACTGGGTGTGACCTTTTGACTTGCATCTGAAGTTCTTATCGCAGAAATCGGGTTACGGTGGGGGGAAATGAGGAGCGGCGTGCTTTGTTCGAGGATCAGTCGCGGACGCTTCAGGCGCCATGGCAGTTAGCCTTGAAGTTGGGTAACTGCGTAGTTGCGCTAAATATGAATTTCGCGATGCAGAAACGAAACCGAAACTGTTGTAAACTGTTTGGGAATGGTCCTGGGGTAAGTAGAACTACCAGAGTACTTAGGACAACTTGCGCAAAGGCAATAAAACTGCCTAAAATCATAAAGTAGCTTTGCAACCAGGCACTGCTTGACATTTTCAGCCGATTTCTGGGATTATTACTGTCAGAGCGTGAACCTGACGATTGAAAATCGTTTGCTAGTTCCCCATTCACGCCCTGATAGCAAAAAACAAGCGCTGGTGCAGAGTAATTACGAGTTGCACGCATTCTTCGTTGGTAGCCTTGAGGCGCGATGACCACGCCCCTTTTCCACAACCAGGTGATTCAAAAGCGTGTCAATAATCACGTTTCCGTTGCAAAAATGAAAACAAAACTGATTTTGAAAGGCCATTTTCTGATCTAACTCCGAACAGCTTTACTTGTTCGAGAAACGCCTGGAACGCTATGAAAAGGCGCTCCCAAAAGTATCGATCAAATTGATCGATTTTGATAGGCGCGGTAGCGAAAGAGTTAACTGGCTCGGCGTTCGCAACTCGCTAATCCAATATGGCGTCGTTTTTTTTTTTTTACATTTTGCCCCCGGGCCGAATAACGGCGGATTGGTCGCTCGGAGCTAGAGGCTACTTTTTCAGCGCTACTGGAAAAAACCGTGGTTAATTCCTCTGTCATAGGAATCGGTAAAACACGAAAGTGAAATGTACAGCGAAATCTGCAGCTGAGCATGATGCGCAGATCGGCGGCTGTCTTGTGGGTGTGCTTGGCGAGCGACGTCCTGCTGGCGGGTCGCTTCGGCAAAGCTGTACTGGCGTCATTTCCGTAAGGGAGGTTCCCGTTTGAACCCATTCCCATTTCACCCTTCCCGCTTGTTCCGTCCCGTTTCAACCCAGCGCAAAACGATCTTCCCGTTTCGCCCTTTCCCACTTGGCCCGTTCCCGTTTGAGCCCATTCCCATTTCAACCTTCCCGTTTATTCCTTCCCATTTCAACCCGGGCCGAAATAACCTTCCCGGTTCGTATTTTCCTATTTAGCCCGTTCCCGGAATAACGTACCCAGTTTATGAAACGTTATAAAAAACATTTTCATATTATTTTTCATTTATTTCTGTTTGTTCACAGCCGCTGCAATAGCATGCATCTAGAGTCCTTGACTGCTTTTAAAACCTGGGCTTCACTTTTTGAATCTATGGACGACATTTGGTTACAATTCGTCATACCAATTAACAAATCTTTTAAATTAACAAAGCCTAACAAACAAATAAACAATTAACAAATTAATAAACAAATCTTTTAAATTAACAAACAAAAAAGTGATAAAATCAAAAAGCCCAGAAAAGCGCCGCGGAAGCACAAATAAAAAATCGCAAAAAGAATTCGTATTTGAAAGAATTCGTATTTGGCAGACTAACACATTTCATCGTTATAGTAGCGCAAGTGTACATCAATGTCGAAAAGAAACAAATGAAAACTATAAAAGATAAAAAGATGTATAAAAATAAAATAACCCTATGTATCTGGATACATATGCCACACCTGGCTATAAAAAATCGCAGTCATGAGAAGCGGCGAAAATTGTAAACTTAGCTTTGCGTTTTATTGGTTCTGTTTATTCCCGTCACTCTAGAGTACTCAATTTGCATAATAGGGCAAACATTCAGAAACTTAAGCAGCGCAGGGTCGTCTCGAGCCTAAATTTTCTTTGCTACAGAAACTTAAAATTGTCGCGTGAACACCTCCAAGGGCCTTTCAGACGTTCAGCCAGAAGACATCATAGTAAGACTATTAGGCAGCCAATCAGCTGAATTACTATGCGAAAGTTCTCTTTGTTTCCTCGAGCAATTTCTTACTGGAATAAGTTAACTGAACGAACAGTGAACTCGGTATCGTTAGAAGAATTTTCCCCACGTATTGTAAATATGTGTTCTGATGGAATCGTCGTATTTTCAAACTGGAATACATTACGAATGCATATCCTTGTTCGGACCCCTTTGCGTCTATTACATATTTATGTCTTACTTATTTGAGTGGGGCGTTTTTAAACTACGCCAACCAATACTAATGTGTTTTTATGTTCACTCCTGAATGAGCCTGACCATGCCGTAAAGTATCGGTAAATAAATTAAAATATCTGCCCATTACTCACGTAGGAAAGGCATTAGTAGCCAATTCTCAGATTTCTGCACATGTTTTTGCCTCTTTTAAAGTCTCTCCTACGGACATCTTTGATCTATAGATCTCTCTAACCCGAAGGCAAAGCTACGCTCCCAACAATGGGCATAAGAGTGGCTGATAAATAAATTTCAGCCGCACGTACGAACACCAACTGCAGAAAAATCCAATGCGTTGTTACTCAAGATATTGGGTATCTTTATAGTACCGTTTCGCCGCTACAAATTTTGTGTCAAGAGGGCAGTATCGGCCTCAGGCATTCGGCAACTTTTATCGGCCGAAAATATCGGTCGATTCCGGAAAATTTGGTGCATACAAGTTTTTAGTGCACGACCCGTTGCTTGTAAGCACATTTTGGGGAACAGTTTTGAAGACGGTAACGCATATTTTCAGGAATTCAAATGGGTTGCAACGATGCGGGTTCAAATGAGAAGGGCACTTTGGGAGCGGGTTGTAACGGGAAGGGTGTTTTGGGAACGGGCTGAAACAGGAAGCGCTCAAACGGGAAGGTCGTTTCGGGAACGGGCGCACACGGGACGGGTCAAGCGGGAAGGGCGTTTCGGAAATGGGTTCAAACGGGAAGGGGTCAAACGGGAATGGGTTCTTTCGGGCTACACCCTTCCGTAAAGGATATGACGTCAGTAAAATATTGGTGTGTCCCGGCATAAAACACTTTCGTGTTAAACTTTTAATACCTGAAAACGAACAACCCGAAGTATAACGTACTCTTTAGTACTAGAGGTTGCTTCCCCGCAAGAAGACCCAGCGTGCAGGGGTGCACCCTTTACAGGCCACTTGCTTCGTTGTAGAGTCCGTGACGGATATGACGTAAGTGAAATCTTCGTAAATCCCGGAATAAAACACTTTCGTGTTAAAAGGTCCACTGAGGTGCAGAGAAAATTACGTCTTTGTGCGGTTTCGCTCAAATGTTATACGCCTTGGAAGAGTTATGGATGTTTCGCAAACGGGAATCTTGTTTTCTGCGGGATTTTTCAGCTGCAGGATTTCTTTCTATGTAAGCACTGAAGGACATACCACCACACAGTGTGTTAGGTTTGAAATTTTTATTGTCACAAAGTACGTGCCATTTCCCGCAGAGTCGCGCCAACACGTGGGGGGGGGGGGGGGGGGGGGGACGTCACCTTGTCAGGCTTTTTTTTTTTTTTTTCCTGTAGCCTTTTTGACCGTCCCCCTCGACAACTGTATAGCCAGTCTTGTACATGTTGTCGCAATAAACTTTCAACTCAACTCAACTCAACTACTTACATGTTCCGCCGTCGTGGTAATAGTATTCATCCGAATTTCATCGTCATGTCCATCTATAGCGTCGTCTTCCTCATGCATGACTGGCGCGTCCGGATCGTTTTGTCCGCAGGCTTTCGCATTTCTCCCAGAGTGGAACGCGTCAGCACGCGCTAGAACCTGCGGCAACAGGCTTTGAGGACTGCAGGGCGTCTGTAGCGCGAGCTGTCTTGTGCTCCCCCCTTGAGGCGCGGGCGCACGTGAACCGGTTTTTCTTTGTGTGTTTTTTTTTTTTGCGAACGCCACGCGCAAGCCTGGACGACGTCGCCCGCCGTTTACCGCCGTTCACGCGCGCCGTTTACTGCTCACGCGCGCAGTAAACGGCGGGAGTAACTATAACCCAATATTTTTTGATGACGCCGAACACATTACGGCCAGCAACAACAGCCCAGCTGTTGAAACCCAATGTGGGAAAGTGTAAGCTTGGACTTTGTATAAAGTCCAACACAAAGTAAAGTTCGAAACACAACTGCATTGCTGGAAGGACAAGAAAGCAAACAATTGGCCGAAGGAAGCTGATGTGTATATAACACGAAAGGGGATTTGATTGATTGATTGTAGGGTTTAACGCGCCGACGCAACGCAGGCGATGAGGCGCGCCGTAGTGGAGGGCTCCGGATTAATTTTGACCACCTGGGGATCTTTAACGTGCGCCGAAATCTCGTACACACGGGCATTTTTGCTTTTCGCCTCCATCAGAAAAGCGACCGCCGCGGCCGGGAATCGAACCCGCGACCTCGTGCTCAGCAGCGCAACGCCTTAGCCACTGAGCCACCGCGGCGGGTATAACACGAAAGGGGAATACGCGCGGTCAGCCACGGCACGTGCACAGAACACCGGCGCGAGAGCAGAGAGAACGAGTGGCTTGTCTCGACCTACAGACGCAAAAGAAGGGGGGGTCAGCCTGCAAGATCTCCGCTGTCAAAATTGCCGTGAGCGTGCGATTGCACTGTTCATGTTTGTTTTTCTTTCGGGAAATTGTCAAATGGTTGCTTATAGTGGTGAAAGCAGACACCGAGGTCACGTATTAAGTGCGTAGTTTGATGCAGAAATACAATTACAGGGCCTTCTCCACCCAGCCGCAATTCGAAAATTCTGAAAATTCGTATGTGTACCTGAGTCCGCACAGCCGCTCTGCAGGTGTACACGCTGACGCGCCGGGCTACGGACAGTTCATCGAAAGGCAATTCGTAATATGGCATTTCGTAATAGGGCAATTTGTAGCAAGATAATTGGTCGCGTATACCAGTTCGTCGGTCGCCAGTACGCCAAGTAGCTCGAAAAAAGACCTGCTTTTCTAGAATGTGGATAAGAGGAATAAGACTGCCCGTGGGGTACTTGCGTCAAAGAATGATGAATGCCGTTTGCACAATTTTACACGTCTTTTGTAACATGCGAAGCGTTCATTCTGCGCAGGCGCAGATTTACCTTTTATTGCCTGCTTCCTCAATTAAACTGCGTTGTTAGTCGGCATTGTGCCCGTGCTGTGTCTTTGCCCCAGTCTGGTGTTCCGCACAGTAGTGAAATGAACTAGTACCAACTAGCCCAGTTCAGGGATTTATACACCCCCCCTTCCCCCCTCCCCCCCCCCCCCCCCCCCAAAAAAAAAGATTCCACAACCACAAGAACCTTGCCTAGGGATTTATACAACACCCCCCCCCCCCCCGCCCCCCCCCAAACATCCCACCGACACCCCCCCAAAATCGAAATTCTGCATAAACCCCTGGCCCAGTTCCGTTTTTGAACCCATTCGTCGACGCGACGCATCGTCATCTCGACAAATTGCCCTATTACAAATTGCTCCATGCGAGGAATTGCCCTAATACGAGTTACCCTATACGAATTGCCTTTCGACGAATATATCCTGCAGCCCACGCCAAACAACACGCGCTCAAGGAAAGACATTCCGTTGTAGGCACGCAACTCTTACACCGCTTGCTGACATACTTCGCGAATACATGTAGACAATCGAGGCCGACGCACTCTGAAGTCCCTTCATCTGCTAAGAGCCAATCAAGGGACTTTAACGCCCTCCAGAGACTGCCCGCTTGCTCCCCTCTCCACAAGAAAACTCTATCACTACGAGACAAGCGGGCACGCGCTACGGAAAATACCAGGGGCAGGGGTTCAAGTCATTCGCAGGCACGAAAAGAACACGCAATGAACGTACCAGAAATAGTCGAGAAAGCGGAGGTCGAAAGCAGGAGAAAGCTGCAAAGCCGACTCGGTAATCACGCGAACCATGCATCAAAGGTGACACAGTACAAAAACACAGGGAAACAACAAAGCAAAGACTAGAGAGGAATGAGAAGAAAGCGAAAATGCGCGAAGCGACATACAATGGGTCCAGTACAGGCCGTAGCCCGGGAAAGGCACCGTGTCCAGCGGTTTAGTTAGTAATTACGCTGCCGCAGAGCCCTTTCTCTTTAGTTCTTTCACGACGCTCCGCGGCCCTGTGCAGCAGCCGGCAGGCTTGCTAAGCGCATTCGAGGAGTCCCAGTTCCCGAAAGCGACGAAGTTGGTCCACAGTCGGCGCAAGCAGCGGCGGCGTCGTCCAGTACGTGCCAAGGCCTCTGGCACGCAGGTCAGCAGCGACGCGGAATGTTCGGCCGTGCGAAAGCGTCCAGCTCCGTGCGAGTCATGCGGCGCTCGTACACACACACACACGCCGGCGGCGGCGACCACGGTCTCGAGTAGTACCCGCCTCCCTCCTTAATGGAACCGCACGCAGACATGCGGCGGTCCTGCAACAATGGGTCGCACGCCGGCGGCGGTGATGCCGTCGGTTCTGCCTCGTCGTCCACTGTCGGCCCGGGAAAGACAGCCGGGCCTCAGCCGCCGTGTGGGCGTTCCACAATCCGGCAGTTGACGCCAACAGTCGGTTGCGTGTTGGCCGTCAACGACACCACAAAGCGAAAAGCTGCCGGAAGCCGAACTCGTTTGGAGTCTAGGAAGGCTTGCGTATTTCGGATGCAATAAAGGACGAACTCGCGCCCTTTATTTACACTCCTCCAAAGTGGGAAAAAAAAAAAAAAGTAAGAGACAGAGATCCGTTTCTCGACCTTGCGGTCGCCAAAACGCCGCCGGCGGCACTTCTTGCTGAATGACGCTGCACGATATTATGGGGCTCCCCTATAGAGCGTTGTTAGGTCAGCCAAACGACCAATGGAAACCGGGATGCCACGAGTAGCGCTTACGGATAAGAAACGAGCCTTCCATACCAGAGGACAAACTCGGGTGGCAGGCATGGGAGGACCTGGGATGTAATGCGGAAAACTAACCACTCAACCATGATGGTAACAAGGTGGCTACTGAGAGACCGGACTACACTCGGATGCAACTTAAGAGCGGCAACATGATGATGATGGTTGCTATTGCTTTCCCCTTACTTTACCAAAAAGGATAAATATACCTGTGTTTTATACTCTTGGTTTAATACTATGCGCTGCTTAGGGCAGACATAAAAACTTATTGGGCACAAAATACTTTTTTTTTTTTTTTCTGTTACAGGTGGTAGCTGTCCTAGGCAATATTCCCCTCTCTGCTTTTTGTCCACCAGCATTCTGATCTTCTTTTCGTCGCATCGACAGCCTTGAAGTTAACTTCCTCTCTTCTGGAAGCCGAATATTTCCCTCATGTAGATTTGGATGGATATCCTCGCATTCTAACACTATGTGCCGCATAGTTTCTGTTTCTTTTCCGCAGACCACGCATACCCCATCATTTTGTGAATACTTCACCACAAAGCTCTTAGTTCGCAAGCAACAGAAGTTGCCGCTGCGCCTCATCACCGCAGCTGGATGTTACTCCGCGCGGCGCAAGTAGTGCGTTACCGGGAATATTTTGAACATGGCACGAGCCGTTTCCGTGGCTTTTTGGACTTAATATACTTATAAACTACTGCAGCAACGACAAACAAGCAACGCAGGAAAAGGTAGGCGATATCACGCATTCACAGAAATCTTCTTTCAAAACGCGCGCGCGCCCACCGACATCCAGGTCCGTCGCTTAGGCGGAGTGATACCGTACATGACCTATTGCGGTTCTTAACTTGTTCCCGAGTGAAGGAGTAGATGAAGACCATTCACTCGATGGAGGGATGGAATCAGAAAATTTTGGGGTAGATTATATGACATCACAGGACACAGGAAACGGCTGGAGTAGCATAGAGAGGCCTTTGTCCGGTACTGAACAGGTTGATGATGACGCCGATAATGAGCGCGTTGCAAACTGGTGAGACGGCTCTGGTATGTTTTCTGTACAGGACGTTTCCGGACACGGGCGTTTCGGTACAAAAACGAATTTAGGCGAGGGTTTTGGGAACCAACATGCGTGCGTTGTTGACGTGGAAGCTGCAAGCACGCAAATCGCACCTACTTATTACAAAAGTTCTTGCTCGTAAACCTGCGTGGTTTTATGTCAGTGGAAGATAATGCGGACTTGCCAAAAAATCTCTATTTCCATAATAATATGCCTAGCTTTCGGATAATCCTACTGTTCTTATTTCCTTTCTTTTCTAGAGACTTATCACCAACATTTGATATAACAAATCGGTGACAGTATAATCCAGTTTTTCTCCTGTTTTTTTTTTTGTAGCAATTCATTAAAACCAGTTTTTTTTTTCGGAAATCAGTGACACTAACTACTTTTGGAACCAGCGATAATAACTGCGTAATTGAACGCCTCAGCAGGAGCAAAGGAACTTGTGGCCATATAACACGATAACGAAGAATACCTTGCAATTTCTTGGCATCCTGCATTTGTGCTCGTTGCTTTCTCCTGATAACGAAATGCGCATAATGCGTTATTAGCAATGCATTACCGAAGGCACCCGTAGTGCCCCCCGCCGCACGCTTCCCTCCCGGCCTGATCGCCGTTCGAAGGCACTCCCGTGCAGCGTAGGCAGAGCTATTTTTCGAAAAAAAAGATGGAGGTGGGGCGGGTATACGCCATCGGTAAAAAAAAAAAAAAAGAATACAGAAAGAGAACCTGCGCCCCAACAATTTTTATTCCTTTTTCGGCTCCAATAAACCGACACCCTTAGTACTATATCGATTCGGTGTGTAAATAGCATGCGAAAAAAAAAAAAAAAAAAAAAAAGGACGAAAGGAAGAGGGAGAGAGGGAGGCAGCGCTCAGAAAATTTTTGGGGGTGCCCTGATACCGAACCCACCTCCCCTGGCTACGCCTCTGCTCCGCTGGGTTTGTTGTGTGTGCTCGAGAATCGAAAGTTGGAAAGGCTCTGGAATAATATTCAAAGCTCTCTGCGAAATTTTCTAAAACCTACATGAAGATTTTCTTGTTCTTCTTCTTCTTCTTTTTTTTTTTTTTTTTTTTTTGCAAGGACTGCTCAGTTTTGAATTTGGGCGCTCTGTCGCAAGGTACGAATATAGTTTTCTGGCCCGACGGCTTCGCTACGGCGAGAATTTACGGTAATTATAGGTAGTGCCTTTCACTCTTTAACCTGTCCCACTCACTCAGCTTCCGGGATGTACGCCCCACAACCCAAGTTCGGCAAAGCAGGCCGGCGAAAAGAAGACAGGACATTCTTAAGAACGCGCCAAGAAAAGTATTTTTGGGGCACGCTGTGTAAGTTCGCCTGTCAGGGCTTCGCTTTCAAGGAGCGGTGGAAGTAGTGTGCCTTCCGCATCCCTTCAAAAGAAATAGAATATTACCATAGTGGCACGCCGATGAACAACGCCGGGATCAAAGCATGAACAGTCGACGAAAGCTTGCCTTCTTAAGAATGCCTCACACCAAAAAAAGCACGTAAGCTTCGTGACTGCTGCCGATCTTTGCTGTGACCACAACAACAACAACAACAAAAAAAAACCTCTCAGAACACGCTTTTAGAGCTAGACGGCGATGGAATGTCACCGTCCTATCTTAATGAAGTGCAGGATCAAATTGTTGTCCTCTCTATGCCACAAGTGCTGTTGGCGAGGAATAAAATTATAGCGAACTGCCTCTCAAACCAAAGAAGGTAATTACTTTCGTACTGAAACACCGCGCAACGCTTTCAGAACTGCCTAGCCGCACTACGAAGAGGTGCGAATAAGGCCTCTAAAACCACAGAGAATAACGAAGGGGTGCGAATAAAGCCTCTAAAGTCACAACGAATAGTATACGTGACAGTTCGCAAGCACCATTAAACCATAAAAATAGAATGCATACGTTTTCACGTCGTCCAATGGTACGTACAGTGACGAAAATCAGATCCCCTCTCCCCAAATAGGGAACGACTACACGCTCAGCATCTAGTAACGTTGCTCAGCATATCGTCAAAGTAGCCGTGAGCGGGGACTTGCCGTAAAGCTGAACTTTCGGCCACCGAATTTCGCTCGCCGCAAAGGCCCATCTGTCGCTCGCTTTCAAAGGTCGCATATTTCCTGCTTGCAACGAATTCCTGCCCGCAGGATGTCCCTTTCTGCGCCATAAAACAACAACAAAACACGCCTTTCAGCGTGATGCCAAGGGGCAGAGGCAGGCCGAGGTGAGAAGACCGCTGCGGGATTTCCCAGAGAAGGAATGCCACGCACAGTTTTCGCGCCGCGGAGGCGGAGCCCGCGAACGTAATTCGTGAAAAGCCCTTCTCCGTGCAGCGCTGGTCCTTTCACGCGTCACGGCGTCTCCTGCCGCCGGATCACGAAGCGGCCTGTTACCAGGGCGCCGGCGAGGTTCTCCTGGAGGGTGTACCCCGGTGTCGCCACGTCGTAAACGCGCCGAAAGCGGCGACGGCCGGTGGTTCTTGCCATTCTCATTTCTTCGTTTTACGACAGACGGCCTTCTCTTCCCTCGCCGCGCGCCGAGACACAAAGCGCGGGGTATGCCGCGAAAAGCGTGCGAGACGGAACGTGACGAAAACGCCCTCTTCCGGGACTTCCTCCGACAGGCGCCCAACTCGGCGAGCACACGGCGAACGATGGCGAAGGCCGCAAGGATCTCGGTACTTCGCAGTTGCATATCGCCTTCATGGTTTAACGAAAGAAAGCTGACGGACCAAGTAGCTAACGTGGCTCATATTATGACGCAGGGCGGCACCTCGGTTATGAGAGGCGCTCGGTGGATAGCTTTGACTAAAAAAATCGCGTCGTTTTTTTTTTTTTTTTTTTCATTCATGTTTGACGATTTCACAGCACACGGGGTACTTGTGTATGTCGGTGCAATCTATATTAACACACCGTAAATCGGACCTCTGACTCGGCGCCGCTCAGCACCGGGGAAAATTTCATCTACTGAAACCTCATCCACCGAAACGAGAGGTCTGAGACATCAAGTACTTGTTTTACAACTGAGCCGAGCATACAGCGAGATGGCTCTAAAAATTCACACTGCGCGCAGGAGACAAGCTTGGTTTTCTGCTTGTATCTATCTGGAATGTAACATTCTAAGCGCACGTATCAAACCGGCCGTTACCCCTAAGCGCCTCTACCACGCCTCAAAATTTTCGGCGAGTCGATAACGTCCCCTCTTTGCTTCGGATAAACCTTTAATGCAAATAATCTCGCCAGCAATGGCAGCCGGAGCTGTAGCAAACAAGGGACGCCCAACAACACCGCCAGTGCGTGCGTGCCGGGTAAATTCAGTGTACACTGCTAATCCCGCCAACAAAATAGCGAAAATAAAGGTGGCAAAATGCCCTTCTGCCCACGTTCTCTTCATATTTTGCAAAAAAACAGAATAAACATGTATCGCTCAGTCGTAAGGCAGCGAAGCAGAGCGGCGGTTTTCCGAATGAGCCACCCATCTCGCTAGCGTCAGCCGATCACCGAACGTCGCCTGCAGCGCTGGCTTCACCGCGGCGCGCGCCGCGCCTCCTGGCAAGCACCTTCTTCCTGGGACCAGGAGAAGACGAGTGCTCCGGGCGGCGGGACCCGAACAAGGCTTTCGTCGGTGCTTCTCCTCCAAGGAGAGAATGCTGCAGCGTGCAAAAGAGACAAAGCGCCTTCCTTTCCGGGCCCTGCAGATGCGGCGAATAAACAGGGGAGAGCCCTCGTCAACGGCGCGAAACTGGCCCCTCCTTTGCCCTGCGCGGAGCGGTGACAGCACTGGGGCGGCGAGGGGGCGGAAGGGGTCAGGGTCGCGGCAAGGTCGCCCGGGTCGCCCCGCCGCCTCGCCACCTGTCGAGCACCGCCGCTCCCAGAGGAATGCGCACGTGCGGCGGCACCTGCGGGACTACGCCCAAGGGCCTCCTCCCTCTCGCCAGGGAGCTGCAGCGGGCGTGCACCGAGCACACACGCGGCCCCCGCACGGCCACGGGCCAGTCCTTTTCATCCCGCACGTGTCCACGCCGAAGGGCCGCCGGTACGTGCCAATCAAGATCCCAGCGCGCCTCCTCCCTCTTGGATGCAACCCGGCAATGGTGAAACAACGAGGGGACAAGAGGCTCCCAGGTTGCCAACTGCGCCATGCTAATACAGGGACAGCCAGTTACCCAGCAGAGTGTCCGGTCGCGGTCGCACGGTCCTCGTGGAACTCGCCGCCCGACTAGCGTAGTCTTGTTCAACGATGGCTTCTGAGGCAGGCGCACGACCCCGTTGGAGAACACCTGGTCGCTGGCGTTGCTTGTTGTGTACAGCGAAGGCCCACCGGCGTACCACACAGGGAATAGAAGATTTGATCCTCGCCCACTAAGGGTGTGGAGCGGTGTAAACGCGAGTTTGAGGTGAAGTAAAAAGAAAATTGGCGCAGCATGCACTAGTAGTGCAAGGCTGGCGAAACAGCCGAGCTGGGGGTCGACCTAGCTTCTTCTGCTAAGTTTTGCGATGTTCTGGCTAGGCTAGGCTGAGCGCTCAGGGGTGAGGTCGAGCTTAGCCGGATTTTACAAGGCCGTTTCGGTAGGTCCCCCGCACTGCAGCGGATCCCAGGGGGAAGAAGCTAGGTCGACCCCCAGCTCCGCTGTTTCTCCAGCCTTGCATCACAAGTGCAAGCTGCGCCATTTTTTTTTTGCGTTTTGTGTTAATAGTCGAAGAAAGACTGTCACCTTTAAGATGGTATTGCAAGGAGTGCGCATACGCATATGTATGCCCTTGTGCTCACACTCGAGCAGGCGCTAAAGCGGGCTTCACTGTTATAACACCCTATCTGCGGTGATGCACCTTTTACAAACACCGTTTCTCGTCTTGGTATTTCTTTTTTTTTTTTGCTAACGCCACCGAACCAAGCTCAAGCTTAAACAGCTCCGCTGTTAAAATTCTAGAGAGTACGAAGTCTCAAAAACTAGTAGCCACCCTGAGAAGCTGCAGCAGCGTATACAGAGCAAAAAAAAAAAAAAAAAAGGGCTTCACTGTGGCCAGAAACGCGCACTGCGATTGGCAGTATGCTTACTCGTCGGGGGTTCAGAGAAGATTGCTGGTATGGTGATCAGCGTGTATGCTAATCGTGTCAGGAACGAGAATCGTACGTGCGAAAACGGAAAGGAGACTGCGGCTTCCTCCTCCTTGCGCCCGCGTTGAATTCCGACGTCTCGCGTTTCTTGTAGCAAGGAGCCCATTTTCGTAAATAATAATAATAATAAGGCTGAGGCCTGTACGCTAGTGCGTCTGCTTGCCTGCCACACAGGGCGAGTGATGCCGAAAACAAGAGAAATCAATCCAACGGAAACACAAAGTGAACACCACGATGCGTCGCATCTACATAGGGTTCCCCTCGCAGGGAGGTGGGGGCAATTCTTTTTTAAACTACACTGCAGCACGTGAACCGGCTTCGGCGTTCGTTATCTTGACAATCAATCCTTTAAGTCCCCTCTCTCCGGTACTCGGTGTCTCTTTTTTTTTTTTTTTTTGCAGCATGTATGTTTTCGCCTAGTTTAGAATAAAATCGATTGTCAGCGCGCCGTCTTCCCATCAAAGCGCACACTTTTTTCTGCGTACGTCTTTGTATGAAATACCCAGTGCAGTTTCCCTTCAAATGATTGAACCTACTAATTTCACGTTTTGGTGGTTTTTACGCATCTTGTAGCCCTTGGATATGAAGCACACCGCATTGGACGGCTGCGAATCAATTTCGACCACTTGAGGATTTTGTAACGTACTTCTCAAGCTACAGACGCACCGGCGTTTTCGTTCTTCGACTCCACCAGAAAACGGCCGCCGAGGAGTCGATTAACCAAAGCAGTGGCCTCCCCATCTGCCCCCACACCGAAGTGAAACGTGAACGCGCGGCCCACCAAATAAATGCACAAAAATAACACGTGCTGAAGAATGCAAGCAAGTCACGTGCACAACCAACCTCATCATACGGGCACGCTCACCCTGCACAACGCAGAGTTAGTGCACTTCAAGCAACGCTTTGTACACAGAACGCCCGAAAACAACCAAGGACACTGCATATCGTATAGGCAACTACCGGAAAGAGATCCTGGATAACTGCTTATGTAAAACCAAGGACACCAAGATCAAAGATATATTCTCGTATCCTGTCCCAAAGACCAATTCTCGCGCACCATCCCGCGTGTATATGACAAGTCAAGTCAGCACGCCGCCAATCGCCCTATCAGCCACATCTTAAACTCAACCCTTTCCGCACGGCAAATCTTTCCCGTCTGCACACAAATTCCGGAAGATCTGAGATACAGCAGATCGCGGGCATGGCGTCCTGTGCAAGAATTACGCAACGCGTTGTGCAAAGGTCGGACCGTAATACACCGGGGCCCCAGCGATACGAATCGAGAAGCGGCCCGCTGCGGCCGCGAAAAGGCGTTTTTGCGAGAAAAAAAAGAAACAGCCTTGCCGGAAAAGCGAGCCTGAGGCGTGAACGAAACCGTCGACGCCCGCGGCCGCCGCCGCCGCCGAGGTCGCACGACAGCGAACCGCTGTGAATACCGGCCATGAGATATTTCTGCCTGGAGAAAGCGTGCGCTTTCAAGGTTCGGCTTCCACTTGTGCTTTCATTGGGGGAAGCATGCAATGTACGCGGGTTACAGTGGGTTATGGCGGCGTTCACGCCACGCTTGGGCGCCTTGCGCGAACGGTCGTGATCGTTGCGGTCGCTCCATTTTAACACGAAAGTGTTTTATTCCGGGATTCGCGAATCCGTCACGGAAATGGTACCAGTACAACGAAGTAAGCTGCCTGTAAAGGGTGCACCCCTGCCCACAGGGTCTTCTTGCGGGGAAGCAACCTTTACCCAGTCGAAAAACACAACAGGAATTTCTGTCGCACAACAGAAATTTCTGTCGCACGACAGAAATTTCTGTCGCACGACAGGGATTTCTGTTGGGACTACAGGATGGTCTGTCGTGCGACAGGAAGTTCTGTAGTACAACTACAGAAAATTTGTCGTACTACAGGCATTTCTGTCGCACGACAGGAATTTCTGTTGGGACTACAGGGTGGCCTGTCGTGCGACAGAAATTTCTGTAGTACAACTACAGAAAATCTGCCGTACGACAGGCATTTCTGTCGCACAACAGGAATTTCTGTTGGGAATGCAGGATGGTCTGTTGTGAGACAGGAATCTCTGCAGAATGATGACAGAATGTCTGTCGTACGACAGAAATTTATGTAGTACAACAGACATATCTATCATGCGACCGACATTCTGCAGTACCCACTACAAAAACCTTTGTAATAGAACCACAAAATTTCTGTCGCATGAGACATTTCTGTTGTACTACAGTTTTTGTGCAACACCCTGTAGGCACTACACAAACTTCTGTTGGCCCACAGACTGTCCTTCAGCCACTACATTCAGCATTCCGTAATTACCATTATTAATGATGCAGCGATGGCGTAGAGGTAGAACACCCGCCTCGCGTGCAGAAGGACCGTGGTTCGAATCCCGGTGCCGGACAATTCCCACCGGATTTAAAAAAAAAAAAAATCCGCGTATGATGGAATTGCACAAAGGGGCTTGGGGTGCGGCCTGACCCCGGCGACCATTGCCGGTAATGCACTCCCTCACCAGAGCAGGATTGGCCACCCTGGTGTAGTAACGGCCACAACCTCCCATGAATACGCCAACTAACCCTCGGCCCTCAGTCCCCAGCGGCTGCGAAGCAACTGACCACGGCGGCGGTCAGACCTGTGACGCAGCAGAGGGTGCTAAGAATCCCTGGATCCGGACAGGCCGCCAGTGGAATCTGAACCTGGCAACGTTTAACGCACGAACCTTATCTAGCGAAGCAAGTCTCGAGGTGTTGTTCGAGGAATTAGAGGGCATTAAATGGGATGTAATAGGGCTTAGCGAGGTTAGGAGGGCAGGCGAAGCCTTTCCAGTGCTGAAAAATGGACACGTCTTATGTTACCGTGGTCTAGAGGACAGAAGAGAATTAGGAGGGGGATTTCTAGTCAATAAAAGCATAGCTGGCAACATAGACGAATACTATAGCATTAACGAACGGGCAGCAGGTCTTGTAATTAGGCTCAATAAGAGGTACAAGCTCAAGGTGGTACAGGGCTACGCGCCCACATCCAGCTACGACGACCAAGTAGTGGAACGCTTCTATGAAGATTTGGAATCGGCAATGGCTAAAGTAGAAACACAGTATACCGTAGTTATGGGGGACTTCAATGCTAAAGTAGGCAAGAATCAGGCTGGAGACAAGGCAGTTGGGAACTTTGGTCTGGGCTGTAGAAGTAGCAGGGGGGACCTACTAGTTGAGTTTGCAGAACGGAATAACCTCCGCATAATGAATACCTTCTTCTGTAAACGGGAGAGTCGGAAGTGTACCTGGAGTAGCCCGAATGGTGAGCAAAAAAAAGGAAATAGATTTCATATTATGCGATAATCCTGGCGTCGTGAAGGATGTGGAAGTGCTCGGAAGGGTAAGGTGCAGTGACCACCGTATGGTAAGATCTCGAATTAGGCTAGATTTGAGGAGGGACCGCAACAAGCTAGTACGAAAGAAGCCGATAAACGAACTAACAGTAAGACGTAAAGTAGAAGAATTCAGGATCGCGCTGCAGAACCGATATTCCGCCCTTAACGAGGAAGCCGAGCCTACGACCCAGCAAGCCAGCGACAACCTTTCACGCATCATTAGGGAGTGTGCAATAGAAGTCGGGGGCACTATGGCTAGACAGGATACTGGTAAACTTTCACAGGAGACGAAAGATCTAATCAGGAAACGGCAAACCACGAGAATCTCTACCGCAGCTGACAGAATAGAACTAGCCGAGCTCTCGAAGTTAATCAATAAGCGTAAGACAGCTGACGTACGGAAGTATAATATGGACAGGATCGAATACGCTGTAAAGAACGGAGGTAGCCTGAAAGCAGTGAAGAGACGTCTTGGCGTGGGGAAAAATCAGATGTATGCACTTAATGACAAGCAAGGCAATGTCATCACAAATAGGGATAAAATAGTCACAGTGGCCGAGGAGTTCTATAGGGATCTGTACAGTAGCCGGGACATACAGGATAATGCCGAACGAGACAGCAGTTCAGAGGAGATAGACATCCCACCAGTAACGACCGAAGAAGTAAGGAAGGCTTTGAAAGAAATGAAAGGGGGCAAAGCGCCTGGTGAGGATCAGATAACAGCAGACCTCTTGAAGGATGGCGGAGAAATTGTACTTGAAAAACTGGCGAACCGGTATACGCAATGCCTAATGACCGCAATGGTACCGGAATCTTGGAAGAATGCGAACATCATTCTAATCCATAAGAAAGGCGACATGGAGGACTTGAAAAATTACAGGCCGATCAGCTTACTGTCAGTCGTCTACAAGGTATTTACCAAGGTAATCGCTAACCGAATCTCTGCAACCTTAGATTTCAGTCAACCTAAAGAACAAGCAGGGTTCCGTAAAGGTTATTCAACAATGGACCATATTCACACGATCAATCAGGTGATAGAGAAGTGCGCTGAGTATACTGAACCCCTATATATAGCCTTCATAGATTATGAGAAAGCATTTGACTCGGTCGAAACCCTAGCAGTCATTCAGGCATTACGGAACCAGGGGATAGATGAGCATTATGTAAGAATACTAGAGGATATCTACAGTGAGTCTACAGCTACCATCATCCTCCATAGGGAGAGCAGTAAAATACCTATAAGGAAGGGTGTCAGACAAGGAGACACAATCTCTCCAATGTTATTCACAGCATGCTTACAAGAAGTATTCAGAACGTTGGATTGGGAACAGGTGGGAGTAAGGGTTAATGGAGAATACCTCAGTAACCTCAGATTTGCTGATGACGTTGCCTTGCTAAGTAACTCGGGGGACGAATTACAAAGCATGCTTTCCGCACTGGGCGAACAGAGTAGAACCGTGGGCCTGAAAATTAATATGCAGAAAACTAAAGTAATGATCAATAACCTCGGGACTGCACAGCAGTTTGAGATAGGTGGCGAGGCAGTGGAAGTGGTAAGCCAATATATCTACTTAGGCCAAGTTGTGACCCCGGATCCCAACCATGAGGCAGAGATAATTAGAAGGATCAGAATGGGGTGGGGTGCATATGGCAGACATTCTCAGATAATGAATAGCAGCCTACCATTGTCGCTGAAGAAGAAAGTGTATGACAGCTGCATCTTACCGGTACTCACCTACGGGGCAGAAACTTGAAGGCTCACTAAGAGGGTTCAACTTAAATTGAGAACGACTCAGCGGGCAATGGAGCGGAAAATGATAGGTGTAACATTAAGGGACAAGAAGAGAGCGGAGTGGGTCAGAGAGCAAACTGGTGTTAAAGACATATTAGTAGAAATTAAGAAGAAGAAATGGACGTGGGCAGGGCATGTAATGCGAAGGCAAGATAACCGCTGGTCATTAAGGGTAACAGAGTGGATCCCTAGAGAAGGCAAGCGTTGCAAGGGGCGGCAGAAAGTTAGATGGGCAGATGAGATCAAGAAGTTTGCGGGGATAAATTGGTCACAGTTGGCACAGGACCGAGGTAATTGGAGAATAATGGGAGAGGCCTTTGCCCTGCAGTGGGCGTAGATAGGCTGGTGATGATGATGATGATGATGAATTACCATTATTATCTGCCATGCGACAGATCATTTTGTAGTCCCTGCTGATTTTTATAGTGTGAAAGAGAAGTTTAGATCCATTGCGAAAGTGTCACATGGCAGACCGTTCAGTATTGCTACAAAATTTCTTGCTTACCCTGTCGGAAAACCCCGCGTTTTCCAGCATTAGGAGAGCGATGGAATAGCCCGGAAAGAACGGAATACATAGGAAAACGCCGCGCTGAACGACAGCAACGCGGGGAGGTTGCTGGAGAGCATCGAATAACATGGGGACATTGCCTTTGGGGACAGGGCTTTAGCCAATGCGAAGGGGATAGCACGAACGTTATAGTACGGGATGGTATGGTGCCGCTGCTTGGCTGGACACGGGAATACCGCGCGCCGGTTAGGGGTGGACTGGTTGTATTCCAGCGCCGCGATCGACGCAGATGCTCCGAAACTTGGTGTTTGCGGCCCGTGCGGTGCAGCAAAATCCCACTTTTTTAGCGTGCGCTGCACGGACACAATGCTGCGTGCGAGTGACGGTCATCTCGTTCAATTGCATTGCAAGCGTCCGTTGTAATGAACGTTTGTTGCATTGCGGCCAATAGCATTCCGGCCGTGTTGGAAAAAACCTTCGCTACAAATTTGCAATTAACAACGCAACTTAGCACAAATCACACTAATGTTGGAGCATCTAAGCGTAGCCCCATAATAAAAAAAATGGATACATAGGGAACTTCGGAAATTCCTCGGGTTCTTCGAGTGAATTGCAATTGCATATATTGTACTGTGGACAATGTTTGATAAAAGAATCAGGCAACAAGGGTAGCCCCTCGGCAAAACGGACGCATAAAAAACAAGCAAGATGTGCTTTTTGAAGACGTGGTGTAATAATTGCAGTGCACATTCTGACATGTATTTCTGGGTGTCTTTGAGAGCCCCATTGTTTCAATCTGCGTGCTGTTGTTTTGTTTTGTTTTTTTAGCGAGCAATTTGTTTATTTTAACGCGAAAGATGTGTCCAATCAAGCGAAATAGCTAAAATAAGATTTTAAAAACAGCAAACCAGTTGCCGCTACCTGTGTGAAAAAAAAAAAAAAGAAACGGCGCCAGTGAACTCGCTGCATTGCCGAGATGTGTTAAAAAAATAAATGTAGAAAGAAAGAAAACGCGCGCCTTCCCTCTAGCCCGGCCCTCTGGAAGAAGTTCG
This sequence comes from Haemaphysalis longicornis, assembly GCF_048455015.1. Lineage (NCBI taxonomy): Eukaryota > Metazoa > Arthropoda > Arachnida > Ixodida > Ixodidae > Haemaphysalis > Haemaphysalis longicornis. The sequence goes on from NW_027526295.1 coordinate 252,204,299, forward strand.
GGGAAGCATCGTCACCACTGAGGGCATGTCGGGGCGCGACAGAACTCGCGGGACGGGGAGAACACAATACGAAGAATCGAGAGGGGTCAGGAGGGGTCGCGAAACAACTTCTCGTGATCGGCCGGTTCCCTCCTTACCCTTCCTTTGTTCCCTCGTGCTTTGTTCCTTCCTGCTTTTCGTCTCCCGGTCAAAATTTGCGGTGGCTGCGTGGCCCAGTGGCTCGTTCACATTTCACATCGGCGCTTTGCCTAGTTGAAGTTAGGCTTAACTTTTTTGTAAAAACGTGCATCTTATGTCTCCGCGGAGTGTCAGCAGCAACATTTGAAGCTTCGGAAGCTGTGGTAAAAGCAAGATCAGTGGTCCGGATTTCAAGCATCTCGATGTGAGGACTCCTCCAGCGACGACTAACCGGGGTGCGACGAATCTCGCAGGCAGCGTGATTTGTAATACGTGCGATGTGCTTCGACAATCGACTGAACTTGCAACGATCCCTGCGTGACTTCGGCAGTTATCGTGTGTGCGTACTCTTCAAGATAGTGCAGCACCACAGAGACGTGCGCTTTTCGCCACAGGATACCCTTCCACGCCTTGCTGTGCGAATGCAACGGAACAAGGTTCACAAAGGCAAGCATTCCAGCTAAAGATTGACTTTCCATTTTAATTTTCTCACGTTCTCTCACGTTTTGCAGTGTAAAAGAAATATTTGTTCATTTGTGTTTTAATGGCCCTAACTAATATAAGGAACGAATAAGGATCGAACGGTTATTGTCGATGCTCGTTTAATATTTTTTTTCTATCGGGGAGAATAAATTTGCTTTTATGAACAGGTTGAGCGTCATTGACGGAACGCAATGATGGGACGCGATTTGGCCCTGCTTCCGAAGCACGGCCAAATCAGCTGAAAAGTGCCCAAATGAGTCTGGCTAAATTTTGTAGCGCTACTGAGGTTTCCCTGAAGGAATGACTTCTGTATTTCTTGTTAACAGCTACGCGGGTTTGCAATTACACGGCTATTAAAAAAAAAACGCAGAGCGCGAGCATCGGCCACGCTATTCGCTAGACACGGCGTGGTGTCGGGCGTGTTCCAGCGTTACGTTCCAGCGGCTGCTGGATCCACGAGTTTCCGTGTCCGGCGTGTACCAGCGTCCAGGTTCCCGTGAATTTGCAGCAGGCGCAGTTTCGCATGACGGGCGGATGAAAGCTGTTTTGTACTAAAAGAAATTATAGTTCTGACCGTTTCCAAGTCAGCACGATCATGGAGCATACAAATAACGCGCCACATTTTGTTTTTATATTTGGCAATGAAATAAAAATTATTTGTTTGGTGTAACAGCAACATAAGAGGGCAGTAAAAGCATCTCCATGACAAAAAGTGAAGCTCCGGTAGTGCCCAGGAACAGTGTTGTAAAAAGAGGAAAATAAAATGGATAAGCACCGCAAACTGCTTTTTTTTTCGGACTGTGATCAGACATGTGCAGTCTGCGTAACATCAAACTTTTGTATTGCATGCATGAATGTACCACTAGTTGCATTGCTTAAATGCCTTTTGGTACAGCTTTCTGAAATCAGTTATTCACTGAAAACAATTTCAAGCTTTTACCAGAAATGCAAGAATGACCCCAAATGCTTATGTTTGTTGGTCATATTTTTATTGAAATTGTTATGCATATCCTGCATACTTCAGGTAATTAATAGAAAAAACATCACGGGAAGTAAATTTCTTATGCCAAACTAGTTGAAATTGCAGACATGACAGGATTTACTACGAAAACAGACATGACAGGATTTACTACAGAACAGGATTTACTACAGACTACAGAACAGGATTTACTACAGACTACAGGGCAGGATTTACTACAGACTACAGGACAGGATTTACGACAGACTACAGGACAGGATTAACTACAGACTACAGGACAGGATTTACTACAGAATACAGAACAGGATTTACTACAGAATACAGGACAGCCTTTACTACAGACTACAGGACAGGGTTTACTACAGGATGTCCCATTCCCTCACAGGATCATTCTGTCGTATTTTTCTGTTGTGTTTTTTGACTGGGTAGTACTAAAGAATACGTTATACAGTATAGCCCACTTATAGCGAACCCGGTTTTAACAATATAGCGGCTATAACGAACAAATCTTAGTTTCTCGTTACCATTGGTATACATAGATTTTCTGTCCAGATATAGCGAAAAGCGGATATAACGAAGTGATTTCGGTTTCCCGTTGTGTTCGTTATAAGCGGGCTCGCCTGTACTTAGGGTTGTTCGATTTCGGGTTTTATATTTTAACACGAAGTGTTTTATGCTGGGATACACCAAGATTTCACTGACGTCATACCCGTCACAGAAATGACGCCAGTACACCTTTGCCGAAGCGACCCGCCAGCAGGACGTCGTCGCCAAGCACACCCACAAGACAGCCCCCGACCCGCAAATCATACTCAGCTGCCAGGACATTTAACGTCCGTGTTTTACCGATATCTATGACAGAGGAATCATCCACAGTTTTCTTTTTGGTTGCTCTGTATCGCTCCATTTTTCGTTGCTCTGTGTACGCGTGCTCTCAGTAAAGAGAAGAGGCCCACCGTTGGTGCCATCACAAGAGCCGCTTGGTCATTTCCTTGATTGACTGTAGGGTTTAACGCGCCGACGCAACGCATGCGATGAGGAGTGCCGTAGTAGAGGGCTCCGGGTTAATTTTGACCACCTGGGGATCTTTAACGTGCGTCGAAATCTCGTACACACGGGCGTGTTTGGTTTTCACCTCCGCCAAAAGCTTAGACATTTCCTTACTGTGAATGCAAAAGGAAAGCGATCAGCGTAATGCGTTGGCCGAGCCTTGAACACTATGTTTAGCGTCATACGAGGAGAAAATGTCTAAGTTTTTGTAGAAAGAGAGAGAGAGAGAGAGAAATGTCACACAAAAAGCAATTTTTAATGCAGTACAGACCCAACTCTTCCTGGACTGCTGATGACTACGATGTCAAGAACCCGCTTTCGGCCACCGGGCAGAGGCAGCAGAGCTTACTGACAGATAAGTTAAACTTAGGGAAAGCTACGGACACAGAGCCTTGTTGATGATAACGACCACTTTGGTTTCGCATGCCCCAATATTTGGTACAGCCTGGTTGGTTACGTAGCCAATCTCACTCGCTGCAGAGCCCACAAAAAAAATTTCAGAGCGAGTTCGACTGAGCTTCGACGCAGTTGGCTGCAACGTTAACACAATCCAACAGGCACCGAGATGCTTGAAGTTTGAGACTTGGCCACTTCAAGCTCGAAGCTGCTGCGCAGCAGTGACAAGCGGCTCTCACTCGCGCGAGTTGGCTCGTGAGAGGCGTTCATCCCGAAGCCGGAGAAAGTTATATCGAAAGAGCACGCAAAAAAGAAGCGTTAATGAAATTTCCCGGAATTACTTGGCAAAATGATTTGAACTGTTAACTATTTCAGAAAGTGGTTATTAAGGCATCTGTTGAGGCGTATACCAGCACACACGCGATACGAAGCCAGAAAGTCGGGCCTTTCTTTGACGCCGGGATTAGTAGGCAAGAAATACTCCGAATTAAAGAAGAGGGATCTGGCGAAGATTGATTGATTGATTGTAGGTTTTAACGCGCCGACGCAACGCAGGCGATGAGGCGCGCCGTACTGGAGGGCTCCGGATTAATTTTGACCACCTGATGATCTTCAACGTGCGCCGAAATCTCGTACAGACGGGCGTTTTTGCTTTTCAGCTCCATCAGAAAAGCGGCCTTGCGGCCGGGAATCGAACCCGCGTCCTGGCGAAGAGCCCCAGAAAAGTACAAAAAGACCAACTTCGCCGAAGGGCCCGACAATGTCAGATGGGTGCACGCGAGAAGTGGGAAGGGGCTACAGACAGGGCAGCGGCGAGAAGAAAAAGAAGAAAAAAAGAAAGCGCGGGAAGGAGTCTTGAGATGATGACGAGTGCGCGTGAGTTACGCGGGCGTGAGGGACGACTGCAGTTTCGTGGACAGGCGAACCCCCCATCGGCTGGAGGGCGACCCTCCCCTGCCGCTACAAGGGCTACAACCACGTCGCCCCCCGCCAATGGGGGTAATTTCCGGCGCGAGCAGATCGCACGCCCCCTGCGTACCTCTCAGGCCGGTCGTCCGCGGAAAACGACGCGCAGAAAGAGAAGCGCCGCTCTCCTAATCTTCTTCACCCGCCCCCACTTTTCGTGATCGCGGGGCTCTCCTGGCTTTCCCCAGACGCCACCCCCCGCCGCCGGCCCTTCTTTGCTCTCGTAGTTTGCTTTTTACGCTCTCCCGCCGCGTGGCATTCTTGGCGCAGGTCGACCAACAACAGGAACACTGGTGCGGTCACTGTGCACGTGGGCACGTAATGGCACGCACGTGCACTCGAATACCGTTACACCGTACGTCCAGCAGCCAAACGAAGTGCTGGCCGGCCTGCGCGGATGGACTTTGGCTGAGGGCGGTGTATTCGTACAGCAACAGGTCGGCCAGAGAGCGAGGTCACGAATAAACACCGCGCGCTGACCTACGTGTAAATTTGAAACACCCTTTCGCGCCGATCTTTACAGTGAAGGTTGTTTTGTTTTCTCTCCAACCACAATGCCCCCCCCCCCCCTCTAATTTTTGTACTGCTATTTCTTAAAGCGGGGTAAGAGAGAGGTCTCGCACGCGCTGACTCGACAGGCGTGCTCGCGGTCTCTCCCTCCTTTAACATTCTTGAAATGCGCATCTTCCACGCACACTACTGAGTCTTTTACCCCTTTTATCTTTATTCCGTACTGCCTACCGCAGATGGAGTAGGAGCGGAGACACCGACCAAAAGAAACTTAAAAACTTTAAAACAACAACAAGACGTTTCGGCTTCGTTACTGAAGCCTTGTTCAGTTTTTAAGTTTCTTTTGGTCGGTGTCTCCGCTTCTACTCCAACATGTTTCCCGACCAGACGGGTTTCCGTCAAACCCTCGATTTCTGCCTACCGCAGAATATGAATTTTTGGCTGCAAAGCAAAAAAAGAAAAAAAAAAGAAAAAGAAAAGGCATGTACCTTCACGAAGCATCATTGTCATTATGACCCGCACTTCCCTGCGTTCACAGCGGAATGATGAGCGGATGCGCTCCGCAAGGCCATTCTTTCTGTTGTACCTGCACTGAGTGCACGCTCGGTATGACACTAGTGTAGGCAAAACACTTACATACAGCATGCCACGCCGTCTTTCCTCTTGTCCCTCTTTTCGGCCTCATCGATTACCAGTCCCGGATTGTTTGGGATGCAATACGGCGCTCGGTTTTCCCACGTTCCCACGAGAGCTCCAGTCCCGAAGGCAGTCACCGGCCTGCCCAGGGCCGACTAACCAAGAAAACCCACCCAGTGAGTGGCTGATTTTGTCTGAATGCGTCCACCACCCGTCACCGCATTCGATTTCCTTACCAACTACTTCGAAAACCCTCAGCGTTGGGCGTTCACCTTCGAATTGAGAGATGACAGGCCACTAGCTTACTCGTTACTGACCCCCCTTACCCCCCCCTCCCCCTTAGAATAAGTACACTCGAGCACTCATCTAGTTCTGCATCGACTTGTACCTGATGCAACTTCGTGTGCCCCGCGAGGATGAGGAAGTTTTGCGGGCGTCCGTTAAAACCTTCACCCACTCTGGTCAATCGAATACCTCAAAAATCTACCAATCGTTCATTCCTCTCCCGTTCGCCTGAAACTGAGCAGCACGTATAATTAGTAAAAGGAGAAAAGTGAGACAAAGCCAATGCATCCAACAGTCGTCCAGCCCGGTGTGCCACAGGGCGCGCCATCCTTGGAATGAGATGTGCCATCCTCCGATCAGCGATCCTCCACACTGCCCCGGGGGGTTTGAACTGGGCCTGGGATGGACAGCGGGTGAGAAGAAGCGCGTACCTGCGCGTCGGCATGGGGGAAGCCGAGGCACGCGCCACCACTGCCCCCGGGCCAGAGGCCGATCGCGAGGGGAAGAGCGCCGTCGAGGGGGTGCGGCCGACGAGGCGATTAGCGGCCAGCCTGCCCGCTCGGCCGGGATCGTTACGCAAAGGGGCGCAGCGTGAGGGCGACCGGCTTCTGCGAACGCTCGAGCGTGTGCACCCACATGCCGGCGGCGGGTTGCAAAAGTGCGCGCGGGGGCCCCCCTTCCTTGCATGCCCGGCTCGTGTCTCCTCCACAGCCGGGCATGCATCACTCCCAGAACGGCTGGGTGGGCGACGCACGGGAGGAGTTGCGACAACGGGAGCGCGACAATTGCGCCTGTTGTAGTGGTGGTAGTAAGGAGCAGCTGCCAATTGGCAACCGTTCCGCTTATCGACTCGCCGAGGAAACATTCCGCTCCGAAAGCAGCCATGGACTCCAGAAACGAAACCAAGTTGTGAAACGTCCACACTCGATATTTCTTAGCTAAATTTGCACTATTAAGGGCACAGCCCTAGAACGCTGACTCTGCTTGAACAACGCAAACGATGCAAAAAACAAGCGGGGCGCCAGGTAGCCATAACGGGCGCTGCGCCATCACCAAGAGGTATTTTCCGAGCCTTCCTGCAAAATAAAGCTGGTCGAAGAAGAAATGAATGAAAGACAAAAAAAAAAAAATCAAAGCCCCTTTCTTAAGATAAAGACGGTTAAAACTCGAAGATTTGTCCTATTAAACCTGAGTCGAAGTCAAAAATCCAAACTGCTTCGACCGTGTCGGAATTGCGCCATCGGTAGACGTCGGCTTCATAAGCGAGGGACCCCGGTTCGATTCGGACCACGGGAAGCGTTTTTTTATTTCCTTGAGCCGTTCGATGTGCGTTTGTGGAAACCCACTGCGTAAGTTGGCTTTACTGCGGTGCGCTATCGCATTCAACGAACCTGTCTCTAGGCGGGAGCGGTTTCACTACAGGGTAGACCACTGCCGCGCTGACCGAACGCAGTGCTCGCAGTCGACGGCCAGATTTCGCATAAACTGTCCTTGACCCTACGAAAAACGGTGCACGAGCGAGGTCCAAGCCGAGCGGCACACCTACTTACAGCTGACATCAAGTACTTTAGGTGAAAGAGCTCGTTTGTGTTATTCCTCCTCGACTCGACTTTCTTATTTAACCATTCCCCGCCTTGAACCCCTTCCAAGCCCCCGCCATATGATAACTGACAGCTCTTGATGTTTTTATCGTAGCACTACCGTAAGCACCTGGGCCCAGAAACAGCGATGAATCCGAATCCGAGAAAATGCTCGGTACGCAGTGACAGCTCTCCGTTTCGCGCTGTTCTGACCATGAAAGCAAGGGGATTTCCTCAGGAGCACTTAAGCCTGCTTGCGTGATTTGAATCCGAAAGCCCTACGGTTTCCCCGGGCGATGGAGTATCCGACTTCCTGACTGTTGAATCGCATTTGCACCCCTTCTTTTTTTTTTTTTTTTTTTTTTCCCCTTTTGGCTCACTTTACACCATTCCTGGCATCTTGCGCGTCGGCCTTTCCGGCATGACCTGCGTGGTTGACAGCGCTTAGCCGGTACAGAAAGAGGCGGTATATCCGACGTAGAAGCACTTTCCATCTCAAACACGGCGTGGATTAGTTAGACGTGGGCCATTTTTGGTACCATGCCCCGTGAACGGTCGACAATGAAGCGCCGGACTTTTTTTCGGCTCGTAAGACATTATGTTTTAGCATGCAAACTTGCACAGGAACGCTTTACCAAAGCGTCGCGTCTGCACCGCCATGGAAGCGCTCTCTGAGATAGTCTTGGTACCAGTGCGCGCGCCTGGAGTGTCGCGCTTTGGCCACTCTCCGGTGCAGTCGACACGCTTGCTTCACCGCAGGAACCGACCACCGTCGCGCCACCGCCGCGCCCAAACTGCTACTCCCGAGACTGGGTGCTCTCTCAGGCGTGACCGAAAGAACGCGGGTCCAAGTTTGGACCACTGCTAGTTCCTTTCCCCGATCATAAGGAACCACCACGGAGTGGAGGGAGGGGGGCGCCTCTTGGGTGAACTCAGGCGGAACGCCCGGGAAATCCGAAACCCTCAATCAGCCCGGCAGCGCAGGCAGCGCGTGTGCGCATACGGCGGCTGAGAGCGACGCCAGAAAAAGCGGCGCTGAAGGGAGTGCCAAACAAGGAAAAGACGAGTAGCCAGATCTCGAACACCGGGACGAGACACGGAGCAACTGCAAGCCACAGAACGAGAACAAGCAACGACTCGGAGCAGAAACTTGGGAGGAGACTCGAGGCTTTAGTTCGACATCGGTCGCGTGTCATCATCTTCCATCCCTGAGCCGCGAGCGAAGGAGGCTGACCAACGCCTTTCACTTTAGCGGACACGTAGTATCCCCTCTACCTCGACAACATCCGAAACCTCAACGACGAAGACGGTCGTCGCACCGTCTCGTGCCCGTCTCTCACGTGTAGGACACCTGACCAAACTCGTGGCCGGAGGAAAGAGAGAAACAGGGAACAAGTGAGGAAGGAGAGATATCGGTTGGGCGTCCGACAGCGATGATGCGGGGAGGTCGCAAATGTACGCACGATACGAGCGAGCCTCCTCCTCCTCCTCGCACGCCGCATTCATCTTTCCGCCACTCCGCGGTGACGTCACTGGGGAGGCACCACTCCCTCGCTCGCCCTCTCCCGCCGCACGTCTTCCACGACGGCGCGCCTCCTCCGCTGTGTTTGTAAACACACACACAAGCGAAGAGGAGCGCCCGAGGAAGAAGGCGAAGGAAGGAAACTGCGAAGGCGAGGAAAAAGAAAAACGCCGTCGTGGCTCCATTCACGAAAAAGGGCCTCCTCCTCTTCTCGTGCGAAGAAAAGACCGCGCAAGGAGCGGGGAGAAGACGAGGAGGGAGAGAGGGAGGCCTCCCCCTTCCCCTCCCTCTGGTCGGCTCACGTCAGCGGGGAAGGAAGAGGGCCTAGTCGATGCCAAGGCACTCACGCAGCCAGCTCAATGAAGTCGCAGGCGAAGCCGCCACGGCCGCTATGAGACTGCTGCCGCTGGACCGTGATCAGGCCGATGCGCTGGGCCCGAGGCCGTGGGCGCCTGCTGCCACCACGCTGGTTCTGCTGGCCACGGCACTGATCGCCGCACCGACCGCGCCGAGCGGAGCAGCCCGCGTCGAGAGACTCTTCTACCAGACCGGGGTGAGTACACGCCGCACCTGTCACTGGGCCCGGGACGCCGCGCGCTGCCGTAACGCCGCCACCGCCGCGAAACGCACCCGGTCCTTCCGTTTCACGGGGACGCCGTTACAGGGACCCCGAATCTCGTGTTGTTCTTGTGGGAAGCGGGCCCGACGTCGCATCGCCGCGGTATCTGCGCCCGTTATCGAGAAACGAAAAAGAAGAGCTTTGTACGGGCCGAAAGCGGCCGCCGTGAGAAAGGCCACACACTCCAAGTGCGCGGGTGTGTCCCAATGACAACCAGATAAGGTTGACGCCAAGGAGCTTTCGCGCGCTCGCCTCGGGTGTCCATTGACGAGCGTGGGGTGAATTCGCGCGCAGGCAGCAAGCACCTGGACCGAGCGCGCTTCTAGGCTCGTGTGCACTTCCGACTGCAAGTTCGTTCACGGATTAGTTCTGCAGTTGTTCGCAACACTCTCACATAAGGACACAACACAGACAGGCGGGCTTTCCCGCCTAGTGCGCAGGTAGACGCGACATGCAAACCATGCGGCGAGCGCATTTGCCGCTGCAATGCCGCCACGCCGCGCCTACCGTCGTACGCGCGAAAGCACGCGCTCGAGTTTCGGTGTTCAGTTCCACGCCCCGCTGACAGCGAACTCCGCAGGCAACGTGAGCGACCACTTCCTGCGCCTCCATCTCTCAGGTGCAGGGCAGTGAAGCAGCCGAACGCGCAAAGCGTTAGACCGCTACCAAGCATTCTGACATAGTACACGGGACTAGAGACAGGGGAAGGCTATTAACTCAACGGAGGTATGAAGAACACTGGGCGGCAAAGAGTGGACCCGGGAAGCAGCGCAGGACAGGAGCGGTTGGAAATCCACGTAACAGGCGTTCCTCCAGCGGCGTACATGATGGTGATTATAATGACAATCCGTGTATGTGTTCTATTTAGTGCGCAAAGAGTGTCCCTTGCCGTGTATTTGGGACTGCCAACGTTCAACTGAAGGACGTCTTAGGTCCGTGGGCATGTCCCAAACGTTCTTCACGCCCCACAAAAGCTCTGATCGCGTTTTTGCGACACAGTGGTTTTGAGCAGGCTCTTTCAATGACTGGACGCATCCTTGCGCATGAACTTCTTTAACAACCTCCCCATGAACATTATCTTTATCACCACATTCATCTGGCGTAGCAAGTTAAGCATTTTAGCCGGCTAAGATCTTCATTAAAGGTCGTTCTCTCTCTCTCTCTGTATTAAATGGGGTATTAATGAACAAGACGTGAGTTGTTATTCGAATCGTCTCTAATTCGCTCCCTCATGCTGCGAACTTCGTTGGCACGCACCGTACGAATTTCCTAAACAGCGGCTAAGCATTCCAATGCCATCCAAACGGGGCTCTTCCACACAGACAGACGATAACCGCTCGCCGGACGAAGCTCTCCATGTCGCTCACCGCAGTAATCACGCCGGCATTCGCCATCCACGGAGCTACCAGCGCCTGCGACTCCCTCCTCCTGCGCGAAAGAGAAGGACCTCGCAGCAGCAGCAGCGAAAGGCGGCAGCAGAGCAGGAAGGAACCAGAAGGCGGCCGTTTTCCTAACGACCTTCAGGGCCGCGCCTCGCAGTAAGGTCGCCCGCCACTCCGAAATACAAATCACTCGAGCTGCCTGCCACCATGCAGCTAGCTCTCTCCGCCGAAGCCGTACGTCCGCTGGTTGCGCGGCGCCGCCGCCGTGCTGCTGCCGTTGCTGCTGCGAGTAGTGGTGCTGCAGCAGCAGCCCTCCGGAAGCAACAGGTGCATCCAAGGCGTCTCTTCTGGACGCTCCAAAACGTCAGCCCCCTCGCTCGTTGCACCGAGTTACGACGACGGAGGCCTCCCTCCAGACGCCTTCGGTTCGTCACCTTGGCGTGCCACGCGACGGACGCCGCCGCCGCCAACGGCCCACAAGTGGTTGCTCGCTATGCGCGGACAGCTCGCTGCAACACAAGACGGCTCCCAGGTGGTGGTGCACGGAGCGGGCTGCTGCTGCCTCCACTGTTTTACGGTCTCCGCTCGTAAAATAGCGGGCTCTCGAGAATGGAGGCGGCAAGGAGTTATACGGCTCTGCGTATGGCACATTTGCGGGCGCTGAAGCCTCGTTAGGGCCGCACGCGATGTGTTGAGCCCTGCCGCCGCCACCCAAGACGACGTGGCCGGTACGCGGACTCTGCGCGGAACAGGACTCGCCGGAGAAACTGCGCCATTGTGAAGGACGAGACACGGGCACAAAGTGTCGTTATCGGTCGTCGGGACGATTGAGAAGGCGCTCAGTAATGCACTGTTCATGTTCTGCGGTTTTTCTTTTCTTTCTTTTTTTTACAGCTTTGCTACCGTTTTGGAGCGATTAACCGAAATATTCAAGAATAGGTTCCCGGCTCACTGCACGGCTTTTGAGATCAATCGCTCTCAGAACTTCTTCAGCGGTCACCGAAGTATTTCAGCGCAGTTACTGAACTGAAGGCTTTAACAGATGGACAACAATCGTCCATGGGAGGCCACCCTCGACGAACAATGACAGAAAAACATCGAGCGTTCTGCGAAGTATTTCAGCGCTGTTAGTCACCAGAGCCGAAAGTGCGGCTTGCAGTGTGCGAAAAGGCACGTTGTGTGTGGTATAGGTCCGTCAGGTCCTTGAAAGGTTTACTGGAGTGCGAGCGGGCAAAGCAACTTCATTAAAAAAATTTTTTTTCTGCTGGCACCGGTATCAGACAGGAGCATTTAAAACCAAGGACGCACCTATAACAAAAGTTTATTGACCTTCGAAATAAAATATATTAAGAGAAAAATCGCAGTTTCTAGCGCGCACTTAAAGGCTACGATTCTTTTTTTTTTTTTATAAGATGAGGCCATCCGCATGGTGCTTTTTTTCTTCTATATACCGCACGTAATACTGAACGGAGCAACCCCAATTCAAAGCCGTCAAAATTAGGGCGAAGGAAAAGTGCCGCCTAGTTTTCAGCAACTTGTCATCACCATGCAAGGCAGACGCGATTTTCGCCAATAACTTGCTTCAAGTCCCGGCTTCGTCGCGTTCTATTTAAAGGTATTAAATTAATCATCACCTTTTTCCACGTGATTGTTGTCAGCAGCAGCAGTTCTCATAGCGTGGAGATTCGGGGCCTGAATGCGTTGATTATAATGCCACAGGTGGAGTCAACATGTACAGGCGCGCGCGAGCACGCACGCACGCACGCACGGACACCGGACACACACACACACGCACACACACACACACACGCACGCACGCACACGCACACACACACACACACGCACACACACACACACACACACACACACACACACACATATATATATATATATATATATATATATATATATATATATATATATATATATATATATATATATATATATATATATATATATATATATATATATATATATATAGCTGTAACTGTAGAGTGACGAGTACTGCGATGAGGTGATGAGGTGTGTGACTGGGAAGACTATCTTCACTGTCCCTATAGCGAGTGCACTTATAGCCAATCCTATGTACCGGTCTTTCTTTTTTATCAGTACACCATGGCGGAAGTTGCCAGGTTTCATTTACAAGTCCCTACCTGATTGGTTGAGTGTAGGGTTTAACGCGCCGACGCAACGCAGGCGATGAGGCGCGCCGTAGTGGAGGGCTCCGGATTAATTTTGACCACCTGGGGATCTTTAACGTGCGCCGAAATCTCGAACACACAGGCGTTTTTGCTTTTCGCCTCCATCAGAAAAGTGGCCGCCGCGTCCGGGAATCGAACCCGCGTCCTCGTGCTGGTTCGATTCCCCGACGCGGCGGCCGCTTTTCTGATGAAGGCGAAAGGTCCCCACCTTACAATCGGCACAGTATACCATCTTACCTTCCCGCGCCGAGACAGCTTTCGATTTGAGGCACTGTCGTAACTTGCTGCTGCTGCTCTTCCTTCAGCGACAGCATTCCTCATAATCACGAAAACACTTTCACCAGCGTCTTACGTATGCACGTCAGTTGTGGTCGGTGAACGCCTGCTCTCAGCACGACAATGTTGCCAACCTTCGGTTGCATATCGGCATGCTCCCAGGTTTATCAGCGCAACATGTGCCCTCTCATAGCGGGACGTCCCGATCAACCACGCATACGCGTCGCTGGATAGAGCTACTTATAAAAATCACGAAAATGACTTCGCTAAGCATATGTCACATTTGGAAAAGGCAATTATCTTCTGTGCAGCCACTTTGGTTCTCCACGACGTGGCCAGGTATAGTGCGACACACACGACCCGACATGTACCGTAAACTTTACTTACAACGAAATCGCTTTATTCGAAGTTTTTCCGGACTTCGATATAGCCCGGGTTAACTATATAGTTTTACGAGGTCGAACTGCAACAGGCACGTTCGACGACGGCCCGCTGGAAGCAGCACGCAGCTCGGGCAGTGCGTATGTGCCCGAGTCACGCGACGACCCAAGCGTACCTGCAGCTCGGACGGACCACACACGGTCACTCGAGAAAGTCGGCCAACCCGCCGAGGGGGGGCGGGGTAACTCCGCACCGGGTTTCGAAAAGCGCGCGCTGTCGTTCTTTCCCGCCCTCTCTAACACACGCTCAGTCTTTCTTCCAGCACTTCTAGCTAACTCGGATGTTGCAACATGAAGGCAGCTCACAGAGAGCATACCATTCAATTACAGTATTCTTTCTTTCCCGAGAAATTTCACTCGCAATAGACCGAACAAAGCAGATGCCTGCGGACAGCAAAACAACACAATTAGTGATTTAAGGAGTTAAAATGAACCAGGCCTGAACGCAGGTGGAGATAAACAGAACGGGACTGTTTCCATTATTGCGGAGTTGGATACATCGCCCACGCACGTTTCACTCCTCGAGGGTCAGAAAACCAGCACGCACACTCCCCCATGAGTTGCATACGTTGACTTGCCACCAGGCAGGGAAATGTGCAGTCGCGTTCACCTCCTACTATAAGCTTTAACCCCACCATTCAGCCTGCGCCGCGGATTAAGCGGACGGCTAGTGGGGGCGAAAACCAGTAACTTGAAGCTTCTTTATACTCAAAGCAAACAAACACTAACAACCGCTTTCTTGAGCATGCAGGAGTGAGGAATATGTTCGTTAACTTCCTCCTCCCCTATCCCTGGGGAAGAGGGAAAAGGCAGGTGCGTGACATCAGTTGGATGCGTTTTTTTTTTTTTTTTTTTTTTTCTGGAACCGCACTCGGTCCCCTTCCCTTGACGATTGGGCACCCACTTCCGCGACGAAGTACAAAGGCTGCCACCGGTTGTGACAGGGAGGCCGGGAGGACCAGCGACCTCCGGTTTGAAACCGCGGCCACGGGCACTGCACGCAAGGTGTCAGAGACGTGTCGGGCCGTCACGAGCTGTGTGTACACCGAGGCAGCGTGCAGTGCTCGATCACCACTTCCCCGGTCCAGGAGCGCTTCGGGCCGGCGATCGCGGATGAGGAAGAGGAGAAGGGCAGGGATCGGTCGCCGAGATGCCGACGACGACGACGCCCTGGGCGCGGGTCTCCCTTCTCGACGTTTCGAAACCGGTTTCTGTTACTAGCTGCCGTGCCTGAGTTTTTTTTTTTCCCCTCGCCGGCACACGAGGGGGGCGTGCGTGGAGGAGGGCGAAGGCAGCGTGAGTCTCGGCGTGCGTAGCGTAAAGGAGCCGTGAGCGCGGCATAACCGACGACGCGAAAGGAGGCGGCGGCCGTCGCCATTCACCGAGCTGGTTTCTGTTTCCACCGCTCCTCCGCTCCCCGGAATCCGCCGTCCTTTCGTTCTCCTCCCCCTCCCCCCGGGGCTGTTCATTCTTGCCCACGACCACGGCGGACACGCACGCGGGCAGGGCGTAAGTGCCTCGCCGGTTATGCTCGCTCACCGAGTGCGTACGGGCGCACGAAGCAGGGGGGCGCCCACTGGGCCCGAATAAAAAGGGGGTCCCCTTGATTGCACCCTGGGGAAAATGAATGCGCCGATCCCCCATTGTTGGCCGCTGCTGCGCCGGGAGAAAGTGAGGCCCGCGGTATCAATCATGCTGGCCGGCAGGCATCCTCGCGGACAGCGAGGGTCTCTCCTGCGCGCGATGTGTATCATCGACAGGCACAATCATCTCCTCTATTGAGCGCCCCTCCGGGAAGAGCAGCGTCCCTTGATCATCGCTATAAGCTGCGCGTCCTGCCCGCAGTGCGCTGCTTGCGTGCCTTCGTGACGGGCAGCGGATGTTGTCCTTCGCCGGAGCATAAGGGGGCGCCGGCTAGCCGCCGAAGCAGCACGAAAGAGTGCCATTCAGCCTCTGCGCCGAGAAATAAGGGACACCGCGTCCAGAGGGGCGTTTACTCTCCCTCGAATGCGGGCCCGGACGTGATCGGATGGCGAAAGAAGAGGTTATTTCCTCACCAGGAGGCCCGCGGAACATTCCGAGTCTCCACGACCTCCGGAGGAACAACACGGTGCAACAGCCTCGCCCGGAGAGAGAGAGGGGCTTGACCCGCGGCCAGCTGGTCGCACGGAGCGCATATACGCCTCGTCGTCGCATGCTGCCATTCGTTTCTCGGGCCGCGCGCACTGCATACATAGGGCGATCGGCAGTCCCCGCCCACGCCGGAGCGTGGCCACTGCGCTAATAAACGGGTTTTGCTGCCACTGCTGCGTGCGCCTCACAGGACGCTCACCCCGCATACCGTGCCGCTCGCGGGGACAGGTTCAGAAGCCGTGGGCCGCCGGCGCGAGCCTGCCTGCCTGCAGCCTCCGCGCCGAGGCTGACCCACTTGGCACCGCCTGCGCACCGCTTTTCCGGCGAGGTGTTGCCGCTCGCCCACACCACCGCAGCAGCAGCCGGCTACTTTTCCCGCCAGCACGCGCGTTTAGGGCCGCAGGCCGATTAGCGTGGAAGCGGAAGGGAATAACTGCAGATCGGAGAGCCCGATTGCGCCCTGCCCCGGACGCTGCAAGCAGTCACGAACGTCGGGCCGGCTGAGAACGCGGACAGGCGGCAGTGATTCGCAGCGCACACTCTGAATGCCACATAAGGCTGCGTATCATTCGCTGACGGCGCTCGTATAGGCCGGAGTCCAAGCCCGTACTGCGACAACTGTGGTTCTCCCGAAACCGTCGAACCCGTCCTACTAGAGTGATCCGCCTGCATCGACGCATGGAGCTATTCACAGGATGGAATGTCTCCACCGTGGACCAATTACGCTAAGCTTGATACTTGCCCCATGGCATTCTCCCTCCTCTCAAAGGACAGTCCTGGACGCATCATTTGGCTAACTTGAAAGTATTGGCATTGCTGAGACATTATAGCCCCCTTTTTGCGGACAGCACCTATACACGACGCTATCTCTTTTTTTCTCCTTTCCTCTACTACTCTTCTTTTAACTAATCTCTACTACATTTTCCCCATTCCCCTTCGAGCGAGTAGCGTGTCGACGAACGCATGTTGGCAAGCCTCTCTGCCTTTCCTTTTTCAATAAAGAGCTTCTCACCCTCTCCTCCAAGCTCTCTCGCGGCAAGGAGGGTGCAAACGAGGCTCACAACGTCGCCGTCGGCGCACAGCTTTGTACACACGGCAGCGTCAAGCCGACCAGTGACGCGCGACCATGTACGCTTCAAAGCGCGCGCCCCAAGGACCCAGTTTCGCATCTCGAATACGCGCGCCTACCCCGCATGAAACGATTATCAGTCTCCCATAGAAGTGTTCGGCGCTGCTTGCAAGGTGAAAGCGCCTCCGACGGGCGAGAGATCACGCTGAGGTCCGGGAAAAAGGCCAGAGAAACGAAAACAAGAGCGATAGAGAAAGTGGCGACGCACGGCCGATCGGAAGAGGGGACCGACGTACGCGCGACACCCACGCTACTAGCAGAGCGCGCGCTTTCCGCGGCGAATCTCCTTTTCTCGAATAGTGCGCACGCCCACGATCGGCCAGCGGTCGGTGAAGGGAGCTTCCTAGACTTTCTTGCAGGCTCCGAAAATAAGTTCCCCTCCGGCGTGGGTGGGCAGTCAACTGCCCTTCCCCATGCTTCAAAGCCTGCTGAGGATCGCCTCGGCGAGGTGTGCGACCATTGCATGCCGAGGGCACGAACGTGATCCACTGTCGGCGGATTCAACTTGAAGCGTCTCGGTGGAACGTAGACACCACAGCGTGGGCCACTCCCTCTCGCGTATCAGAATGATAAAGCGCCACCACATTCGCCACCGCGACCCTGTTCCATACCGACGGCTTGCGCGACACCAGTGTTGTCCTCGCCTTCATAGCCAGTAGCAATCCACGCGAACATGAATTAGCAATCGCAGCTATGCTACCAGAGCGGTGGCTGAAACTTGGCCTTTCCGAGTGACGACGGCATTTAGAAGAGGGGAAAAAAAAAAAAAAAAAAGCTGGTAAACGGTGAAAACATTCAGAAAGGGATTCTTAGCACCCAACTTCCATGACACGCAGCCACAACTCCGTCCTGCAAGCCATTCGGCATTTTATTTCCCCACAGAATCCTTACAACTGCTCTAAAGCCACACATCGTAAAAGTCAGGGCAACTGTTCCCAAAGTCCCAGCACTGTCCAACGCACTTTTTCATCGCTTACCACAGAGATTTATATTATTCGGTGTCACTTGCACACAAATTTCTGCGTGTGGTTTTGTCACCATCTGTCAGGCACTGCCCTGCAAGCAGTAGCGGTCCCAGAGATTGGTTTGGGGGGGGGAGCGAGGCGAATAAAGAATCGCTCCCCTCCTTGCGCCAATTCTGCTGAAGTGGTGATAACCATGGAGGCGTGTGTGCGTATGCGGTGCAACCCGCTGGGATTTAACTTCGCGCAAGTGGAATGCTTAAAAAAACTAAAAATAAGAAACTGAGGACCTTTTTGTGGGGGCGACCGCCACCTTCGACCCCCCCCCCCCCCCCCCCCTCCTTCTTGGGACCGCCACTGCCTGCAAGCCCACTGAAGCTTTGGCAGGCCTGCCTGGTGTATCGTTATTGCTCCCCCCCCTCCCCCCCTCCCCCCCATTGTGCGAAGAGATTTTTTGGAAGGAGCGGTGTGGGTGTAACAATCCCTTCTCCCGGTGTTGCCGGTGCAGACGTCCGAGTCGGAACTGCCCGAGTGCGGCCCCCGGGCGGTGTGCAACCGCGTGGACACGTACGGCAGCCCGTGGGTGGAGCGCCAGTGCCGCTGCCCGGGAGGCCAGGCCTGTCCGCGCAGCCTCGACGCCCACGACGGACACACGGTGCGCGACAAGTGGCGCCTGCTCAAGCTCTGCGAGCCCGTCGGCGACCTGCCCCGCTGCCGCTACTTCAGGGACGCCGCCTGGACGGTGCAGGTACTATTATCATCTCCCTTTCCACCCCCCCTTCGGTTGAGCGCCGTTAATGTCGGATGGTCCGGCATACCGACAAGCCTGTCACAAGGTCTGCGGCGAGGTACTAATAAGCGTCGTGGAGTTGAAACCTACCTCAGCCGGCACCAAGTTTATACAGCGCAGGTGACGACACTTCGCCACTATAGTGATGGCGCGAAAAAGAGGAATCTAATTGTCAATTCACGCTCAATACCTCGCAGTCATGCATGCAATGCATAACATTCCCAGCAGCCCAGACTGATTCGACTGCTTACTATGCAGGCGTCCCCGTCCAACGGCACCATGCAGCAGACGGTGCACTGCCTCTGCCCGCGCGGCTCGGTGGCCTACATCTTCAAGCACCGGCAGCCGCAACTCAAGGGATCCAGCCCGACGCCCTCGGTGCTGCGATACGCCTTCGCCTGCTCGCCGCTCAGCGTGAGTATACGAGCGCGCATTCCTCCTGCTCGCTTCCGGGTTTGCTACGAGCGTGCGCTGCAGATGGGCACCGCTTGTGCTGTCACTCGCATCTCATAAGTATCCCTGTCTACTCGGCATGGCTATTCGTTAAAGTGCAGATGAGCAGGAGCTGGTTTTCGTGATGAATAGTTCTACTAAACGAATGGTAATGTAGCAGCGGTATTGAGACATCTCTGCTCTTGATGCTGCAATTTCCTAAGTGATCAAACAGGCGAGGCGCGATATAGGGTGTAGCCTAGCCGTGATGACCGCTCACACGTGGCAACGCTTCTCCCTCGCAGCGGCTTCGTTGCCAGCGGAAGGAGCCCTGCCGGCTGTTCACGGTGCGCAAGAGGCCCGACGTGGAGGAGGTTAACGCCAGCACGCTGTGCCAGTGTCCCCGCGGGTGGCACTGCCCCGGGAAGCACACCGAGGCCGTGCCGGGACCCCGCTACGACCGCGTGCGGACGTACTCGGCGTACTGCACAGCGCCCGACCACTGACCGCCGCCCCTTCGCCCGCCGGGCTATTACGAGTCCACGTCGGAGACACGCTGTACAGACGGAGTTCGCCGCTCGACCCAGTGCAATGGCACCAGAACAGTTTCCTTCGCGAAGAGTGTTTTTTTTTATAAATCGTTTATGAGAACCCGGTTGAAATGAGCAGCAAGGAGGCACGCTAGCGTCCAAGACCAACGCAGCCCACCAGAAAGAAAACAAATTTAAGGCTGGAAACTGCGTTATAATTGCTAAGATGCATCGCATACCCGGAAATGCGCAACCTAAAGCCAACGAAAGCACTCCATCGACGGGGAAACTGCAAGATGCGTTTCAAAGATATGGATTCGCCATAAGTGTTTTCACAACGTGTCCACGTCAGCCAAGGTTCCGAAAACGGCGTCGAACAAGCGCAGACAAGGAAAGCTACACCGGTGACGAACCGCGAAAAGAGTGTGTTTATATGGCCGCGAGGCCGATGACTAAAGACAGTGCGTCCAGTGCCTTCATCACGTGTTGCCTTCTGGAACAAGACGGAGAACGATTCGCGGAAGTGAGCGGGAGCGGGTGACGTATGTGTCGGACGAGTGCTGTTTGCCTCCACCTGGCAGCAATTCGAAGAGGCAAGCAGCGCGCATTAGCGCGGGAAGGAGGAGGAAGAGGAGGAGACGGAGCGACCGAGTTCCGAGGAGAGTGGTGCCGGGAGTCACTCATCGCCGTGGGCCCTCTGGCAAGAAGAGCCTTCTGACTCAGATGGCCGAAGGCCTGGGCGTGGCTTCTGAAGCCGGCAGGCTCGGTCTGTGCCAACCGTTAACGCGGAAGCTCCAGGGCAGGCCTCCTCGCGGACGAAAGAAGGGGACGAGGAAGCCTCTGTGAAACACCCCGATGATCCGAGCACTCCTTGCCCTTGGAAGTACTACAGCAGCCGCCAGCGATGGCTTTAGGCAAAGGATATCACCAGGTGTAACGAAAGCTTTTCTCGTGGAAGTTCGTCGACGGCGTTCAGACTCTGGAACACCGCAAAACGCGAGAACGGCACAACGAACCTGGGGGCATTGTCGGCTGGCCGACTAGGTAAAAAACAAACAAACAGGGGACTGTCGGCGATAGTTTGGACGAAGCAGGGTGTTAAGAGTATGTACGGGCGAGCAAAAACCGATTTCCGTACAAGATTCAGGACACTGGCCAGGGCGGAAAATGACAACGCGTGCGACGGAATCGTGTCGCGAAGCAACTCGCATCAAGAAGCGCCGCTGACGACAAGGACCACTGGGACGACCTTCTGCTGCCATTGGTGCCAAAAGCGAGGACGGGTTACAACTACGCCCCCGTGAACCCTGAACATGCCCAAGATGGCCCTTGTATCGAAGACCACGCAGCAGTCACTACTGAGCATCAATCTAAACGCGAAGCCCGTGTGCAGACGCGCGTGACGTGCGTATCGGTGCTGGACAAAGTGGTTACGTGGCAAGGCGCTCGTGGCGGCGACTCAAGGGTCAACAGCTTGTGTGAAAGTGTGTGCGTGCGTGTGTGTGTACAGCAAAACAGAGACCGCCATCAAAGAGGCCCGCGCGTCGCCCGCGCGCAGCGTTCCGGTGGGACGTGGGAGGCAGCTGCTACTCGCGTCTTTTCTTCTGTAGATAGGCTTTCCCCTCCGCAGACGGAAGGGACAGCAGAGTTTTGTTCGTTCCTTGTACAGATGTAAATAGGTCAGAATGTTGTTATCAATAAAGAATAATGAAACCATTAGACGAGTGAGAGCGACCACCGAGTGGAAGTGAGAGGCGCCAGAAGGTCGGCAGAAGGGCCCGCGGAGGGCTGGGGCACCGAGGGCCCTGCTCTCCTCGTCATCTGCGGCTCCGCCGCGCCACGGGCTCCCTTCCTGCGTTTTATGCGCGCAGCCAGCAGGGGAGGGCAGGAAGGAACAGGTAGGGCTCCTCTCCCCATAAATAAGCCAGCCGATTAAGGTGACCCGGTGGCCGCCTCGCAACAAAGGGGTCGACGATGACCTCCGTGACCCCCACGTGACCTCCTCCTCCTGCTCAAATTTACGATAGCGATAAAGAGTTATTAGACGTGGCAGGGCGAAGGGGCGCCCGTTCCCACGCTGTGCGTACACGCGCATCGCCCGGCACCCTCTCCGCCGGGGACCCTCGCGTGCGCGCACACGCGCGGGGGACGCGGCCCTCGCCAGGGAGCCATGTCCCCGACGGAGTGGACGTCGCCGCCTTGCACGCAACGGGGGGCGGGACCGCCGGCAAAACTGGACGCGGCTGGCTTCGGCATCGTCTCGGTTTGTTGCCAGCTTGTTTACTTGCACTAGTGGAAGCCACTTTGAGCAGTTTGGCCGGGACAGTGATGTACCCTCTCATGTTCCCTTCTTTTGCCGCCTGTTCCTCGACGAACCTTCCGAGCTGACTACCCCAAATGCGCTAAATTTAGCCGGGAGACGCGCTGTTCTAATGCAAAAGCATTATCTTTCGACCGAGTGCTTCGCGAGACGCGCACTTCAGGAGCACGCACAGAAAAGCGTAAACGGCTGCGGGGGACACCCCGGGAGGACTCCGGGCGCCTGGCTGGCCGCAATCTCGACCGGGCACTCGACAGGCAGGCTCGCCAGGCGCGGCTCGCCGGCAGCGGCAGCAGGCGGCTCTTGACGGGCTTCCTCCCCCCATTCGCCACGGCTTGATAATGACAGCGCGACGACCGGCTCCTCCAGCGGCGGAAGCCCTGGAGCAGCAGCGGCGACTCTGGCGCCGGCGCGTCCACGAGCGGCCGCCGCTCCAGGGGCGCTCGTGGCTCCGCCTCGGCGCCGCGCACCGGGAGGGAGGGTGCGCGTTATTTCAGTTTCAAGGTCGCAACCCAACCTCCCTTCCCCGCCGCATATGTTCTTCGGGTGGGAGGAGGGGGCCAGAAGGGAGTGGTGCACAACGGACGCCTTCTCCGAACGACGCCAACCTGTGCCCCTCCGGCAGACGTCTGCCCGGGGCCCGTCTATTCACTGCTCTTTACGGTCTCCCGCGTACACAACGCACTCCCTTCTCTCCCGGCTCGTCTTTCTTCTGCTGCTGCTCGGCCGGGGACGACCCACCTTCCTCCGCCACTGCTGAGGAAGAAGCAAGGTGTGACAACTGCGGGCGCCGCTCCGTGGACCGGACCCAGTCTGCACCGCCGGCGAATGGACCGCGGTGCAGTGGCGGTGCCCCGAACCTCTCGGTAGCACTGCACGCTGGACGCCGTGGACTGCTCGTAGAGTGACACGGCTGTTGATGCTGCCGCTCGTATTCTGTCAGCACTTCCCTGCAGTTGTAATACTGCAGCACTTTCGCAGGCCGAGGACACTTCTTTTTTTTTTTTTTTTTCCTAGTCCTCGAAAGCGCAGGAAGCTCAATTTCTGCAACCACGGTATTTCACTCATTAGAAACCGCCTTCCTCGCCGAGAACAAAACACACTGCGCCGGCTCTTTCGCCAGTGTACACATATACCTAGGGCACCTCCAGTGTTTAGTAGAACGTGCACTAGGCCGGCCCCACTGCGAACTTCCGGGTTTGCAGTCCAGGTACGTGTTCGATTTCGTTCGTTCGTGACGTATTACCACGAAACAGCGACAGTCCCGACGACTGTTCTCCCAAACACCGCGATGCACCAGTACTTCCGCACCTGTTTAATTTTTTTTTTCAGCCTAAATATATGGTAAGGAGGCGCCGCGATACGAACCAAATCCAATGTGACGAGGCTGATGACGGCAGTCAGCCGTACTATAAAGTTACCCTGCTCCAGGACAGGAGGATTCAGGGTGACCTGCTGGGGGTCGGACATCTTATGTAATGGCCGGGAGAGGGAAGGGAATGATGATTTCCTCCACCAATCCGCCACTACGGGCCAACTTTTTTCGGAAACATTTGCTTCCATATCTAACGGTGGTACCCGTTTCACTCCCGAAACAAATCATTGAACTGTCGAGAAACCCCGTGACGCTAAGAAAACCGCTGAAGAAATATCGCCCCTCAGCTTGGCGTCATCGCGCAATGGGCATTGCGCAGGAGGGCTACTCTCCGGTTCTCGATCTCGGTTTTGGATTCAGACGTAGTCCAGAGTCGCTACAGTGAAATCCAGCATTTCGTATTCGCCTAAAAAGCTCCCTCCGCAGTGCTGCAGTGCCAACAATCTTTTTCTTTCAATACAACTTAATAATGAGATAAGCTGGTAACAACGCAAGGTCCTATGACATGCATTCACTGGCGAGGCACGCATGCAGGCAACCATGTGAGTGCGCCGTCACTGGTTACGTCGGGCTCCGCGGGATGGCGGTACTTCTCCGTGCTAAGCACTGTTGGACGTTCCAAACTCTACCCCAGAGAACGCAAAGCAATGCCTCTAGTCCATTGTGAGGGCAATTAAAAACATTTCTGTTGACACCACCATTGAGAATCGGGTTAAAACGGAGCAGACGACGCACGCCGGTATTTTTTTTCTTCAGCGTGCGGGCGCAGTGGCACAATCCGCGCCATGTCCGTGGCGTATCGGTCATGTCCATGGCCGTTTTCAGTGTTGCCAAGCGAAGAAATTGTCAGCTAAACTTTTCAATGAATACCACCTATAGGTCGGCCCAAACCTGGAATTGACCTGCACGTCACCACATGCAGTGATGTTAATTAAGGTGAGATGAGAAGCTGGGGCCTGCTCAGTGAGCAAAGACAGAGGTTTTGACCTCAACAAGCAGGGTTGATGCTGAGTAAGGATGCATGTCGAAAGGGTAAGGCCGATTTGGTAAGGCATTCGACATGTAATCGAAAGGCGTGGGTTCGGTCCCCACTCTGGGCGCGTGTTTTTCTTTCTTTCTTTCTTCTGTATATTAAAAAAAATGTTTACTTCATTAACCGTAGTGAAAAAGAAAAGAGCCTAACCACACCCCTATGCCTCCTTTGGCGTTGTAGACTGCTGCCCTATCTTTCTGTATGTATATATATATATATATATATATATATATATATATATATATATACACGAGAGGGTAGACACACGTATGAAAACGATGATCGAACTAACGTTTCGACCGGGGTCCGGTCTTCGTCAGAGTAACAACGTAACCTTCGTCTTTACTCTGACGAAGACCGGACCCCGGTCGAAACGTTAGTTCGATCATCGTTTTCATACGTGTGTCTACCCTCTCGTGTATTCTTGAAACCGAATCCCGGAACTTATTCATCGCTATATATATATATATATATATATTTAAATTTATCTGAACTTAACAATTTCTCGTCCAAGGATAACCGGCTTCACACAATCAACGGACAATAATGGGCCTAGAGTATGCAAAATGTCTGATCTGTAAGGAGCAAACTATATCTGTGTCAACGGCACAACGTTGCAAAACCTTTAAAAGGCTCAGAAAGCCTTGCACGAAAAACACTGCGACAATGCATTCAGGGGTTCCTCGTAAAAGTTATACGCCCCTAATACCAAAGCAATGTAATAAAATAATGTAATAAAATTAACATTCAGATGAGCTCAAGCTAGCCTGCATTGCGTCTGCGACGAGTACTTGAATGCGTACAGCCTGCAGCTAAGAGAGCTTGGGAATAACTACAGATACGAAGAGAACACTGATTGTTCAGCGCATTCCGTCTCTAAAGGAAGCTCTGGGATTAGATAAGAACACATACTTTCCTGCTTGAGGCTATCCTGAGGTCACGACTCAGGCGAAGTTGGCAGTCAACACGGAGTGGGCTGTGCAAGCAATGTTTACGGGTGAGGCGTGCAGGGGCGGGGTAGCCTCTTTGTGTCGCAAGCTAGCTGCCAACCTTACGGAACTTCGATGTCTGCTCATAACACAACGATCAGCCATTTTGCAATGTCCGAGAAAATAAAAAAAATAATGGAGTAAGCAACCGGATGTAGAGAATAGCCACGGTGTACACAAGTTTTTTTTTTTTATTATCTTAGATTTATATTTTGGTTAATATGTTTATAATTTTTTCTGGTGTTTTTTTGCGATTTACCGTTTTTCATGTTCCCACTTTCGTATTTTTCCGGGGCTTGGTCTCCCACAAAATAAAATTCTGCGTGGGCCCCTGGCGTCTCCATCCCAGCATAATTGATGCCGGTTTTATTTGAACGAGAATCGCAGTGGAGCGGATCAGAGACAGGCGTCCATCAGTACCTATCCCCCATGAAATGTCAATCAATCAATCAATCAATCAATCAATCAATCAATCAATCAATGGGTCGATTGATCGGGCGCATACAACAGAAACAAAGCGGTGTGAATCTAAGACGAAAATGCGCGTGGCCAGAGGAAACGTTCTGCGCATGCGCGGTTGCGTTGTCATTCCGTTCAGACGGCACGCGAAACACAAACGCGCTCACTGGAGATGGTGACGAAACTGCATGCATAGCCGCCCTTCTATCGTGAGCAGGACCGGCATTGTTGGTCACACTCGAAGCGGCGATGAGTAAAACATCACGCCGAGGAGAAACCGGGGAAAGCCTTCAACTCAGCGAAGCTGAATGCCCACGGAAAAGAACGACAGTTAACTCATTTACTACGATTCACAGGCACGTGAAAAATTGCTTCACATTGGCCTCCAATGGAAAGGATGCACCGAGGTTGACCCTAACCTAACCGAATAATCCCAACAATCAGACGAGGAAAATACAAATATCATCCCTGGGAGAGGAATTGCAAACCCTCTCGAAAATGCATGGCATGCCGCACTTTTTTCGCTCAGGTGAGGGGGGACGACAAGTACGCAGTTTCGGTTCTATCTGTCCAGATGTAGGAAGACGGCCAGAAGGCCGCCAAAGATTCTGACCAGCGTGTACAGCTAACAGCGTAATGCAATCAAATTGTAAAATTGTCCGCTGCCAAACTGCATAGCAGTGGAGCAAGGGAAATGGCAGCAACAAACTGCAATGCAAGTGACAAACTTCCTGTTCACTTCCTCTTTTGAAGGGACTGGTGACCACAAATGTTTTCGCAAGAAACTCGTGCGGCCGCGCAACGCCAGTCTGCCGGCCGGAGGCCCCTGAGAAAATATTGTGTAAGCTCAACAGACGCGGTCAGAGTGGAGCAATAAGCAGGACAGCGACGCGGATCAATTCTACCATTGAAGCATTCAGCAGCCTAGCTACCAACTTGGAAAACGTAATGGACATTTCAAAAACACCTCTCGTATACATATAGAGTTCCCCTGCGGGAGCTATATAGAGGAACTCTATATACATACGGTACCGCGCGGGCCCTAGCGGAGACGTGCGGATTAACCCGGCTCAGTGGCTATGGCGTTGTGCTGCTGAGCTCAAGGACGCGGGTGCAATTCCCGGCCGCGGCGGCCGCTTTAAATTTCTGACGGAGGGGGAAAGCGAAAACGCCCGTGCGTTCGAGATTTCGGCGCACGTTCAAGATCCCCAGGTGGTCAAAATTAACCCGGAGCACTCCACTACGGCGCGCCTCGTCGCCTGTGTAGCGTCGGCGTGTTAAATAAATAAACAAACAAACAAACAAACAAACAAACAAACAAACAAATAAATAAATAAATAAATAAATAAATAAATAAATAAATAAATAAATAAATCACAATAACGTGGCTGGTAGCCCTTGTAAAAACGGCCTGCACACGGGCATTCTTGTATTTCCCCTCAACGGGTAAGCGGCTACAACGGGAGAGCAGAACCCGCGAATTAGCGGTGAGTAGCAGAAATCCTCAGGCACTTCGCCATCGTGGAGGGCTAGGCGCAATCTGGTTTGGAGAAACGCACTGCGCGTTAGAAACCGCGCCTCCTATACGATAAGAGCTCTACCACCTCCCAACGCCCTCCAAAGCAACACAAAACAAACATCGACAGTGAGAGACGCTGCACACCGTAAGGGTTTCTTGCGCCAAGAGGGTGAAGAAGTAACGGAGGTAGGCGGTAACACACACACAGAGGGAGAATAAGGCGGAGAGCAGGGCCCACCGATCAAGTCCTGCAAGGTCACTCAGTGGACGACGCCCTCCTCCCAGCCCGCGCGATACGTTTTAATGCAGTGGCCGGCTGCAGTGCCGACGTTTATGAGCACCGCGTCGGCGCCTGATTTACGATTACCCCTCAAACGCGAGATCTACGAACGCGTTAAGGCTTCGGACCGAGATGCGCGACCAGTTCGTTTCGCGAAGAACCAAAGGCCGGAAGCCGGGATAGGAAGAAGAGTGATTCGAGGAGACAGGCGAGGGGGGGGGGGGGGGGGGACAGAACAGCTCCCCTAGCCCAAATAAATTCATTCTTTCATTCTACCAGCACAGATCCCCTTCCCTTCTTTATTTTGGACACTGCCACCCCGTCCTGCATCTATTTATACTAACCTCGAGGGATAAACGTCGACAGCGGCCCGTACATATTCTCCCGCACCCGTCCAGTCCCCTTTACCTCGTGGTTCCTTGTGCCGTTACTCGCGAGACGTCCATCCATCTAAAAATTGCAGCTAACGGAGCCGCATTAGGCGCGCACACGCTCGAAAGCAAAACAATACACACACGCCAAAAGTGAAAGAAAGCGCACGGAGCGACCGCGCCGCCGGCGCATACATTAGCGTCGAGGACACGACTACAAGCGCATCCCGGCGGCAGTACATAAAACTCAATGCGGAAGGCGATAAATTTCGCCGGATCCCGGGAGGCGAGCAAACTGAACCCAACGAGGCGTGACATTCGCAAAATGGAAGAGCGGAGGATCCCCCCACCCTCTCTCTTCCTCCATCCCAACGGGGAGGAGGAGGAGGCCCTGGGAAGAAGGAGACTCGGAGGAGTTCCCTAACCCTAGCGTTCGCGAGAAGGGCGCAGGTAAACAGTGCCGAGGGCGCAGGCCTTTGACAAAGCCTGTGATGCCACGGGGGGAGAGGCGAGAGACAGCTGGGCCCGCATTGCCGTCTGCTGAGAAGCTCTCCGCTTCCTCCTTCGGTGGCCGCCGATTACGACGTGCAGCCCACCTCTCTCCCCGTAGAGATCGTTACATTAGCCGGGGATAAAAAAAAATCCGTCTGTGAAGAAGCCCGCTCGCGCGGCGGCGCCTTTCTCACGGCACTATTTGTTTTTGAATCAAAGGGATACGATGCATCCAAGCAAGAAAATTTCCCGTGCGCGCGTACGTCACGACGAATGGCCAACGTCACGACCGGAAACTTCTCACGAGGGACAGTAGAGGTGAGTACAAGGTAGGGCGGAATGATGCGCGATTGTATTTGCTGAGAATCTTGATCTTTAACACTCCTCCCCTCAAGAATTACCAGTAATTCGTTCCTCTCGTTATAAAGCGGGTCGCAATGAGGAATGCGTTTCAATACATTATTCACTTGCAATCCTGGCAAATTCCTTCGAAGGAAACATTGAACCTGAATTCTTACGCTAGGGAATGCAATTAATCCAAAGCGCAAACAAGACCGGACAAAATTCTGGTCTCGCTTCCACAGCCCGGCGGGTTCGATGCGTCGTGCGTCGGCAGGCCAGACGTGGCCGTTCTCTCTCTCTCTCTCTCTCTCTCTCTCTCTCTCTCTCTCTCTCTCTCTCTCTCTCTCTCTCTCTCTCTCTCTCTCTCTCTCTCTCTCTCTCTCTCTCTCTCTCTCTCTCTCTCACACACACACACACACACACACACACACACACACACACGCACACGCACGCACGCACGCACGCACACACACACACACACACACACACGCACACACACACAAAAGACGTTATGGTTGTGATCAAGGAGTAGATGCAGTAATGAGCAAGCGGTTGTCCGAGTCTTCTCACCCCGTTTTACAGCTTACCAAAGGCCTCTTCGGCAATGTATGACGCACCGTACGGAGCGCATCTGTTGCTCCGTACGGTGCCCCGTGCCCTCCACATCATCACTTAGGCGCACTTTCTCCTTTCGGACACCTGTTCGTTACTGTGACGTCATACATCACCTAGCGACGTTATCGCAGTTGTGTTCCGGCCGAGCGATAGGCGGACGCGAGTTGTGCACAGCGAGGAAGAACAGCGTGCCTTCGAAGAGCGCCGACATGAGCGATCGGCGGAGGAAGGAGACCGCCGACGACGATCCGGCCGCAATCGCTAAGCGATGTTCGTCGGGACCCCGAAACCATGAGGCGGAAAACTCAAGACGTTAGCGCGTTTACAACCCATGGTTAACGTTTCTCCGGCGCGACGGCGCGGATTGAGTGAGCGTTTGTGGCCAACATATTAGGCATAACTTGTGCGGCGTGCGGCCGTATGTGGCTTTCTCGGGGACCTCAGTCCCGTTACCACGGGAACCCACAAACAGTCCCGCTGGTCATCAACGTCCACGAAGTGGAATGGCACTGATTTTTTTTTGCAGTATTTGGAATTGATAACGCGCGCAAGTAGTCTAATTGCACGAAAAATGTCGTCCGCACAAGGTCTAATATCACGCGCTTCTCACGCGCGGACCACTGCGCACATCCTTTCAGAATTTCAATTTTAGTTTGCAACGCAACACCAACAACCTGCGTCATTAATATCTACAGGTGTGAATAGCAGTTAAGGAAGTTGCCAAACTGAATCCTGTAACATTAAGGCACGTCGCGCCCCAACGGGCAATCTTCAGCCAATTGTCAAGTTCAAGTTTTATGCCCATTCGCCAACGCCCTCACACGAGGAAAAATTTCTCGGGGCATTTAAGCCTCCTTATGTGCTTTGCAGGCGAAAATCTATCGTACTATTTTGACGGGTGGCTTTTATATACGCGCCCTCACATCAACGCTATTTTGCCATCCATAATCTTATTCCATCTTAACTCATCTTTATCCACCTAAATCTCGCTTAAATCCGCCGTAGTCCTACCTTATACCTCTGTCACACGGGCGCTTTCAATCCGGATTGAAGCGCGGCGCGATTGACTTATCGAGCGCGCTCGACGCACCGCCGCTGCTACACGGCACGTTTCCATCCCGATTGAGAAGTTGCACCGGTTGCACTCACGTACTCCAGATGGCGTCAAAAATGTATTTCGCGGCCGCCGCCTGGTAACTTTTCGACGTCGTAGGTATACTTACCTATGTAAATGTTACCGCACGTTTATCTGGGTCAAGTTATTTGATACAATTTGTGGCATTAGCTGTAGTTGTCGCCTTCTGTGCCATTACTGGATAAGGATGACAGTACCACGACTTTCGTCCGATCGCGCTTGGAAACCTCAATCGCGCTTGGGGAACCGGAATTGAGTTCGAGCGGGATCGATCGGGCTCGATCATGATTGAAACTGGCCGCGTAGCAGCACCCAATTTGGATTGAGCTCGATCCGGTCGACTCAATCGCGATTGAAAGTGCCTGTGTGACAGGGGTACTACTAATCATTACCATCAATCCCTAATAAAACATTAATCTGTATTAATTAATCTTAATCCACCCTAATTCCTCTTAAGGCGACATACCAATCATTACAAAAATCACTAATCAATCATTATTAACTTTGATAACCATTAACCGTCTCTGATGCGCGGTTGGCGTGCTTCAGTTCGCTTCTGGCCTTCGTTGGGTTTCTGTACCATTCGTGTCAACGCAGGGATCTTTCAATGTCACCTACAATGAATCATATAAGGTTATTGCCTTATATAATGATATACTAATAGCCTTCATAACGATCCCTCATATAAGGCCTTAAAAATAATATAACGATATAATAATAGCCTTCATAACCATTCCGACGTCACCACGGGACGTCATCCTTTCGCACACAGTGCACTTTAGCTCCGAGGCTCCCGCGCACTATCACTCCGCCGATGACGCCACTCCCCCTGCCCCTTCATC
Source organism: Haemaphysalis longicornis (assembly GCF_048455015.1). Lineage (NCBI taxonomy): Eukaryota > Metazoa > Arthropoda > Arachnida > Ixodida > Ixodidae > Haemaphysalis > Haemaphysalis longicornis. The sequence continues at coordinate 252,235,549 of NW_027526295.1, forward strand.
AGACGACAAACAGATTCGGTCGGTTTGAGCCTCCTAGTATGGAAAGCAGTGGGAAGCAAATAAGTGTCACCGCAATAAACAGAACGTATACTTCTGTAAATTTTATGCAATATCAAGCCAGCTTTTACGCTGTCTCTCTGACTTTCCCACACGTCCGGCTTCTAACAATGGCAAAAGCCGATTAGCCAAAGGAGTTTGAGTACTAAGAAATGCGTGCGCGCCGATAGCAGGAATCGCAAGCTGTTCACATGCATTACACCCTCAAAAGCAGAGAGAGAGAGAGAGAGAGAGAGAGATTTCATTGAAAGGGAAAACGCAGAACGCTAGAATAAAGTGTGCTTCCTTTTCATGCCACCAACTATGGCTAAAATCTGAAAGTTTGCATGGTGGCCCACCCTTTTTCCACCCGCCGCGGTGGCTCAGTGGCTAAGGCATTGCGCTGCTGAGCACGAGGTCGCGGGTTCGATTCCCTGCCGCGGCGGCCGCTTTTCTGATGGAGGCGAAAAGCAAAAAACGCCCGTGTGTACGAGATTTCTGCGCACGTTAAAGATCCCCCGGTGGTCAAAATTAATCCGGAGCCCTCCACTACGGCGCAATCTCTGCGCACGTTAAAGATCCCCCGGTGGTCAAAATTAATCCGGAGCCCTCCACTACGGCGCGCCTCATCGCCTGCGTTGCGTCGGCGCGTTAAACCCTACAATCAATCAATCAACACCTTTTTTCCACGAAGCTTTCCCTGGCTTCCTTCCAGTTTAATTGGGGGCTGCTGCTGCTTGCTGCCAGGGCGCGCCGCTGGGTTTCATCGTACACCAGATAACACTGGCCTCCACGTACCGCACCCGCGGGGCAAGGAAGCGACTCGGGGCAGGGAGGCCTTAGTTCATGTGTTGATCAGGTGCTCTCGCGCTCGAGCTCGTGACGTCTAAACCGCGCGATGGCCAACAGGAGAGAGTGTGCTGTGCAATCCACGGATATAAACGTGAAAGTCGAGGTGGACCACGCGATAACGACCCTTCTGCGCGACGTTTTCGACAATGAAGAAATCTACGTCCACCGTAAAAGCATACAGGTGATGATGTCTATTTGCAAGCACAAGTGTAAAGTTTCGCTTTTCGTCGGTTGCCATCTATGTGAGGGAACCGCCAATTCTTTTTATTGTATGAACATACGCCCGATATTTCTTTCGCCTTTTCTTCCTAGCACTTCCTCTCGTCCTCATTCATTCATTCATTCATTCATTCATTCATTCATTCATTCATTCATTCATTCATTCTCAGCTTCATTCATTCATTAGCATCGTCATAATCTATTCTCAGCAATAGCTGCATATGGAAGGCTAACGAGGTTTCGGGCCGTTACACCTGAAAACCTCCAGTAAAGGGTGTTTTACCGCACACATCGCGAAGTTAGGAATAGCCAACTTTACGACAAAGTATGAATTGGGACAAACATAAACAAAAACACGATGTTGTGCACAATCTTAACAACAATGACAAAAATCAAACTAATGCCCTGCGATGGCACCCACCCACTCGTACCCTAGATGACGCCCAAAACAGCTCCTTTCGGCAAATGTCCGGCATTATCTACCACTGGAAATAACGGCAGTTCGTTCACTTCATCGCTTAAAAAAAAAAGATGTTCTTAGCCACTCACCATTAACTCCCACAATTATATTACTTGTGTAACATTTTTTTTAGTTCTGTTGTCGGTAGATTCCAGCTTTAAATTTATTCCACCATTGAACGCGTGAAAAACAGGAGCTCCAGGCTGACCTGTAATGCATAACCTCATGGTGCTCTAAATGGTTATGTGCCTTAATAATTCTAAAACAACGCTTATGTCCTTTACAAAACACGCATCTCACATTTAAACCTCGTACTCTTTAAATAATACCGCAGTTGAACTTACTACTACTTACAAGTACCACCTACGTAAACTCGCTTACATCACACTTATACGGCCAAAAATCGAATATGAATCAGCCATTTGGGATCCTTACCAAACCTACATAATCAACAACATCGAATCACTTCAAAAGCGCGCAGTTCGTTTCATCCTTTCCGACTACTCCCGTCATTCCGGTGTCACAGCCTTGAAAATTCGTGCAGAACTGCTCGACTTGCCGCAACGACGCGCTGCTTCAAGGTCATCACTTTTTCATAAACGTTATCATCCCCATTGCTTCATGACGACTGATTTTCTTCACCAGCTGCCATCCTTCCTAGACGCGACCATCCTTTCAAAGTGAGGCGTTCAGCCTGTCATACTTTGAACTCTTCGCGGTCATTCGTTCCACGTATAATCGCTTACTGGAACGCATTGCCATCACACAAAGCCACCGTCATTAATCCTGTTAAATTTAATCAACTAATACTCACGGAAGTTGTTAATTGAAAACAAAACTATCACTTTTTTGTTGTATAACTTCTGAACGTTGTTTACCTAGAGAGATCTGTTTGTTGTTGCTGCTTTTATGTTTATTTTTACGCGTTATTTGGAGCTAATATTACATTGCATATTTTTGTTCGCGCATGCGCTGTTCTTTCCGTGTTTTATTTATCCCAGTGTATATATTTCTCTGCTTGTTTTGTACTACTGACCACCCCTATGTAATACCCTCCTGCGTGAGGGCCTTCAGGGGTATTTTGAATGAATGAATGAATGAATGAATGATGTATTTTCTACTATATCTTATTGTTAAGCGACGTTTGATAAGTGACTGTATAACGTGCGCTACACTTACGGGTTGTATTGCGCTCACAACTTATCTGCAAAACAACTAGTTTAGGAGGCCCCGCTTGCGGTTTGGAAACCCTGGAACCTCCTCCTGTATATTCCACTTAATGTTCCGCCCCAATGTTAATGCACTTTTGAGGAAGAGGCAAATGCACCAACCAAGGGCGTTCATTGAAAGCGGTCCCAACGTTTCGGAGCCTACTCGGTTTCTTCATTAGGGGTGACTGTGTAAGACCAGAAGCATCAGTTATGCAAGGAAAGAAAAAGAAAAGGAAGAAGACGCCTCTGCTGCTTCTTGCCTCTTCCTCAAGTTTCACCCATCCGGACAGAGTTCTGTCGAGGATTTTCACATTATTACAGCTTTTGTATTTTCCTAATAAATCTGAATTTTAATTTTAATCCCTCCGCAGCTGTTTTAGCGTGGTTGCAGCAACGGGTGCGAGCCAATATTGTTGTGGCGTGTGAGCCCTTTTTAGCGACGACGGTTGGCCTCCACCGGGTGCTACGTTCAGGCACCTCACTTAATAATAACCCCCCCGGCAACTAGATAACGTTCCTTCGCGTTAGCGTGTTTACCTGTATTGTGTTTGTTTTCGCGCCGGCCGGGCGAACTTAGGCACGAGGGGCGCGAGAGAATTCCGCGGCAGCCTTTTTTTTTTTTTTTTTTTTCGTTCGCCACCTTCTGCGTTCGCCGGACGAGCAGGCCCGGAGAAAGCCACGCTAGCTTTTGAAAGAGGATTTCTTTTTGTTCATTTGAGAAACCGGCGGAGGGAGACCAGTGACCTTTTAACGACCGTGATTACCGCCACGGTGACGCCCGCAGCGGACGGAAGCTGGAGGTCATTCAAAGGTTCAAAGGTATGAAGGGGGCGCCAGACTTTCTGTCTACCACGGTTAGAATGCTCAACGTTACTGGGCGAAAAGTTACCTACCAAGCCCCACCCAGTTCTCTACACCCCCCCTCCCCCCCTCTTCAAGCAAGACATCCTCAAGCACATAGGCACAGGTGGCACCCATCCCACGGCACATGGACAAATAAAGGAATTCATTTCGACGACAAATAAGAGCGGCATTTTATTCAAAAAAGGTTGAGAGATCCCCACCAAAAACACATATTCACGGATGCAGCCAAGGACCTATGTGTGCAATAGCCTATACGAACCTCAAAGAGGACGAATGCTCAATACAGACCCGCCGCGGTGGCTCAGTGGCTAAGGCGTTGCGCTGCTGAGCACGAGGTCGCAGGTTCGATTCCCGGCCGCGGCGGCCGCTTTTCTGATGGAGGCGAAAAGCAAAAACACCCGTGTGTACGAGATTTCGGTGCACCACGTTAAAGATCCCCAGGTGGTCAAAATTAATCCGTAGCCCTCCACTACGGCGCGCCTCATCGCCTGCGTTTCGTCGGCGCGTTAAACCCTACAATCAATCGAATGCTCAATACACACCAGCTGTACCACTCCGGAAGAGGCTGAAACGCTAGGCATAGCACTCGCAATAGGCCGAACGACGACCCCCCCCCCCCCTCCCCCACGAATACAAATATCTACACGGACTCCAAGAAGGCATGTCACCTGCTTGCAAGCGGAATCACCTTCCCATCTTCACTGCAACTTTTAGCCACAGTAAAAGGACAGAATTCACTGGGGTACCCGGGCACATGGAATTAGCAGGGAACGAACGAACCAATAAACTCGCCCGTGAAGCACTCACCCGGGCTCCCACTGACCATGTATGTACCCTGAAATATCCCCCCCAACGTCATATCAAATTGAGACAATACTTTCACGACAAGATGGAGTATCCACCCCCCCCCCCCTCCGCCTCATTCTTTATTGGACAGAGAAGAACAAACACTACTCAGACAAGCACAAACAAATACACTACAAACACCGCCATCATGGGATGGGACTACCAGCCCTCCCCCCCTTCCCCCCCCCCCCCCCCCCAGTGCAGCCACTGCAACGCCATACTTAACCACGAACATATATCGTGGGAATGCACTAACACCTCAGCACTCAGAACACATCACACTTAAGAGTGGATGGCTACCGCTTGTAATCACCGAGATCAACGGGCCGAAGTGCTACCAGGAGCTGCCTGGACGGAGGCGGCTCACAGATTCCACCCCCACCCCCGCGATAAAAAAAGTCTCTCTCTTCTCAAGAGTCGACCTCCGTGGCTGGGGCACGTCAATGGGTAGGCGACCAGGCTTTATGGGCTCGACGTGTTGACAAAGCAAGGAACTTTTGGTGGCGCGGGGCACAATCATAAGCGTGTACGGTATGGATTAAGACGGGTCGCCTGAAAGCGGATGGCCGGCGAAAGGTTTGCTTTTAGTTGGTTGTTGTATTTGTGTTATATTTGTGTTTCTCGGAACACCTTCGAATTTCCGTACGAGAGTGAGAGAGGTGGATTACGTGACTATTTTCTACCCACCTAAGTTGGTTACTGTGGCCATTCAGTGGCCTAGGTTAATCAATAGGCCATCCTCACTACCAAATTGTGACGCCCCTTTTGTGGCCGGGGTATTGGTGATAATACCGAGGAGTTTGATGTTTCAAGAAAGAGGGGAGCCTCGCTCGATGCGTGCCTTGCCCGATCTCTTTTCTGCGATCATGAGCCCTAAGAGTTGTAAATACTTACTGTAAATAAAGAGTACATATTGTACATCTTCCTTCTGCCTGGATTAGACCCTCGTCGGCTACGTGCTGTCGGCTAATCAGCCAGCCAGCCATCGTTTCATCTCATCATCCTTCGCTCATCGGCGACCGGTCCACCTCAGGGTCACATCTCTCGAAATTCAACTCCGGGTTTCTTCTTCACATTCGTATCGACAGCCACACTACCGCACGATGCACTAGCAATAACTGCTGTACTCGATACGACAGCCACCAGGTGGAGCGACGCCATCTTTGTTTGCAGGTGGGAAGGACGACGGTGTTGAGACTGTACAAATACAAATTGTTATAAATACAGGTATATTTGACCAATTAACTGTTATGACACGCTCATTTTAGTCTAGCTACGTGGCACAATTTGTGGCGTTACGGCATGTTTTTCATTGCTTGAAGTTGCTCGGTGAGGACGAGATTGCCAACGCCCTTCCCGATAACACTCGCAATGCTAAATCTCCCGGCCGCGGCGGTCGCTTTTCTGATGAAGGCGATAAGCAAAAACGCCCGTGTGTACGAGATTTCGGCGCACGTTAAAGATCCCCAGGTGGTCAAAATAAATCCGGAGCCCCCCACTACGGCGCGCCTCATCGCCTGCGTTGCGTCGGCGCGTTAAACCCTACAATCAATCATCAATCGCAATGCTAAATCGCCCGTGAAACTGGCCGGGTAGTATGGCGCGATCCGCAGTGTGTTCAAGATAGCGGTAGAAAGCATGTCCGCATGCACGCAGATATAACGCACGCGTACGCACGCACGCACGCACGCACGCACGCACGCACGCACGCAGGCACTCTTGGCGTAGTAACCTTCACTTATCACCCACCACGGTGGCTCAGTGGTTAAGGCGTTGTGCTGCTGAGTCCAAGGATACGGGTTCGATTCCGGCCACGGTGGCTGCTTTTCTGATGGAGGAGAAAGCCAAAACGTTCATGTGTCGACATTTCGGTTCACGTTAAAGATCCCCAGGTGGCAAAAAAATTAATCCGGAGCCCTCCTTTACGGTGCGCCTCGTAGCCCTGGTGCAGCTTCGGAACGGCAAACCTCACAGCCAATCAACCTTCGCTTATCACTTTTACCATTCTTGCCTCGGGAAGCAACGAACATGATGCAAGATTCGTGCATCACTCAATTATCACCTCACGCCACGCGTAGCCCCTAAACACAAGGAAAAAGCAAGCAATGCTTAGCAGAGAGGGGGAAAAAAAGGAAAGGCACCGAGGTGAAAAAAAAGAGAATCAAACCAACACCAAGTCGCGCGTTGTCTAGCTTGTACACACACCTCTCATTTGAAGAAACGCCCGAAGGACAAAAGACAGAAGGGAGGAGGAGGAGGATGAGAGGGAGAGATACAAGCGGGTTCGCATCACACCAGGGAGGGGGTGATCGATGGCAAGCGGGCTCGGCAACCGCCTCTCGTGGCGCAGCACACGGGCGTGCGTATGAATGGGCCAGCAGCAGAGAGAGATCGGCCGCGGTGATTGCGACACACGCACACACGCGCGTAGTACCCCTGGCAGCCGAGGCGAAAAAACAGCTCGTGCAAGAAACCGGCCATGGTCGGCATTATTAACGCTCCTTTAAATACTACGACGCGATTACTACGCGCACCCTTTCTTATCTCTGCGGGACGCGAGCCAGGCGCCGAGGCGACTCCGTTCACTCGTACCAAGGGGAGAGGAGGAAGGAAGGCGTACGGCAGCGCTGATTTAAGGAGCGAGTTTAACCCCTCCGGTCAGCAACGAGGCGGCGGTCATCGAATGCCTTGCAAGCGACTTCGCCGCAAAGGAAACATTGGCAGCTCAATGAAGCTGGCAACGTTTTCTCTGCCTCCGGGTGTTCGCGCGCACGCCTACGCGCACATGCATAATTAAGCAGGACGAGAAAAAAAAACAGAGGGAGAGAACAGGCGAGATAGGAAAAGCCTTGATGATCTCGCCTATGAGGCGCACAAATCGCGAGCGAAACAGCTTAACCATCCATCCAGGTAAAAATTAGAAGCCAAGGACTACGGTTACATAGGCTGTTTAGTCTACAGATGTAGAGCAAGAAGCGCGCTGCTGGCAGCTCTGGTCCGACATTTGTCGTACGTACCTCGTCGCGTCGTACGTAACCCCGCTCGTTATTGTAGTCGTCAAGACGTGCCACTGATCGCATCCATCAATTAAAACACAATTGCCACGTAGTACACGGTCAGTTTTCGCAGCTAATACGAATTTGTTTCGAAACTTCGGTAATGTCTATCTACGACGTCCTGTTTTATTCTCGCATAAAAACATAAAACCCGTCCTGAAAAAAAAAAAAAAAAAAAACGTTAAATGCGTACGTCAGCGGGCCTCAAATGTCCCTTAGCGAGACAATGTCGGAAGGTCTCCGAACCTTGATTGTGAAATGAAGGATTGCGTCCCCCCCTAGCCTCCGTTTCTGCCTCCTGAGCCACTTGACCTATCTCTTCAAGAACATCTTGGTGGTGCATCATCGACTCGTGTGGCGATGCAAAAGTTGTGTTTGCCGCAAAGTGGTAGTCGTGCGGCTTTTTTGCACGACACGCGCTGCTATAGGTTCGCTTTCGCGCACGTCATTAAAGCTGTGCAAGAAAGCCAAAGCATAAGTTTGCTTTCCCGCAGGCCATCGAAGCTGTGCAAGAAGCCAAACGCCCCCTTGTAGTACTAGCCAAAAAGGAGCGTACCAGAGCCGACCTTTCCGACGCAAGAAGATTCGAGTCCGCTCAGCGTCAACATCATCTTCGGGAAGGAGGGGCACACTTGTAGCCATGCCGCGGTGACCTCTCCCCAGGATGTCATTTCATCTTTAGCATTAGCGCTTGACGACAGCGCTGTTTTGTTTTTTCTTCTGCTAAAGCTACGTGCGAGCCGGGGGCTCGCGAGGACTTGCCGCGAGGCACGCTCTCCCGCCCACTCGTCATTTTCTTGGTATTTTTTTTTCTGCAACGGCGAACTTGAGGCTTGTACAACAGCACCGCTCTTCAAAATACAGATGGCAATTCGCTGTAACCGCTGTTTCGTCGCAACGAATTCCGCCGTAGTTCAATAGGCCGTTAAAACATGTAAAAGAGGCTTGCTTCCTCGCACGATGCCAATGCCTAAAATAAGCCGGAAAACCAGAAAGCGTTGCCTAAACAAGACAAATCAAGGATTACGGAGACACGTAAGGAGTGCATTGATATTACGGACAAACGCGCACATCCGCCCACACTCTGTCACCCTCAATCCGCTCGTGATTGCAGTGGCGAGCAGGGGAAAATACATTGGCCCTCGGAACAAGCTGCAGCCGGAATCCACTCTCCATCCCCATCTCTCATTCAGATATGGATAACTATCTTGCCCCAAGTGGATAATACGTACCCTCTTGGAATAAGTACCCTCTTATGTGTTCCTATCTCTCATTACGAACGGAGGTATGGTTACTGCACTCTTCGCTATACGCTTCCAACGTTATTTGGAGCTAGACCTCCAGCACTTAGCTAGGAGCGGGTTTTGACGATGATTACGATGGCGACGACACAGTACATCGCCAGCATTCTGATGACGAAACGTCGAGACACAGGTTGCCCGACGAAAATACACGCGGGAAAGTGTTTGCTTGCCGCCAGGCACGCATCATAGTCTACAATGTACAGTAAGAGAAAACAGGCGATGGGGGAAATCTGCGAAGGAAGTGTTCCCGCAACAGTTGCTTCGCACCCAGACTCGAGAGTGAGGCAGTGAAGCCAGCTTGCGGTTCTCCATACCACTGCATCTCGTGCAGAGCAACGTGAACCCAGGTGAATCAATCGCGGGACGTTACACAAGAAGGATGGAACTATACGATTGTGAGCATCTGGTTCTGATGAAAGCGGGGTGCGAAAAAATCATGATAATATTAACAACAATCGCGTGCAGAGCGCTCTCGGCGCGTCAGAATAGCTCAGGACGACAAAGCTGTAGTTCGTAGCTCCACCATAGCGGCGTGAATAATAAGGCAGGTGCATTCTTTTTATTCAACAATATTATGTAGGCCTGCAGGCAAGCAAGAACTGGTCCGAACTAACGCTCGTACATGAGGTTAAGTACATAACGCACAAAAGGTTAGTACACAACGTTCAATGATAATTTATGATTTTACCAGCTCCATCAAAGCGAAGTTTTTTTAATCGTTAAACACAAAAGTATTGCTCCCAGTAGCGAACCACTTTTCCATCTTTTCACCCCTACAAAATGTTAATCAAATGAAGAACTGGCAACGAACAAAAATTACACCATCTTCCCGTAGGGGAACCCTGAGTAGTATGCGAAGCAGCCATGGGGTCGACTGAAGATCCCATTAGTTTTCAGTTCGTCGTTTCCGTTGACGTTCAGCTTCGCGTGCCTTCGTTGTATCAGTAGCTTCTTGACGTAGTTTGAATGAGTGAAGGACATAAGGCGCGTTCGTAGCACATGCTCCCGTCTCGGTTTCTAGCGCAGTGGGACGAGCGCCACGTACCTCATGTTGCGGCCAGAGAGTCGTGGGATCGAAACCGGGCGCCGCCCAAGTATTTCTTTTTATAGTGGACTGCGCTGACGTCAGCCCAAACGCTGACGGGGCTGAAGAGACGCGCATGCGCAGTAGAGTGCGGACGGCGGACAAGAGAGGGAGGGACACAGCCCCGAGCATGAGATGCTCCGCACCTAAAATGAGGTGGCGTAAGATAAGCCCCAACAACATTCGTGGAGATGTCGGGGAGCCACACCCGAAGAAACTGCGAGGAGAGTCAGTTGACTGCTCCTCGGTGCCATATCGGCAACATATCACGCCATTTTTGTGTTAGGTGTTCCGCAGCCACATCTTGCCTAATACTACACAAATGGTACGTTCTGATTTGTTCTCTAGCATATTTTATATCAATAAATGCTAAGCCGGAAAGTCGCTTCCCACCATTTTCTTGTGACGCATAAAAAACTGCAGTGTAAAGTCATGGACAAATGAAATGCGGACACGAAAATATGAACCAGCACACGCAAAACTGAAAAAATACTGTTCGCTGAGATCCGATAATGGCGCGCTATTGGTTCATTTTGAAAGCCACAATTCCAAACTTTGTTTTCGTAACTAAGCTTCGCGTCACTACGACTTGCATGGAAAGGTTCATATTTTTGGGTTACAGTGAACCAGAATATTCTAGTTCACTCTAACAGGGTCTCTCACGAGCTTCAAACGCGGCGCGCACTGACACCGTCGTCGCTTCCGGAAGACTACGGCCACCTGGCGACTCTTCACGGAAATAAGCGTGCGCGCGAAAGCCGAACGCGTTAGAATGGCCGCATTTGCGCGCAAACAAGACACACGATAGCGAAAAGCGGAGTTCGGCTGACAGAACAGCGGGAATGACGACAGTTCAGTGCGCATCCCACTGAAGCGATTAAAACGAGGCAAGCACGAAACGGCGTTTTGAAACCACACCGAACATCTGCTGCGCGACAACTGCACTTCAACGTCCAATCTCTGCGATAAACCCGGCGATTTAAGACAACGAGTAAGCTTGCATTGCGCAATGATACAAGACACATCTCGTTTCTGAGTAAATTTAGCTGCTGTGCGGCTTCTTTGGCAGAATATTCTCTGCTGGCAGATGGAACGGCTACTAGAGCGACACGTCGGTGTTGCAGATAAGATCCTTAGCAGAAAGTGAGGTCACCGAAGAAGTGTGGCACCAACAGGACATGGGGAAACAGTGAACGTTTGTAAGAAACTCGCCGCGCCAACATACCTTTGGTCCGCACAAACGGCACTGACGAAACCCTTAGAGAGGCGTTTCTGTTGAGACAACAATTTCTGCTACCAAAATCAGCGGCGTGCACAGGAGTTCGGATAGCAAGAGAGAAAACACAGTGGGAAATTGGAAAGGGGGAGGGGGTGAGGATAAGCGCAAAGGACACGGCAGTCTTCAAAACACCAGCCACTAGTACAAAAAAATAATGACAGACGGTTTGGCTGCGTCACGCATGGAGTATTGTAGCGTACACTCTAGTGCTTGCTAATGTCCGTCAGACCGGTTATCCGGTTAAACCGACTCGGGGCGACTGGATCCGGCCTTGAAAGCCGGCTGGTTGCCCGGGTATCCGGATTTTCAACAATGGATAATCAGTATATCCGTATCCTTGAATTCACAGCGCAAACAACAAACAAGGACGACAGGGACTTGTTGGTTGTTGTGAATTCAGCGCCGTGAATTCAAGAATATGGAACACCTACTCGCCCAAGCATCAACGTTGACCAGTATATCCGGTTTCATTAGCCGGTTAACCGGATATTCCAATGTTCGAGCGCAATAATCGGAGGTGCTAACCGACTATTCGACTGCTCTGTTCGACGGTGTGTATGGTATCATGTGAGAAACGCAACAATTCGTACCCATTAATATACGGCGTTTACAATGCAGCGCGAAATCTTTTGACAACTTCTTAATGTTAAAACGATTACGTGCACCCCTTGGAATTTTTAAAATACTTGTCTTAATGCTTTGTGATATAGCCTTAATAAACAGAGGTGAAATTTTTCCTAATGACTCATAACTCACACCGACTGTAAATTGCTCGCCTGCGCGTGCGAACAAATGACACAACACCGGGCGCAGGAAAGAAAAGATTAGTGAGGTGAAAGCTTTATGCCTTGCTGGAAGGTGACATTGAATGACTCCGACGTCGACACGAATGATACAGAAGTTCACATGCCTGAAGCAACACTAGAGGCATGCTAGCTATGTATGAGGGATGAATAAAGATTACCAAGGTTAATGAATGGTTAGTGCTTGAAGGTAATGATTAGTGGGGTGTGATAAATGTGGGTTAAAATGCATTAAGATGTATTGGAGTATTAGAACGAATTAAGGTGAAATAATTGTTGATTAGTGATTTTTAGTAATGAGTAGTAAGGTTGGATTAAGGTGGACTAAGCTGAATTAAGACGGAACCAATATTTTGCCTAATGTTGACGGGGGGGGGGGGGGGGGCGATAACTCACGTATGCGCGATGACTCGTGATATTACTGCGCGACTATACTTTATACCAGTGGCTTTAAAATGGAGGTCTGCAGACCCCAGGGGTTCTGCGAGGGTATTTCAGGGGTCCGCGAAGCCCTTACCGAATTTGACAACCCCCCCCCCCCCCCCCCCCCCCTCCCTATGCAAAAGGTGTCTTCGCTGCAGGACTACTACGCGTTTTATTTTCCCCCACGTAGAACATGCTTTAACGTTGCCTTTTTGCACAACACGCGAGCTACGCGGGAAAGCCTGACACACAAAAAGCAGCATGTAAGCGTTTGGGTAACTTTTAGCTGCAAGAGCAAATTGTTCGGCAATATGACAAGCACCAGTATAAAAGCCAGGCACAACAGTCGGACACTGGCTAGGTATGCGGGCGACTTCAGCTGCAAGCGCGAATACAATGATATTACGACACGAATCAACAAAGCCCATCATGGGGTCCCTCACACTCTCTCAAGCCCAAGAAGGTCATCGGCACATTTATAGTTGAAAGTTACTGCTTTATGCCGTATGCGCAATATTAATTTCATAATGACCCTACGTTGTAATGCACGAACTGCGGTCTTAATTACACAATCTGGAGCATGCGATGTGATCGCGTTTAAAAAGAACTCGCAAAAGATCGCAAAACGCTCTCAGATTTGAGCCTATATCTAGACCTCGATAAAAAAAAAAAAACTCAGTACTGCTTCATTCATTCAAAAACCTATTTTAGACCCGGTGTGAAACCGCGCAATTGAACTCGTACCTAATAAGTACCTCCAGAAAAATAAATGTTATTTGACTTGCCATGACTTTGCACTGTAGTCTAGGGATGGAACGAGTCATGGAGTCATGCGATTAAAACGCACTCAAATTGCTTCTTCCCGTGACGTGGAATAGGGGCGTGACATCCCTATTTATGTGAAGTTGTTTACATGCTTTTATTTGATACCCCTGCTGCCAAAACACGGCGAAAGCTTAGTCATGATGCAAAAATATGGCGAGCCAATGGCAAGCTAGCGTGAATTGTACGAATTGTTTACATGTAGAACTACGCTACGACTAATGGTTGTTAAAACCTGCTCGAGTTCGCAACTTAAAGCCTGCTCGGGTTCGCAAAGATACCTTCCGTATATAAAACAAAAATTTCCCTGTGTGTTGTATATATGTACCATGTTAACCTTCCCTCCTATGTACTCTTCCCTCCGTATCCCACCTCCCCTACACCAGCAGGCGTTCCGGTGTCCGCCCCTAGGCGAGACGATTTACCCCTACTGGTGGATCTTCCCATTCCAATTTCAATACATACATACATACATACATACATACATACATACATCCCAATACCGGATACAAAACCGGTTAACAAGCTGCGTAACCGATCACTCCGGTTATCCGATTATACAGCTTTTAAATTCGAATAATCGGTGAATCAAATAACGGGATAATCGGCTTTGCTACAAAGTCGGTTTGGTATCGCCACATACACTACCGCTTATAAAGCGTTGTCTATTGTATACAACACCGCGAGTAAGTGCTACTCTCTGGGTATGAACAACTGGGCTAGGCTTCAGGATATGTACACAGGACTAATAGTGCGGAAAGGTACTTCTGGTCATACTAGTGGTCGCGCTTGAGTAATTCATGTATTAACTGAACTCCTTAACAGACTGAAAAGATTGAGTTGATTAGCAGTTTTATGAAGCGTTGTCCAATGCGCGTCTGGGGGCACGTGCTACGACAGGAGAAGCTTCATTTGAGTTTCAGAAGACATCCCCGCTTGTGTGGCTTAAGATGTGGCCGTGAAAGCATCATCGTCGTCGTCATCGTCCTCCTCATCATCATTGTCTTCCCTTTGTGGCTTTTCCTTCTCTCCGTCACTATGACCAATAACTTTGGCCAATCGCCCTTGTTAAGCCTATGTTTACAGGCCTAACGTTTAGCCGCCCTCACGTTAAGCTTGAGGACCTGCCCTGCAACATCAAAATCTTTGGGAATCAAGCTGCGGGTACTGTGCGACGACGTTAGACCTCAAAGCGTAACGGTAGGGCTAACGTCGGGTCGGTGCAACCCGTGTCCACCCCCTCCCATTTTTCCTCTGCGCCGTCAGCAGTTCGGCTGGCCCCTTAGCAACGGGTACACCGCTGCAAGGGCTTCGTATACACCCCCGAAATCCAGGGGTGCAAAGTAGAAGTGCTTTCGCACTAAAAGAATGCCGGCCTTCGGGGCCGTTGTTTCAGTGAGCTACGGGTTTGCATTCCGGGTTTAGGCGCAAAATGCACTAGCAGCCCCGACCCATCTCCATTTTTTTTTTTTGCCTGCGTGTGTACGTGCGTGCGCGAGACTTGTTGCCGAGATACGGCCTTCAAAAGGAACACGTCAGTCCCTGACATTAGCGGAGATGGAACCCAGGTGTCACTGATTGCATTACTACGCAGATAAGGCTCCTTTGCTGTATTTTGATTGCAACTGAATGGCTTCAAATGAAAGTTTTATATGACGCGTTATGAAGGCCAGTGGAGACAGAAAAATTCACCGCCGTTTCTGGACCTTGACTCAAAAGGAACAAGCCAGGGGAAAAGCACCTGTTGGCTACATCGATCTACATGGCCATACGCATTCAAGAAAACTGTCCCGCGCCAGCAACCGTCGTACGTACTGTCGTGGGACTGGTTAAGAAAGCATAAGCCGATCGTGGTTGCCAGACCTATCTGAAGCGTCCCCTTCACATGGCCATGTGTACCAATGGAAAGCATACTGTGAAGCGTTGCGGACAGTATTATATACATACAGACACACAATAATATATATATATATATATATATATATATATATATATATATATATATATAATCACCAGCCTGTCTACGCCCACTGCAGGGCAAAGGCCTCTCCCATTATTCTCCAATTACCTCGGTCCTGTGCCAACTGTGACCAATTTATCCCATTTGCGGCCTGTCCGGATCCAGTGATTCTTAGCACCCTCTGCTGCGTCACAGGTCTGACCGCCGCCGTGGTCAGTTGCTTCGCAGCCGCTGGGGACTGAGGGCCGAGGGTTTGTTGGCGTATTCATGGGAGGTTGTGTGTATATATATATATATATATATATATATATATATATATATATATATATATATATGTATATATATATATATATATATATATGTCAAGAAGACAGCCGACGCACCGGTAGCCGGTTGAGGTAGTTTATTCGCAGGGCGTCCGAGCGTTGAGATCACCAAGCTCGTTACCTGGCGCATGCACCTCTTGGTGTTCATCATCTCCCCTGACACCTCTTTGGCGCATATCCCCGCGCGTGGATTGGACATAATCCTTCATGGTCTATACTGGTGAGGCGCATACTCCGATGTCTTAATGGACTGTCGCGTCTGTTCATTAACCACACCACAATATATATATATATATATATATATATATATATATATATATATATATATATATATATATATATATATATATATATATATATATATGCATGTGTGCGTGTTTTGGCAGGGGTAGACTCAAAATGCTTGCGCACAAAAACTTTAACCGTTGGATGAGATTGCGACGTATTTAACGCTTACACAGATGCATCCGCGCGGAATCGGCTCAAGATTGCGCATTTCTGGACGTACGCAGCGCATTCCGGCGTCGCCTGTGATCGCGGGCCGCAGAATGCAATGCGCCCCCTCGCAGGAGGAGGAAGCGGCTGACGGGAACGGGCGGCTGCTGTCCGCGGCGCTGTATTTGCATGGCGCCGCAACAGCAGCGGAGATCAGCCATGCAGGAGGAGCGTGGAACACGAGCCGAGCCGAAACCACTGCGGCGGTCCTCACGGCGGCGGCCTCTGCTGCAGCCCAAGCGTGGAGCGCAACGCCGCGGGAGAGATCGCCACTTCCGGGGGATTACGTCAGCGGCGCGACCCACGAGGCGATACCATCGAACCACTTCCGCCCGGACCAGAAAAATTTAGCCACCCCCCTATCTCTCCCTCTCCGCTGTGTTGCTTTCTGGCGCTCGCGTTTTCAGGCACAGGAAGAAACAGAACGCCGAAATTTTTCAGACCGGGTCGGGCTTAGTCCATGTCAACGCACGCACAAAAAATATCCGGGCACGCAAATTACGCGTGCTATACACGCCAGGCGAGAATGACCAGCTGCAGTTCATGCATTCACCCACCCTTTCGGGATTCAGACTCAACAGATTAAAGGAATACAATTGAGAAGTTCGGGCTTCGTGACCTTGGATTATTTCCTGACTCATAGGACCTTTTCACCCGCACACGGAACTCTTGACTAAACTCTTGGTGAGTCCACAGACCCGAAGAGGTTGGTTGGAAGTGAGGATGTTCTCGTTTATCCGACTTAATATGGTCATAGCGATCTTTGCGCCGGTTTCACGCCGATGAGAGCGAACAGGGCAAAATTGTTTCGCTAAGCACTCGATCCGGCTTTCCTATATGCCGGTAGCTAATCAATTTCGGTTTTCGTTTCTGTAACTGATCAATTTCGTTCGCAGCCACGTGACGGGTTGCAGCCAATGGGGACGTCATGCCGGCGCATACCCGCGTTTGCAACCAGACGGCACACTCCTTTTCTTCGTGTTTTATTTTCCTTTTCGACACACGCAATATGGAACGCGTCGCAGGCATAGGAGATTTAGAAGCTGCTACAGCAGCGGGGCAACTATTAGGCAAACTTTTCAGCTCAATGGGCCATTCACGGCTTTCGCATTAGTCATCTCGTCACTTTTATGACTCCACAAGGCACTGTGTAAAAACGCCGTAAGACTCCGAGTTACCCATAGTTTATCAGTTGAAAGCAGGCCGCGGTGTAACCTGGCTTCTTGGATTCCCGGAGGCCGTGCCGGACGGGAAGCACGCTCGACGGACAACGCGAACGAGCCCGGATGCTTATCCCGTCGGAGACACTCGGCCCACATCGCTCTCAGTGCACCGGCCGCCGCAAGCGGGGGCTTTCGCTTGACCCCTCCCTGGAGAGCTTTCTCACGGCAGCACCCCTCGCAGGTAGGTTTCGGGCACGGGGGGGGGGGGGGGGGGGTGGGGGGGGGAAGGGAGTCGCCATAGCGCGATCCGCATTTTGTCAGTGGAGAAGATCTCAAGAAAACTCCTGTGGGGTATTCTCTGATAGCTTGTAACCATTCTGGCCGCGTGGCTCGTTTACCGCCACGTGGATTTGCGTGAGATCATCTTTTGTTTTTGTTGCGCGTTTATCTCGCGGCTCTTCGACGCCGTTTCTAACCCGCACAGCGTCCCACTAGGCTTCCCTGCAACGCACGGAAGCAACGCGGGAAAGCCAATGCGTTGCCCTGTGGAGACGGTCAGTTGCCTTTGAGTGTCCAGCCTAACGTCAGTAATTCTTTCGTTCTAACAAGATCGCAGCGCTACACCGTTCGGGGGTAAGGCTCGCGGTTGACAGATGCCGACGCGGCGGGAAATACGAACTTGGCGTTGACAGCGGCGTAGCCGCGCGTGATTTTCCGCAGCTACCGGTGCGGCTGTCACGTGACATGAGCTGGAGAAAAATGAGTACAAAAGTGGGCACTGTGAAGATCATCGGTGCAACTACAAGTGAACGAGGCAATCACACGGAGAGCTTGCCATCGCAGCTCGCCCCGGAAACCAGAGCACCGCCACGGGCTGTTTCTCGACCAAGGTGGCGGGACGAACCTCGTCCCAAGCAATCAAACAGCGGCGACGGGCTAAACCTGTTCTTTTCGACGGCTTCTGTGGCGGGGACGACTGTGTTCATCGCCACGAAACAACGCCCACCGGCCGTATACGTGGTACTAAGATGAGCCAGCATGCGCGTCGAATCGACGTCGGGCTTTACGCGCCGACTGCGCCTCGACTGAGAACTCAGTGTGGTCACACCGCGACGCCGGAGGTCGGTGCGTGTCCTCGAGATGCGCGCACCCAGACTCCGACTGCTGTGTCTCATCAGCCCCAAGCAGGAAGCAGGGCCTCTTTCAGTCTTCGCGGTAGACATGTACAAGCAACTACGGCATTACACAACTGCGCTGCAAAGAATCTTTAAAAGAAGCGTTTTGCTACGCTTAATTAAATAGTCCATGCCTGGTTTGTACGGCCCTGACAGCGCCAGAAACTTCCGCACAGGAATTTTATCTGGCCGTCACTTGTGAAGTCATCCTCGAAACGCTTTCTAGTATACAGTTTTGCGCATAGCGTGCAACTGCTGGGCAAGTTTTACACTCATTCATTCATGGTTCGCGCTGGTTAACAGCTAAACCTGAATGTAACGTACCTCTATGCAACGAATTCCTTGATTAACGTGGTTTTTCAATTCACCATTTCCAACCTTATTGAAGCCCATGGGTTTGCGACCTCTATGTAACTAATGCGTTGCGACGGTTGACTTTGACGTAACGAGTTCGATACGCCGGTGAGTTACGGTCATCATCATCATCACCAGCCTATCTACGCCCACTGCAGGGCTAAGGCCTCTCCCATTATTCTCCAATTACCTCGGTCCTGTGCCAACTGTGACCAATTTATCCCCGCAAACTTCTTGATCTCATCTGCCCACCTAACTTTCTGCCGCCCCCTGCAACGCTTGCCTTCTCTAGGGATCCACTCTGTTACCCTTAATGACCAGCGGTTATCTTGCCTTCGCATTACATGCCCTGCCCACGTCCATTTCTTCTTCTTAATTTCTACTAATATGTCTTTAACACCAGTTTGCTCCCTGACCCACTCCGCTCTCTTCTTGTCCCTTAATGTTACACTTATCATTTTCCGCTCCATTGCCCGCTGAGTCGTTCTCAATTTAAGTTGAACCCTCTTAGTGAGCCTCCAAGTTTCTGCCCCGTAGGTTACGGTATTTGGCCCTTTTTCGGAAAAATCGGCTGGAGAAATGCACTAATTTAGCGAATTTCGCCCGCACCGCAAACTATACCGTGCGTTTCCACGTGTGAGTGCGGTGTCGGTTAGGTGCTAGGCCTGCTTGCCGGCGGGTAGTCACGCGTCTATCTGAGGTGTCGGTTCGTATGTGATGAGTTCTGCTGTATGCCAGAAAACGAAAAGTTGTCTTTTCAAGACAAGCTCGCAATTTTAACGCCATTTTTTCTGCTGGCGAGAAAGAAGAACGTCGCCACCCAGTATACAGTATTGCAGCTCTCACCCATTTTGAGTGCGGAAAAGAGCGTCAAATTCCTCAAACTGACGAAAAGGCGACCTTTGAGCAGAAGTGTGGTGCCTGAAACGCGTTGAGGCACGAAAAGTGTCAAACGGCAAAAGTAATGCTCAAGTTACGTTTGTGAATACAGGGGTAAGTGACCTTGCTTCCCTGGAGCATGCCATGTAGCGACTAAGATCGTGGAACAGCAGCTGGCGCAAAACACGCAGTTTTCACTGTGAAATAAATCCTTCCGGTGTGAGTTCACCGTCACTAATGTCTAGCATTTTGATTTCGTTTCTGCTTCACTCCCGCGAGGCTTAACTCGAAACCTGCACGTAACGAAGACCTACAAGTTACGAAAGATTTGGAACTTTTGTCAACTTCATTATATCCAGATTTAACTGTATATGACGAAAATTCCAGAGTTTTCAAGGACCCTGCTGTCTGCTAGAGATCTAAACAAGACCAATACTCAGGGAAGACGAAGGTCTGAAGTGTTGTGGAATTGTAGAAAAATGTGACCGCTGCTGGAGCCAACGTTCCAAAAAGATGACCTGTTTTCAGACAAGTCATTTTACTGAAGGGGATTTTTAAGGGTCTGAAAAATCCCAGAATTCTCAAATTGAAGGGTTTCAAGGACCGCATGCACCCTGTTCATTGGTCTACTTGCTAGGCCATTAAGAATATGGCGACGACGCAACAGCGGTACTTCATTTCCTAAGAAGCGAAATCGGCAAGTGCACAATTGGGATCGGTCGCAGAACAAATGGTTCCTGAACCAAACGGAAACGAATAGGTCCGGAACAGATGGCCGCGGAACGAGTGGTTTTCGAACACACGATACGAATTTACAGGTATAAAAAAATTATCCCATGACCGACATCAGACATTTATGGTCTCACTTAAAACAAATGGGACAGGGATGTATACAACTGCCACCCCCTGAAAGGTTTGGGGATAGATATCATTAAATCGCATTAATTCTCGACGTGGAGGTAACGAAAGTTTGTTTGAAGTCAAATAAAGGACAAAAATATTATACAAAAAACTATCTCACATTCTTAAACCAAGAAACCTCCTTTTCATTTAAGCATGGCGCTGCTTATCGACACCCACACAATCTTCAGCGTTCAGGTCCGTCGGTCCGTATGTCTCGCATCCCTTATTTTGCTTGCCAGCGCCGGGCAAGGCAGTAGCAGGGTTTCTAATGGCGGATGCCTCCCGCTCTCCAGATAATATTTAAATCATCTTCATCTTCTTTACGACTGCGCCAATTTTGTTCTTTTCCCTCTTCATGAGTGCGCCGCATGGAATGGCATACAATATGCGGGAAATGACGACGGACTGCAGAAGCCCATGAACGCGTGGGACTCATGCTATCCCGAGATAATACAGTGTTACTTATCGTCGCCAATCGAAGGGCTCGACAAAAACTGCAAAACCGACCCATTTTACTAAATCTTGATGGCGAGCCAGTGACGAAAGTTACTTGTCACCGCATCCTTGGCCTGGACGTTGCGGCCTCCGGCTCAGCTACGCCATGGCTCCGGGAAGCTCGCCGGCGCGCCGTTCATCTGCTACATCTAGTTCGCCGGATTTCCATGAAATCGGGAGGAGCTCGCACAGAGATGGCTCGGCTTCTCGTACGTGCAATCCTGCAGCCACGTATCACGTACCAGGCTCAGTTTCAGTACATGACAAGGGCGGAATGGGATCGTCTAGAGGCCATCAATAGAGAAGCCATGAGGACTATTACATGCCTTCCTCGCTTAACGCGCATCTCCACACTACAGGAAGAAGCTGGCCTTAACACGATAGATGAGTTGGTTCACCAGCGGCGACAGGCACGATCTCTTAAAGCGCAGGTGTACACATCTGTGGCTGCTTTAAGGTGGTATATGGGCCTCCAAACTAACACGCCGCCAGATCCCTCTCCAGAACCCGCTCCTTGGACCCGAATATTAATTACTGACTGCAAGCCTCTGGGTCGGTCAAGCCGTGTTGCGCCGCAACTCTCATCCAGTGCTGGCCAAGATACGTTTTACGTCGACGCCAGTATTTCAGGAAGCCTTATTACCACAGCCGTCGTAAACCCAGCGATGCAGTTTTGTCAAACCTGCCATTACTACGCCCCTCAGAGGCCCCCGTCAACACTTGCTGAGCTCAAGGCGATTTTCGACGCCTTGACGACTATAGAGTTGCCGAGGCCAGACCAATCGCAACCTGTCAACATCTTTACAGATTCAATGCAAGCAGTCCGAGACCTCCGGAAAGTACTTCATCAAGTGCCCATGTCCCAAACCATCCACGCGAAGGCTGCGGCCCTAAGTTTCAGAGTGAAGATTACTTGGGCCCAGAGGACATCGACCCCTGGACAGCAACAGGCGGATGCGGCTACTCTTATACCTCCCACGACGCATCCACTGCCCCTATTTCCAGTCGACGCAATGTCAAAGTTGGCCACCGACAAAGAAGACCTTCGGCGCTCCACACGCGCACTTATTCCACCGTGTGGATCAAACCTCCCTGGTGGGCTCACCCGCCGTGAGGAGGTGGCGCCACGAAGGATTCGAGTCGGGGCTGCTCTTACACCAGCTGTTACCCACACCTGGCCCCCGGATCGACGGGCTCCGTTTGGCCGGACATGCCCATTTTGCACCACGTCGGCATCGACCGCAGACATTCACCATCTTCTGTGGACTTGCCGTGGCCTCCAACGTTCCCGACAGCAAGTACTACATAGTGTGGGACTCAACCCAGGCCGACCTCCCCACTACAGACGCTGGCTCTTTGGGCCGTATCACCGGAGCCTTTTAGACTTTCTTCCTGTTTATGTACATTTAAACACACTCGCCTCCACCGTTTTATGCTGCAGAGCAAACTTTCGCAATTAAAAAAAAAAAAAGACTGCAGAAGCGCCAGCGCGTCAACGTCTTTCACTCCTCTTGTCTTGGTAGCTAATCTTCGCAGTATGAGTGTAACTCAATTTCCTTCTTATGATTTAAATTAATCTTTGTATTTGAAGTGCTTGGGATATGTCAGCTTGAACAGCCATGCCCAGTATTTTTATTTGCGGCGAGGGATTGACTGTGCGCCCTTCTACGTGTATTTGTGTGCAGGCCTGGGGACTCCATGAGACCGTCTTTTTTTTTTTTTTTTTGAGACCAGGGGGAGTTCAGCCTTTTGCGGTGCGCAGGAGGGACCGCACCGTTTAGCACAGGTGTAGATCGCATCTGCTGCTTGTTATAGTCCCTTATGCATTTCTCCTAACGAGCCTTTTCCTGTCCACACCACGATATCATCAGCGTAGAAGACGTACACCCTTCAGGACAGTACTGGCGGTAAATTCAGGAGCGCAATTTTAAATAGGAGAGGAGACAAAACCGCTCCTTGAGGTGTTCTCCGGTTTCCCATGTGCACGTAGATTGGGTCTGATGTAACGTCCCGTACCCCTAAGGATAGCTTTTCCCATGCGTTAGGAAGCCTTTTACATAATTGTATGTGCGCTCACCGCACTCGCGCGAGTTGAGGGTAGCAAGTATCGCTAGGTGAGTGAC
Source organism: Haemaphysalis longicornis (assembly GCF_048455015.1). NCBI lineage: Eukaryota > Metazoa > Arthropoda > Arachnida > Ixodida > Ixodidae > Haemaphysalis > Haemaphysalis longicornis. The sequence continues at coordinate 252,258,681 of NW_027526295.1, forward strand.
ATTGTCCGAGGACCGATTCAGGTCTAGGGCGATGATTTACGGTTATCATAGCACCTACACTTCGAGCTCGACCAGCACATCAAGTGTGAACAACTCACAGGCGGTCGCTCCAGTGGCACCGTTCGCTTCTGCCGCTCGCGTCGTCACGTGGCAACAGGCTTTTAATAAACGCATCTAAAAAGACCACACTACCTCACGAGGGTTGCAACGCCATCCGTATAATAACAACTACTCGTGTGCACACTTTCTTAATAACTTTAAATAATCCCACGTTACAGAACAAGGCGTGCTTCTCGCTGCCTCCGGTAATCCCTACCATGGCCCGCAAGGAGGAGAACAGCACCTTCGGGAAGCGTCTGCTCCTCCCGTCATGCAGGCGTGCTGTACGGAGCCCCCGATAACGAGTATCGGCACCGCATGCCTTCCAGGCATGCACCGGTGCACCTCGGAACGGCGCGCACTCCTTACATCGACACACAGGAAGAAGCGCCGCATGTGGTCCGTTCCGCAGCTGAGACACCACGCTCCAGTGGGCAAACTCAATCCGCCCCGCAGCAGGCCCTCCTCCTCCTCTCCGTCTCCGAAGCTTACGATGTGCACTTCGGTCCGTTTCACCCGTGAAATAAAGGCGCACGCGCGTGTTGGGTGACTATCGGAACGACGCGGGACAACCGAAACGTAGAGGCCGCACCCGGAACGGAGAATGCGCCACAAGGTCGCGCGGTACTCCAGAGCGAAACAGAGCAAACGCTACGGGGACAGAGAATGGAGAAGGAAACAGGAAACAGACAACGGACTCGCGAAAAGATGCGCACACCATTCCAACTGTACACGCTTAATCCAGAGGTCCCGTTAATACGGCCTCCTTTGTTCCGCCTGTACGAACAGATATTCATATCTTCACACAAAGAAAGCGTAGAGCGAGAGCTTGCTGACAAAAAAGCGCCGCAGGGTCAACCACTGTTCCGGAAGTTGTTAGGCAGTGGCGAACTTGGGGTCACATCGCATATGGCAAGTAAAGTTTGTGGGGCCTTTTGGGGGCGCTTTTGGCGTGCCTATTTAGCATTAATTTTATCTTACTCACATGTATCTTTAACCCTACGAATGAGCTTTCCGAACACAATTCCTCAAGCATCCTTCTGCAGGCCTTCTCCCAAACCACTGCACATTACGATATCACCCGCGAATCCGCACCGGTTCAGGTATTCTCCACCTACTCGTATCCCTGACTTCTCCAAGGCAAGCTTCTTAATTTTCTGACGCCCTATGTGAGAGGGAACTTCCCAATGATGAAACGTTGATGTGCCTGTACATTTCCTTCCAGGAAATATAGTACGTCGCATCTATTCCCTTTCTCTACAGATGCTTTTTCAACTTCAGGGGTTGAATTAAAGGAATTTTTGTAATCTATAAACGCCATAACAGGTCCGTTATACTCCGCGGATTTCTCTATTACCAGGCCAATAGCATATGTCTGTGAGCCGTTGTTGAGAAGCTTGTCCTTAATTCAGCCTGTTCCCTCGGTTATTCAAAATCTAGCCCGCCGCTCATGCGGCTAACCAGTGCCAACCTTCTTACCGTATCTAAAGAGAGTGTAATGGCAATAATGCTTGAATTGGATCCTCAAAAAATCACCTGGTCCCGATATGATCCCTAACAAATTTTTAAGGCACTACAGCGATTTTGATTATGAGGTTTAACGCGCTGATACACAGGCGATGAAGCACGCCGTAGTGGAGGGCTCCGGATTAATTTTGACCGTCTGGGCATCTTCAACGTGCGTCGAAATCTCGAACACACGGGCGTTTTCGCTTTTCGCCGCCATCGGAAAAGCGGCCGCTGCGGCCGGGAATCGAACCCACGTCACTGGGCTCAGCAGCTGGGGTCAGCAGCACAACGCCTTAGCCAGTGAGCCACCGCGGCGGGTACCAAGGCGCTACTGTGACTGAATTTCCAATTTTGTAGTCAAAATTTGTAATTTAACTTTGTGTGCCGCCGTTGTCCCGAATGATTGATTATTGGCAATAGTTGCATCAATTTCCAAAGCAGGCGACCGCCTTGGTGTTTGTAATTACCGCCCACTTTCTATCACAAATATGGCTTGGAACATCTAGAATATATCGTTTAGAAATATTTATTTCACAAAAAAAATTTGCTTTACAATGAGCAACACGATTTTAGAAAAGGCCTTTCAACAGTAACGCAGCTCTTTGAAACCGTTCATGCTTTTGCTACAGCCATAAACTCAGAAGAACAAGTCGTCGTGATAGCAACTGACTTCTCTAAAGCCCTTGGCAGGGCACGCAACCATGAAACTTATAAACTTACTTGCAGAATCGGCTGCAAATTTGTTGACATAAGCGGTGCATGTTCACTATCATCGGGTGTTCCACAGGGCTCAGCGTTAGGACCTTTGCTCTTTTTTATTTATATAAATGGCATTTCAACTGTTGTCCCCTCCTTTGCTGATGTAAGGTAAGGTGCAAATGATTTTCGCTTGTTTCGGCCATGTGAAAAATGGAACACGAAAATTACTTCCGATAAAACTGTTTTCATGACAATTTCAGATGAAAATCCCTCCGTAACCATAAATACACAATAAGCAAGCGAAATTAGGAGTTCTGTTCAGTTTAAATATTTAGATTCTAATTATTTAGAATTAAAATCTAACGAACAGCTTAAAGTTGGACAGGCATGATGACAACCATACAGGACAGGCGACGCGAAAGCTAGGATTTCTACAGCGTAAACTAAAGAATGCAACGTCCTCTGTTACACTGATGACCTATAAGACGATTGTGAAACGTTTATTAGGTGGAACCCCAACTCAGCCGACGATGATGAGGAAGTCCACGAGCAGATACGATGGAAGATGACGATGAGGATTACTATGGGAAGCAGTACGGAATATTGCCCATGAGGTGCCAGCAAGCAACTGTAGTGGCAGTCAATTTACCGGACGTAGTGGCACTCGACTAACGGCTCACAATATATACATACACACATTCCTAAGATGGAAGTGGGGCTTTCGGTAACTACATATGGCAGGGCCATGCCCACGCTGGGGGCCGAGAGTCAATGCTTTTGTGCACGAATAATAGACAACTGCAAAAAGTTATCACCAGACAGGGCGCGTTCCTTACGCCCAGGAGACCGCTACATCAATGCGGATATCATTTCAGCGTTGACGTCTCCACCAACTCGGATTCCGCGTGACACGACCGCCACAGACATACAAGAACGGGCAACAACATAACCTCATACCCGTGGCGGCATTCTTAACCTTGCCGAGAGGACCGCGTCAATCGGTGCCTGCCCGAGCCACCATCCTGGAAGCCTGTCTCGTGCACGCACCACATTTTCGCCAGGATTTGGCGCGCCGGATCGAAACGAATACGAAAGGCGTCTTTCTCGACAGCGTAATGAAACCCCGTACGAAACGGGTCAAGTTCGGCTGCGCGAACGAAACGCACTGCCTCGGCGCCGTCGAAGCGTGGCGAGCGGAGTGCAAGCCACAGGGCGACGGCCATCGACCTTGATGCACCATTCCCGAGAGCAGCAGCACCGCGTGCCACGGTCACGATACTGAAAGAGACGCGTTCTTTTCGGGATCGCTGCTGCCAGGCTGCGATTCTTGTCAGCGAAACGATTTTCCGGGCCGCCGAGCGATCCACGGCGTGGCATCCGCGGGTTCCCGAGAGTCACGGAGACACGCGAACGCAATCGAGGCAAATGGGGCACCTCCCCCTGAGGCTACAAAAGGAGAAACGAGAAAGAAGAGGAGACGACTCAGGGCGATTGTCCAGATGACCCAATTAAGGAGTGCCTCGGCACCTGCGGTGTCCCGAGGCATTCCGGACGGTGGAGGCGAGCTGGACGGTGAAAAGAGACGTGCTTAATTCGGGCCACAAACATCCGCCCCCTCGGCTCGACTCGAGAGATTGCCTAAGTGCGATTTCGTTCCAGTACCGGTCGGAAACGGCGTACTCTGCCCGTCACAACGGCGAGTGGTGTTCGAGAAGCACTCGTCTCGAGAAGAGCCGACAGTGAATGCGGGACCTTCATCCAGGCGCCGATTTCTGACTGCTCGGATGGGGCGGGAATGTAGGGCGCCCACCATCCACCCAGCGGGACGTGGTGGGCGACAACAAAAGAGGGGCGGCTTAATTCGGCGCATTCCCCCTGACCGAACCCGTGTCTGCGTGTGTGTGTACACAAGGGGAGGGGGACCCAGTTTTGCTGCCGCTGGCACGGCGCGTGTCGCCGCCGCCGGGTGACGCCTGCAGCGACGCAACCGGGCCTGTCGACGCCGCCGGTGGTACGGACCAGAACGACGCTTCTCCTAACAAGCGCCCTACGATGACGTCACGCGCCGGCAGCGCCTCTGGCGGCGGCGATGTTCGCAAACTGGCGCGGCACCAGCGGGCCAACGCGAGGAAAACTCCCGTTACGCACTGTCGTCCGCTTCAAAAAGCGCGCCGCCCGCCACATCGCTACGCGAGGGGGAAGAGGTCGGCGGTTATCGGATGCGGCTCTCGCTCCACTGAAGCCCTCCCTGCTCCGCGCGGGAAGCTGCGAACATCGCCGGGCCACACGCGCGCACTGTTCGGTGGTTCGCGGCGTTGCGGCGGCGCACGGGCATCGGTCCCCACATGCCGTCTGGCTGTGAGACGACGTGACGAGGGATGCCACCCAGCCACTGGATCCTCGCCGGGATTTTGACAGTGCTCGCCGCCCCGGTCTGGCTGGCCGACGGCGCCTGGGCTAAGGTGGGCCACAGTGGGAGCAGCGACCAGCAACAGTCCAAGGTACGTGCACCGCGTCATCGCATGCGCACCTCTGACGGTTTCACGTCATAGAACAAGAGGCTGATCGGACCGTGCAGAACGGGTTCAATAACTGCGGCCTATAATCTCGTGGAACCAGATGATGTGCGGAGCAGGCAATATAGATTTATTACTCACGCTGTGTCAACACAAATTAGTACAACACCGTAGCAACGTATAGCATGCACTGTCAGGTCATACTAAACAAGGCTCTCTACCTCAGGTACCCACAGTCGTCCAACCTATAAATGATCGTACGCATGTACGATATCCATTAATTAAGATATCCATTAATTCGGAAATCATTCATTCCTTCTTGCTTGCTACAGCAAGCACAGCTCGCCGCTCTGATGAAGGCTTATGTACCTGGCCTGTAGCGATGATTAAGACATCACGTGGCACGGGAACTCTGACGTTCATTTCTTGCACCTAAATTTGCGTAGCAAATATATATGCTTGCAGCCCACGGCGCCCTTTTCAAGAGAAAATGATACTTGATAAATGACGAATTGGAAACATACGCAACTTTTATAAAACGCTTCATCCGGCGTTCCGCAAGGGAGCGTTCTGGCACCGTATACTTTTCATGCTACCTATCAACGAAAAATACGTACGGTATGCATACGACACTATAGCCCAATTTTCAACGCGTGACGATAGAACTTTTATGACTCAAAATGATGGCACGCTAGCAGGTATGAGCCTTTTTGGACAGTTCTGGAAGCTGGAACTCGAAAACTAATCCTTCACAGAGGAGGTATACTGTACACCCCACGACTGCAGAAAGCCTCGGACGTTTAAAAATCGAATTTGCCGACATAAATTTAAACGCAGTTTTCTTTAAAAAAAAAAAAAAACTGCCGGAGCTTACTTGAGTTGAGTAAAAATATGCCTTGTTGTATTTCCCACCATTTCGATACAGCAGCTCAGTTGTTGAAATCGGCTGGTGTAGCGGGGAAAGTGCGGTACTTTCCCTTCCCCTTCAACGAAAGTTGCAATATACAATGCTTTATTTTTGTCTCAAGTTAATTTATATTTTTTGGTGTGGGAAATCCCTGCTCAGGCCAAAGTAACAAGACATGCTCGCTTTGGATGAAAGCTATTCGTCACACTGCAACTGCTTAGCAAATTACAAATGAATCAAAATAACTGTTCGTCCGTTTAAAGTCACCCAAGTTAAGCGGTACGATAGAAAAAAGTTGATCAGAAACGTTATACTTTTTTACGTCTATCATGCCTCTAAGAACACCAGCAGACACTTCCCACATGCACGACATTGGCATGTTCATTTCTGGCGAACTAATTATGGTCGGTGGACGTTACGCTACACTTTGGCACAACTACAGGGTATTACCAAAGTAAGCTTGTGTGTAGAAAAGCATACTTTGAGCAAACCTGTTGCCTAGCTTTAATAATGTGGTTATGTTATTGTGCAATGCGGTGATCTTTAACTTACACACCATTTATGACGAATTTTGTTCCCCTGCACGGCGTAGCCTCCATTGCCTTCCTTACGATTAGTTTTGTTTTTTTTTTTATCACTTGTGAATTATGTTTTGCTTGTTACACATTCAGTCCACTCAACTAATTTTGTGAGCGAATGACTGAATAGTTTGTGCCTGTGCGTGTGTTGTACGCCGTCCTTTGTTGTCTGACCTGTGCCCCAGTATACAAGAGAGGTGCGGACTGTTTCAAGTAGCACCGCCCACCAACCACTCTTTGTCGGGGCCTACCCAACCAGCGCAGTTGGGGCGCGACTAACTTTCGAGGAAGCGCGGGACAGTTACGCAAGAGCCGCTAAGTAGGATGCGGCGCCCAGTGAGCCCAAATCGACCGGGGCGTCGTCCACCTGTTCCCGTTCGGCGGCGGGAAAGAGAAAAGCGGCCCAAAAGAAGAGAGCCCCGCGGGCAGGACAATGAATGCCCCGGGAGTGAACGGCGTGGCGCGGTTACGTGACAAGGGCGGCGGGAGGCCACGGTCCCACGGCGGCGGCGGCGGCACAGGCTCGCGGTCACGGCATCGGTGGCCGCGTGCAGCCGCATATATGTGTACAAGCGGCGGCGGACGTCCTCGGTCCACGGCCCACGCCGTCGCCACCCTCCCTTTCCGCCTCCCCCTCCTCGTCGACGACGCCAACAACATGTTTGAAGTTGCGCATCCTTTATGCGCGAGAACAGGACTGTCGCGGTCCCCCAGGTCGTATACGCCGTCGAAATGCAAGACACATTACCACTTGCTGTACAAGCCAGTTTCCGTTTATAAACGGAATCTGGCCCCACACCTGTCACTGCGGAAGTGTCAGAAGCGACCATTAGTTGTTCAATGCGGTCGCTTTTGTCGCCAGGATCACCGCGTGTGAACGCGTTTTGTCTGGGTTCTGCGGTTATGCCCCCTCTCCTTAATCTGAAAGTAAACGGGCGGGTATATACTGGCGTGGGGACGTGATTTACTGCTGAACTCGGCACTATACAAGAAGAGTGAAGATGATTTCCTGGAAGTGAAAATAGTGCACATCACGCACATTTCCCACACATGGCCGTGGCTTTTACGTATACGTCACGGTTATTCATGGTGATAATGTATACATACTTGCTGCCTACTCCCGAAACTTGCTCCCCATTTCGACAAACGCTTCTAGTACAGTAACAGCTCGTTAATTCGAACAGCAAGGAGACGCCATCGATTTATTTTTGAAAGCTCGAACTAATGAAAGTGAACAATGCAGTAAGTCATGTCAATACTTCGATTCTTGAATAAGCTCCCGATTGCGTGCTGCCTTTTGTTCCTAACGGGGACAGTCAACACTTTTTGCTCTAACAAGCAAATATAGCCGAAAGCCTATCTTCGCCTTCTTCAGAACTGAAGAAGAGACGGGCGGCACTCCATTCGGCCGTGACCTCCGAGTGGACGGCCCAAGTATGCTTCGTCCTCGTCCTCCTTGACTTCATCTGCAGTGACAGGTTCTGCGCTTCTGACCTGAGATTGGATGCCCTCATTTGCCAGCGCACCACACATACCACTGTACTGGCGTCCCCATCGACGTAGTTCGCAAACAATGCGCCTTCGAAAATGTTTGCCATGGGGGATTTAGATTGGTTTTACCCTATTTGCCTTCTCCGTTCTAAGCAGCCTCGTGCGTTTCTCTGGTCCTGGCTGTGCCAGGCACCAAGGCGCCGACGCGGTGGCGCGTAGTTCGAATTATCCGTGACAGGACCCGGTTCGAATTCACGGGCTTCTTTATAGACTTCTATGGTGACTCGGCAGGACAAATCATGCAGTTCGAATTATCCATAAATTCGAATTATTGAAGTTCGAATTAAAGAGCTTTCATTGTAGTCCCTTTTGGTTTTAGCCCGCCGTTTTACCAAAGCACAGCGTTGCGTGTGTAGACGAGACCCACCCGCACCGCGCATGGCCTTTGCTGCGAGTGCGTAGCAGACGCAGTATACGATCCCAGTCACGGAAGAACAGCAACGTAATTGGTCAGTGTTGAGATGACCCAATGCATGGTGCGTGCACGAAGAACGTGAAGCAAGTATCTCGTCCCTGCGCTATTTGCTACCTTCTTGCAACGACAACATCTCGCTCAATCACTCGGCGTCCAATTCCGTCAGGACGGCTCTGGCGCCGCACTCCTTCCCCAGCTATAAAAGGCACTGTGATCAAACTCGCTTATCTCATCAAACGCATCACTAATCAACGCCGAGGTCCCGATGGAGACGATACAACTAAACTCAACTAAGCATTTTTAGTTGGTCGCATCACACATCCCACCCGTACATCGCCCTGAAACCAAATAGAAAACGCGAGAAACTCGACATCTTGATAAGAAAAAGCCTACAAAATAGTCATCGCAGCCTCCCCAACTTCTCGTTTCCTTCAACTCTGAGCCCCTAACACTCGAGGACCTAATCGAAGCCCAACAAAACATCGCATTCACTAAACTCCTCCCAACTACCACCGGTTGTCACAACCTCCAAACGCTCGGTTACGCAACACCATCTTCGCAAGCCTTACAGAGCATTCCGAAATCAGTCCGGGCTCACACCACTGTATCACCAATTCCCAATAATGTGCTCCCGGAATTCGATCACGGTCTCCCTCGTTAAACATTTACGCGCAGAAGTCCATTTAAGCCCGGCACTTGCGACACGGATGCCGCCCCCTACCCTCACGCCAAGCCCATGCATTGGCGGTTGGTAAACTCGCAAGGCACACCCCTCACTTCCCTTACCACGCTATACACACCTATCACCACAGCTGGAGAAACTGCCAAAGCCCTCGTTGCTATATCCCGGCTTCGATTAAGTTATTCTTACGCACCCCCATTAAGCCTGCCGCAACGTTCAGCGTGGACGCATATCTCACTTCCTGCCTTACCAATGCTGGCATTAACCAATATACTCGGCAACCCCTATATCGGATAGATTCCAGGGCATGAGGGATATCAGGCAGCTCACACCCCTGCCCGCGCCCTCTAACACCAGGTCAATACTCAGGGCCCAGTCCCTCCTACCTCCTGCTGCTCCATCACGTTACCCTGACGACCTCCACCCCTATGGCAGCCTCCGTCTTACCCTGCCTTAACCCCACCCTCGAGTAACCGGGGAATAAGCATTCACCTGGTTTCGACTACAAACACCTGCACAAAACACCCATTTCCCGGAAACACCGAATTTTAAACGCTATTTAAAAAGGCCAAAATGACGGCTCAACCGCCATCGTTTGCTCCAACAAATCTTTATTAACCCCTCCTCTTTCTCTTGTTTAGAGTGCGAAATAATTATGGATTCCCAGTATACACCTTATACCTTATACAGTGCTACACAAACGCAGTCATCTCCATTTCAGCGCACTACTTTCCCAAAATGGGCGTATTCTGTGACCGGGGTAAACCTGTTCTCGTCACGTGCCGTCACGTGTCCTCCCCACGCGCTGAGCTCCTTTTTTGGTACCATCCGATAGCTGTGGACGGTCAAAGCCGGACTTTCCGTCTCGGGAAGCATATTATGCTTCCCGAGGAAAGAAAGGGGCCCCACGACAGAAAGGATACGACAATCGGTCGAACGCCTGCAGCAACTGGGCTGTCCACTCCCTCATCATGTGCGCAGGGCGGCAATACGCATTCGCCCAAGCGACAATGATCTGGTATTGTTTTTAACACCGGAACTGTTGTAGAAGCCGTAAGTTCGCCGCTGCAGGAAAAAATACCAAGAAAATGGAGAGCGCTCGTGAGCGCGTGCCTCGCGGCGACCGCTTAGTCCCGGGCTCGCGCAGTAACTGTAGGAAAAAAAGCCCCCCGCCCCCCCCCCCCCTCCCTCTCCCCTCAAGCGCTGCCGTCAAGCGCTGCCGCGCAATAAAAACTCCAGCGCGAATGCTAAAGATGAAAAAACACGCTGCTTGGGAGAGGTCATCGCGGCCGCCGCATTCTCCAGAAGTCATTATGGATAACTGGAGACATGGCTACGAGTGTGCAATTGAGCCTTCCCGCGACGACTTACAGATCCCGCCACCGCTGCCACGAGTCGATGACGAAGAGCCGGTGGAAGTCTTCAATGCTGAGGATGACTTTGCATCCACCACTCCCCACAAAGAGGACGACGACCTCTTCGATGCATATGACGAAGATTACCAGCACCGCAACTACGCAAATAAACAATGATACTGAAACTTAACTCTGTGCCCGGCAGTGCTCGCCTACAACAGCTTGACCACGGAGCAAGATATAAAGAGGAGCGCCGACTGTGGCGCAGAAAAAATCTTTTGCTCGGGCAGATAATGTCCACGCGCCGCCAACCGCCCAGCTTTCCCTTTGCTCTCTTCCTCCTCCGTTCGCCCTCTCGTCGCTGTGCCTCTGTACATGGCTCTTCCCTTCTTCGCTCTCCCCAGAGGCATCTTTTCTTGCGCAGCGACGTCTGTCTTATGCCTGTCCTACTATGCAGGAGGCGTGCGTGCACGCGCGGAATTTAAACACCCGTGCGCGGCCGCAATAGACGGCGCAGATAAGCGCACGCCGCCGCATACATGGCGATCGCTTATTCCCGGAACGTTTAGTCTGACATTATGAATATCCACTAAAAATATTGTACTAACCCAGCACATGTAAGACGCAACTGAACGACGACGACTTCAGAAGCACCAAAGAATGAGCAAGAGTAATATGGAACGCCACAACATAGTCTAGCGTGATTCTGCTTACGACGAATCGATGCAGCGCAAAGGTTACCATCTGTTGTTATCCCGCTCTCCGGCCGCGTGCTTAATTATTTACGCTGCTTCTGCGCACGAACAACGCTTACAAGGGTCGCCCGGAGTCTCCATCGGCAAACGGCAATGAGACACATTTCTGTGCCAATGACTGAATTGGACGGCTGCGCTGTTGTATCAACTGTACAAAAACACTGTCGGCTTCATAAGGAACCCAAGAATATCAAACGCATACTTCATTTTAACTCATGCCGCAACTTACCGCCCGATGTTCACTGTCGCTCTACGGTCGTGTTATCTCGTCGATAACACCGCGGTCTCCAAATAAAATGCTGCGATTTGTATGGCTGCAATTTTTTGGCCTACCAGGGTTCCCGGCGTTTTTTTTTTTTTTCGTTAAGCGACTGACCAGCAAAACAACCGGCTCGTTAAACCTTTTCTTTCGGCGAGTTATCGCGAAATGAAGGCTTGTGAAAAGACCGCACTGTCAGGGACTTGATCGTGAGCAGATTGCTACGTCGCGGGCAGTCGCGGGTGATGTTATCGCATTTCTGTTCTTTTCCGATGAGCGTGTAAGTGCCGGCCCGTGTTTCGGCCCGTGTTGCCGGCCCGACTCTGTTTTGGACGCAAGTTGCAGAACTGCGAGAAAGCTGAGGGAACTTTTATAATCGCCAGTGATCAGAACCAGTTACTCCTTTCGCCTTTTGTAAAACCTGTTAAAACAGAGCCAAATTGGTATTCCCAAATTTACATAACGGAGCCACATTTTCGGCAAGCACCGCGCAAAAGGTAGTGTTTGTATAGCAGCCATATGTTTGTATGTGGTCTCTATATTTTGTTTTCCCGCCATGGAAACCAATCCTTAACGTATCTTGCAGTACGGCCACTCAATTGCTTCGGGTCCGGGTTACCCGGAAGGTGCTGTCGAACAAGTTAATCAACTGTGCGAAGGAGGCGCGCAATGAACGCGAAGCGGCGCCAAAGCAGGCCCAAAGCAGTCCGTGCCCAAAACTACCGTCGCCGTAGCAGACGACAGAGCCGACGGAATGCGTTCCGCCAACTCGCCCGCCGGCGCACGGGGAACGCCGGCCGCTTAGCCGCCGCCGGCTAAGGCCCCTTTCGCTGCGCCATCTACATTGTGCTCCGCTAGTTATGGACATTAAGAGCCCGCCGGAGAGAGCGAAGTCGGCGCTCCTGTTTATCTTGCTCCGTGAGCTTGACCATTCAAGTCTTGCGCGTGAGTGCAAGCTTCCCTGAATTTTTTTTTTGTTTGTTTCCTTTGTAAGAGAGCGAGCGAGCTACGCTTTCCTCCATTCCCCGGTCGTTGCGTCACAGCATATGTCCGCCCTAGAGAATGCATGAAGCATTCTCTAGGGCGACCGGCAATCTTCCCAGCCGTGGCCGCCGTGGCCAACCAGAAAAGTTTATCTGCTCATCTGTGCCCCCCGCACATTACACCCTCTCGCCCTCTCCGTTTCCCCCGTCCACTACACGGCTTCCATCTTCCAACGGGATTAGAAGGCAGGCATGCGACCGCGACGATATTCCACGAGACTAGAGAGATCTGGGGCGGTATTCTCGAGTTTTGTCCCTTTTGCGTCCCTTGCAAAAGTGTCCCTTTTGGCGAGTCCTGATTGGCTAAAAGCCAACAACCGGAAGTGACGTAACGCAAGCGCGGCAAACCTACTGCCAACCTTCCTCCATGCTGCCAACGTCCACCTCTTAACCGGAAGTTACGTCACGATGAAAGGGACGCAAAAGGGACGTTTTCAAAAGGGACAGTTACGAGAATACCGCCCCTGCTCTACCGTTACCGTGTTAAGGCGGGTACCGTTCGAACTTACGAAATACCGGGGTCACCGCGACTCGGTGGCCTGAACAGATTATGTAACGTTTCCGCGTTTACTCACTTTATTTCATCTTATTTTATACAGAAATGTCGACCGTAGTACACTGCAGTGGCGTAGCTAGAAATATTCTTCGGGGGGTGTTATACGCCGTCGAAGAAAAAGAGCCTTCTGAAATGAGAAGATGCCATTGACAGGGGAGAGGAGGGATGCAGCGCTCAGAAAATCTCCGAGGGTGTTCTGACACCAAGCTCCCCCCCCCCCCCTCCCCTACGCTCCTGGTACTTTGCGTCCTCTCTGGGATTTTGCACGCTAGGCCGACATCATTAGCCCAACATAAGATGTTCCCTTGTCGGTGTCTTGATAGTCGTGTCACCAAAGGTTGTAGCTATGTGCCTAGCCTCGGGCATAAAAAAACACTTTAGACCGGGAACCTTTCGTCATTTTTCTAGGGTTTGATTGATCGTGATTATATTAGTTGGCGAGTCACTACTACCGTATTTAGAAAGGATGAGACGTACGGCTTTTCGCTGGATCCCTTCCAGAGCATGAATATTAAGTTAGGTATGAGTGTCGCAAACTGTACACGCGTACTCATGTCACGGTCTGATGATTACGGAACAGGCATAGGAGTTTAGTGCCTGCTGTAGCATCATTTAGCTTGCGCCAAAAAAAGAAAAAGCTTGCCAAATGCTGATGCACACATGTTAAGTAGACATGTGTCTATATTTACCCACCGCGGTGGCTCAGTGACTATGGCGTTGTGCTGCTGAGCCCAAGGACACGGGTTCAATTCCCGGCCGCGGCGGCCGCTTTTCTGATGGAGGCGAAAAGCGACAACGCCCCTGTGTCGGCATTTCGGCGCACGTTAAAGATCCCCAGATGGTCAAAATTAATCCGGAGCCCTCCACCACGGCGCGCCTTATAGCCCAGGTGTTGCTTCTGAGCGTTAAACACCCCAAGCAATCAATCAAATCAATGTTTATATTCATTTACTCGATTAGAGGTCGAGATGGAAGGGTACACGTAAAGAAAGGCCAGGCCTTTTTTTGTTTGTTGGCTATTTTCATGAATACAGCTTTGTCAGAATTCAGCTTCCGTTCCCACTGGTCCCAGCATGACTGCATATTATACGAAGGTTAGCAGTAAGGGGCTTTTATTCTACTCTGCAAGTAATTTCGCTGAACAACACGGTAATCGGCAAACGTTCTAATTTGAACTTAATCTTATTACGCTAGCAATGTCGCTAAGGTAAATAAAAATAACAACGGCACCAGAACACTTCCTTGAGGAGTACCACAATTACTTGCATTGGAAGTGAATCAATGCTAACAAATTCAGGGAGACCAATCGTCCCCATCCAGTGAATTATATTGCCGTGATTAACAAGATCGAATGCTTTGCTGAAGACCTAAAAAATGGCTTCTACCTGACCTGTTTTATTAAGAACGGTTGCGAAGCAGTGAATAACTGTTTTTATGGTGTAGTTATGTGATGTACAGAAAGTTTGAAATTTTTTTTATTTTAGTATGTACGTTTGATTTGCAATGTCCCCAGTGAAGATTTTCATGTCATGTATGAATCGTACGTCTTGATTTTGTTAGCATCTTACAAGTTGCCCTGTAATAAAATTATTGTGCGCACTCATATTCTGTTAAATAGAGAAAAAAATGAGAAAGAGAGATAGAAGAATTATACATTTTGTAAGTCACTCTTCGTGGAACTGACTAGGGAGGCTACAAGACGGCGGCGGCATGTAGGCTCCCTAGAACTGACCCACTGTGCTGTGTTCTTTGTTTTAAGACCCCCCCCCCCCTCATGTAATGTCCATCACGGGCCCCTACCGTCCTAGAATGTAGTTATAGTCGCGCTACGGTTGGACAGCCTTTACTGAATTCATGCTAAAAGGGGTGAAGCATAAACCCTTTACATTTCCTTTTACCGCTCCCGAGCAAGTCAACTTCGACTGCGCATGAGTATTTACGTATCCGTTTATCGTGCAAGCTATCGCCGAGTGCGTATGCGCGAGCTGTTGCCGAGAGCGGGAGCTTGAGCAGTCGACGACGGCTTGCACTGTAAACGGATATGTAAACACAGAAACGTTGTTATGCTAAACATCTCTTCTGAGCTCGCGTGGAAGGGAACGGCGGAAGGGCCATCGAAAGCACATGTTTTCCCTCCAGGAGAAGCTAGTAGCCGGCTCTTTCGCGAAGGAGGGCGGCGGAGGGAGGGACCGTTTTTAGGCGCAGGCTGCGAAGACAAAGGGAGCCACCGGATGAGACGGGCGGGATGGACAGCGGATTCGGGGTCGTCCAGCAGCCTCTTCCGCGTCCCGTTCGCCCAAGTGTGATGTTTGAAAAGGGAGCGGACACGGTCAACTCCGTTGGGCGGCGAAACCGCGAGCTCAGCCAAGGGCATCGGGCGAGGGGGCGCGGCAGCCACACAAGGGCGCGCGATCGAAGCGAAAACAGAGCACCGCGAAGCGCGTCCGAAACACAATACAAGCATCGGGCCTTGCGTTCTGCCTGTTAGGACACTCGTCAGGAAAGAAAGCGCACTCCATATCTCTTCCACGCTCGCTTCCTCTCTCATTTCTTTTTTTTTTCTTTTTGTGAGAATGATCGGTGGTCACGAGGAAGCGCAAAAGCACACGCAACCGAGGGAACTAAAAGACCAAGAGCTTCACCGCACGCAGCCCCCCACCCCCTTTTTTTTCGCTTAGGAAGTCCATCGCATAGTGTTTGTGTGCACGACAATGTGAGAACGAATCACTGCGCGAAACGACTCAGGATTGACTTTTGCAGGAAAGAACCAACAAAGGTCAATTAAGGAAGAGCCGGGCGGTTGCAAAGACAAGGCCACACGGGACATGACACGTAGCGTTCCACGTTGTTTCGCGCGCTGTGCGGCACAGCGTATACAGTTGAACCTCGATATAACGAACCTCGATTTAACGAAATTCGCGATATAACGAATTTTTTCCAGTTTTCTACCAAAATTTTGCTAAATCCATGTATTTTTATCTCGATTTTACGAAGTAATTTTGTGCGGCGCTTTCGATTTAACGAAGTCACGGCGAGAAAGGAAGAACGAAATTCCGGTCGAGGCACGTTTTATTTTGCCTCTCAGAGCCTACATTGAAAACATTAATTACTCACATTTACTGATAAAAGGCTAAAATGAAAGAAAAGCGGTGAATTATGCGGTTGACAACAATTAAAAGCGATAAAAGCTGCTGCTCAAAAACCGCTAGCGGTCATGGACGGTTTAATAGTGCCGCCACCATTTTGACGTCTCCATCGTTGCCTACGCAACGCCCTCTATGCTTAGGCTGCCGAAGCCTACTTCAAGTGTTTTTTTTTTTTTTTTCTACGCGTCTTTGCTCACGGTGCTGCTGCTCTAGGTTGTGCTCGCTGATAACCACAGTAATATTTTGTTCGTCCATCATTAGATGAGTCTTATAAGCAGCATGAGCACTCCAAGGGAAATAAAAGTGTTCCGAACAAGAGCCTGTAGAAGTGTCAGTGAAACCGACGGTAGACCGACGGCCACCGAAGTGATGGATGCCATCGACGTTCTGCGGAGGCACGCAGGCGCACGCGAATGTTTAAGAGCAAGCCTTGTTAACGCTGTCAGCATACGAGCGTCACGTAAAGCCCACCCTGGTCAAGAAACGCCAAGCACTGCTTACGGACTTCTTCACTACGGCTTGAACATCGAGTGCTGGTGGCAATAAATTGCTCTCCGAACGTGGTCAAAACGTGTTCATTATACAGCTGCGATGCGGAGAAATCGTTTTTTTTAGGGCTCAGCGGGCATACAAGTAATTGCTTAATCAAATTTGGCCAGAAGATATTTAATGTAAGCTTTCCACTTTAGCGGGAGCACGTAAGCGCTGCTCCACAAAGTGAAGCGGTCTGTGTGTACTCCGCTCAATTCTCAATCATGGCTTTATCTCGAGTGTCGTGGTTGCATCACGCGCCCATACTGCAGAGCCTTTGTGCATGAAAAAAGTCTTTAGAAAGCTTTATAGCACCCTTCCGCTGTTGGCCCGCCGCACCCCTCAACGCCGCGGCCAAGCCTACTACTGAACGGACGAAAAGAGGCGTAACTTTGAACCAGCACCTCGCCGGGGTGAAGTTCACGGGGCACGGACGCGGGTTCAATGGACTAACAGCGGCGTTTAGTAGTGACCGAAATGAAAAAAAGAAAAAGTGAAAACCTAGTCTGCTATCATATTTAATGAGGCGTTGCGGAAAAAGCGCCGGTTTTACGACGACACGAACTACGGTCGGCTATCCGAATTCCATTGCCTAAGTGTTGAGGCTCTTAATTCACACAATTTTCGCGGCCAGTTTTAGTACAAATTTCGCTTTAAGTGGAGAGGTAACTACATAGCAGTTGTTTCTGAGCGATGGGCAAGGTTTTGAAACCTCAATAACTGGTTAAATTAACTGTAAAATCGAAACCTCGATTTTACGAAATTCTCGATTTAACGAAATTTTCGCCCGCAAGTACGACTTCGTTATATCGAGGTTTAACTGTACTTGATTTACGCGCCAATGTGTGCCCCATCTGGATCTTGTGCGCACGCCCAGTGACTTGCCATGGAATACGATGCAGCGCGTCATTCAGCGAGATATGACAAGCAAAACAGGGACAAAACAAACTCCGCGGAGGTTGTAAATTATCATCTTCTGCCCGAAGTAATGCACGGGATGGTGCAGAGTTCTCAAAATAGCGATTCACACTGCCGAACAAGCGGAGCGAAAGCGTTCAGAAAACACTCTTGCTGCGTCCGGAAATTTACACTTCTGCGCTCATGTCCCGTCGGTGTGCAGTTCCCGGCAGTAAGTTGGTGATTTGAATAGAAATTGGAAAAGAAGTGGACTGGTGATATTTTGATCTCATCTGGGAGTTCACCAGCATACAGTCCGGCGGAAGGGGAGAGGGGAAACTGAAAGGGTAAACAATACGCTAGTGCTCCACACAACTCGGACAGTTTCCGGCAGAATGCTGGGTCTAGAGAGAGAGGACAACTTTGTGGCCGGAGCTGCCATCTCGGCGAGGGTGAGTTGTTTCAGGAGGGAGGGGCTAGACACACCGCGCCAAATGTCTCTCGATCGCACGTGCAAAATAGCGCGTGCTTCGCGACACTTTTCTTATGCGGACGGTTCTTCTGCAGGCGCAGCAGCGGCAGCGGCCTTGGCAGCAGCACAAGCAGCAGCAGCAGCAGCAGCAGCAGCGGCGCGGAGCGCCGGTGGGCGCCCTGCCGGAGTGCGCGGCGCAGCAGGTGTGCGCGGCGTTGTACGTGCGCGTGAACCGGAGCCAGCCGCTGTGCGCATGCCCGGCCGCGTACACCGAGCCCTGCTCGGACTCGGCCGAGCTGGACGAGCACACCATCAAGCTCGTCTCCAACGACAAGCAGGGCACTTTCAACCTCGTCAAGGTACTCCACTGCAACATCCCCGAGCTATATCTATGCCGCCTGTCCTCTTCTGCCCCGGGGTGGATGTGTAGTGGCCTCAGTGGAAGGAGGGGGGAGAGAGAGAGAGAGAGAGAGAGAGAGAGAGAGAGAGAGAGAGAGAGAGAGAGAGAGAGAGAGAGAGAGAGAGAGAGAGAGAGAGAGAGAGAGAGAGAGAGAGAGAGAGAGAGTACCGGCGGTATTAAAACTTCACGCATCAAGAGTATGCTTACCTGCTGCTCACAGGGAAGTGAAATGAACGAGGCTTAAAGGGTCACACATACGCTGACTCTTATTCTGGCCAAAGCCTGTTGTCTCACTCTCCTTTAGGAAAAAAAGAAAAAAAAAGAACGGACACAAACGGAAAGTACTCCGTTCTCCGAAAAACCGGCTATGAGGAACAGAGGCCGAATTCGCCACAGGAGCGATTTTTTTAGGAGCCTCTCCCGTTGGGCTCCGTTTTTGCAGCTCGAAGAGAGAGGAATCTCGTAAGCTGACCTTGCAGACATAAATGCGCACACGATATAAATCGCTGGCACTGACTGCGCAGGTGTGCGAGCCCGTGCTGTCGGTGCGTCGCTGCCAGGAGCCCCGCGACTGGCAGCTGCTGGCGCTGCAGAGCACGCGCACGGGACGCGCCCACTACCTGCTCGTGTGCCGCTGCCCGACGGGCTCCCGCCTCCTGGGGCCCGTGCGGCACACCACGCCGCCCTACGCCAACATCCCGGGCATCCGCGTCTACGGCATGCTCTGCGCACAGGGACCGCCGCAGCCCGCCGCCACGCTGCCGCCCAGGGACAGCCGAAACTTCCAGACGGGTACGTAAGCACGCGCCTCGCCTGCACTGGCCTACAATGCCTAGCCCGATCCTGTCAGATTCAGTTCAGGTCTCTGGCACGCCTAGTTGAATCTGCGTCGCTTGAACGTCAGGCGACGACGTTTCAGAGAACACGGACGGCACTAAAAAAATGGTGATCTCTCTACCTGTGCCGCTTCTTTCGCTCTCTCGGTGCTCCCTCCAATTATCCAAGCGCAACTTTACCACAGTAATCTCGTCTACAATCTCGTCTAGAGCCGCATCGTTCCTAAACCAACCATGTCGCTGTACGCTCACGCGTAAACCTCTGGGAACATGCAGACGAAAAAAAAAAAAAAAAAAAAAAACGTGCAGAAGTTTGAGCAGTGCGCTTGCACTATTCCAAATAACAAACAGAGATCTCTCGCCGCAGGCTTCTACCCGGAAGCTCCCTGGCCAAGGATCCTCGAGATGATTAAGAAGTCTGGCCTGCACCACAAGCTCTGACGGCAGCCCGACACGAACGTAGCGAGCCATGTGCTGACGGCCCCCTCATCACCCAGAGCGGCAACCCACACTTCCCTACCAAGGCGGCACGCACGCAAGGGAACCAGAAGATGTCGTCTGAGTATGCGCGCGGAACTAACAGTGCCCTGCGGTTTTGACGCGACCACTGCCGCCAACCACTGTCGCCACCCGTGCGCCGTGGGTGGTCGCCAAATCGGTGCGCAGAAAACAGTGATCAGATGACGGCCTTGCACGGGAGCGCAAAGAAGCAGCACGACAAAAAAAAAATATTATATAGCTGGCGATGTCACGGCGATGCGCGGACGACATGATAGCTTTCTGTAGCGGAATGTTCATGGCGTAATATAAGAAAATCATACGTGTGCACCAGAGCTAATGTGCTAAGTTGCCTGACTAGCCGACATTCGTTCGTCGGCACATTCGCCTCCGGTGCCTGAGAACCCCGGCGCATCTTCACTGCTACGCGTTGGGCAACGGGTAAGCGCCCCCATCTTCCAGCCTGCTACTGCCGCGCCGTTGCAGAGAGCGATACAGGGAAAAGAAAAGAACGCCTGTTCAGTATACACTGTTTTCGGTCACATCTTCATGTTGTATGTATGAATCGCTGAAGTAAAGCCATCGCTAAACTCATGAAATCCTCGCCAAATTCATAATACTATCCCGAGTTCTGCTTCTTGAAGAATGGCAAGCTGGCTCCGCCGCACGCACCCTTCCATTGCAGCAAACCTAGCTTGTCAGCAGGAAAAGAAAAATCGTCCGTGTATCGGCTTGCTTCGCTGCAAATGTCGTCCGACGACGATTGTCTTTTGGCGCCCTGCCACGTAATTCTCTCTTCCCCGCGAACACCTGCCGCTCTTACCCTCTCCTCTCCCTCCACCCACTAGGAATGTAATAGAAATATTTGAGTTAAGATAGTGGTTTAGCATGTGCAGTTAGCTCCGCTCTGACCAAGTGTTCTGCTAGAGTTTTAAATTGAATTTTAATAACGCGGTTACGAGGATTATGTGGGTGGTATTTGTATTTGCGTGAATTAGTTGGTTACGGCGTCAAGCGCGTGTAGGCCTAGCTTATACATGTGGATCTCATTGCAAACGTGCACATCTAAGTAAAATATCTGTAACGTTATTATTCAAGGGTAGATTTTGGTGACTAAGATGTATTTGTGTTAAGAATTACATCGACGTTAATATAATACTATTATATTTAAGCTACAAGATAAGAGGGTGTCGTTAGAACCCCCGAAGCTGGGTTTTCTGAGCTTTATGCCAACTGAAGAAATAAAAGTTCAGTTTAAATGGAAAAATATGAGCGTCTTCGCATGGTCAAAAGGAAGAGATTGGTGTTAGTTTCACAAAAATGCGGCAAAATTTCGTGAAGTTACGGTGTCGCAAAGATGTGGCAAAAAGAGGTCAGATTGCAGGAAGATTGCAAAAGCTCACTCAGTGTGACCTCTCTTGGTGGCGACCAGGCGACAGTGACACACACACATTTATATTTTCGTGCTTACTATCGTCTCTAAAAAACATGCTTGTGTTGGCAAAACTCCAGTAAAGAGCTGGTGCTTCAATGGCCGCTGCCTTGCATAGTGACGAACGGGCCAACCATCATTTATATATATATATATATATATATATATATATATATATATATATATATATATATATATATATATATATATATATATATATATATATATAAAGACAGAAATAAGATTTGGCAGTCAAGAAGACCTCGGAAACAAAAACACCTGAACATAAATACCCCAGAAAGTGGATAAGTGGATGGTTATCGCACCAGACCGGTATTCTGGAGGTCGTGGGTTCGGATCCCACCTGGCGGGCATTTTTTCTCCACTTTCTTATTTTCCAAATTTTTTATCTTGAGCTACTACATCCTCCCCTTTGCTTTCCGAGGTCTTCTTGACTGCCAATTATTATTTCTGTCTCATTTTCAACGAGCCCCTCATTTTCATATATATATATATATATATATATATATATATATATATATATATATATATATATAGAGAGAGAGAGAGAGAGAGAGAGAGAGAGAGAGAGAAAGAGAGAGAGAGAGAGAGACAAACAAAGAAAAGATACATAATGTGCAGGCAAACTGCAGAGCATTCCCAGAAGAGAACACTCTCGTAAACCTGGTGCCTGATTTTCGGTGTATCTGCGCTCACATTAACATATCAAGTGTTGGATTTCAAGAGAAGCATTGGTGTAGATTTTAATGCAGAGACAGAGGCGATGACTATTTTAAGAAAAAATCATCCAATGAGCTATCAAAAATAAAAAGTGCTTGGGGCTCATAGCTTCTTTCGTTGTTTGATTTTGCACAAACCTTATGTTGAAATTTCCACCACTGAATGCCACATGAAAAGTACTGCGCAACTTTTCATTTGAAAAGGTGCCCGTTTATATTCCCACAGAGTACACCCAAGAAGACAACGGATTTTTATTCTGTTTACACACCCCTGTAGGAAGGGGTCAAAGGCTAACCCCCTTTCAGATAGGTCGGCACAAAATTCCCACATGCCTTCAAGAAGGAGTTGTGGATCGAAGCGAGTGCAGCAAACGTCACAGAAATTTCTGCCTCCACCAATGTGCTTTACGCAGTTGCTTTAAAAACAGCCGGTATATCTTTGATAGGCTTAAAGGGGCCTAATCTTGAAAACCTAATGAAAAGCTATTACTCATAATTATTTCCACTTCTTTTCATCGAGTGAGGTGAAAAACACTAAAAAGCCTACAGCACAAAATTATAGTTCATGAACTTACCAGGAAGACCTGGAATCAGCCTGAGTGGGCATGCCGCCTTCCTATGGTAGGCAGTGCTATTGTGCTCAATTTGACCTGACAGTTTTTTTCATTGTATACGAGCATTGCCGCAAACATGTGCTCTACGTGGGGGCAATGCAAGCGTATAAAAAACTGTCGTGTCTCTCTGTCCACCCTTAAAAATTGCACGTCATGGCGCTCATCAATCAAACATGGTGCCAGCTAGCCTATTGGCGGTGAGCGCGAACACAGGCGGCGCTGCGAAGCGCGCCTCCGTGACGTCAGCTTAGGGATTCTCGCATTTGTCGTCTGCTTCACTCAGGATCGCTCTCCCTGCTGTTTCTTTGCGCTCGGTCAACGTCTGATGCTTGTCCGCACCAGAATTGGCGTGTGGGTAACTTTTTATCATAATAATAGGCGTAAAATCGCATACACTAGCTCATGGTGTCAATTAAAGTATAGTTTTGGATACCGCTACGGGAGAAACATTGCCGGCGCCACCCTATTCCTTGCGAAGCAGGTCCTGTGCGGAGCGCGAAGAGTCAGAGATAGTCGTCAGCTTCTCATGTAAGCATTCGAACAAAAGGAACAGTCTGCTGCTAATAACCGACAACAGCGAAAATGGCAGACAAAAACAAATTCTAGGCCTTCAGGGCTGTCGGCTTTTGCAGAAGGCGACACGATTCCCGGTAATCATATGTAAGGTAAAACAGTTTTTGCAACCTTGCCGAACGCTCGCACGTATTGTGCCACATCACTTTACGTTGTCAAGGCATGAAAGTTTGCCGACATGCACTATTGACTGCAAAAACTGTAGGTTGAGTTCCAAATAACCCAGTGTGTATATACGCGCGTGCTGATTCTATACCAGAAATCTAACCAGTACGGAGGTTTATTGAGCAAAACGAGTCACGTCTTCGTTAAATTTATAGTAACACATGTATCTTTGTTAAGACCTGGAGGGATATTTCGGAACATTTTGCACAGCCATTTCCCGATATTCGGATATGCGTTATAGGAAAACTGCACTCAATGAGAGGAGGAGGAGGAGGAGTAAGGGGAGGAGGGGAAAACTTTGTTTAACAATTAAATCGATCTGGTTAGTGGGCCGGGTCCTCAGTCCAGGACAAGAGAGTAAAAGTAATTTTCTTCAGATCATAGAACGCCATCCCGAGTAGAATAGGATTTGTTCTTCGCGCCTGGAAGGGTTGAAAAGCAATAAAGAGCTGCTTAGAATTCTTCTTCGGTTTCGAGTCTTCTAATATATGCAGGTATACTATTTATTATGTTAGTTAGCGAGTATATCATGCCTTCAACGCCGTAATCATGTCATCATTGTTCGAGTTGAGAGTCAGTTCGTTATGATAACGATATAATTACGATAGAAATTCGGAGCACAAAAGCCGCCTTCGTGTACTGTGGACCACGTTGTTTAGGGCGCGATCGCGGTGGCGTAGCACAAACCTTCTCATTGTATTTGCATGTGAATAAACAAAGCACGCTGCGGATATGCACCTTGTTGCACGCAGCCGTAATGAAAGCCAATTTGTGAAGAAGGGAATGTATGCCATACAAAATGAAGGAAATATCCACACGACCTTTGTGAGGCTCCCAAACATCCCGAAACCTCCTAATAAGAAGTTGGTGACGGCGCAGAAAAATTAATGCATTGGGCAGAAAAAAAAAGCAAGAAACATTAATCCGATACAAGACCACAACGAAAGAAACAGAAGAAAGCCGCTTTATTTCCTGCTGTGCGATGAGCGTGTAGAGGCCGCTGCTTAGTACATTAGACTGTTGAGTCTTCATAGGGGCATCTAAAAATTACTGCAGGAAAGCCTACGCATTTTGAATACTTATAGAGAAGCTCTGATCGCTGATCCTCGCGAATAAGCAAGAAAGGACGAGTTACACACGATCTTCTGACCGATACTTTGAAGAAAGTTGTTCTCTATCTCTTCGTGTGTTGCAAACTTGTGGGGGATACAGCTTCAAATTATTCAGATGCGTCAGAACCTGGCAAAATAACTGAGTCGCTAGAAATACTCTTTTCAACGCACTACAGCAACGAAGCGGGCGATTTCTAGCCCAGGCACTGTTGCCCCTCACAAGCGGAGTGTAGCAGACGACAGCGGCGCGAATCCCTAAGCCGACGTCAGAGCCAGGGGGCGCCACTCAAAGATCTCACCGCCAATAGCATCAGACATTACCGCACCTCCAAGCCAACCTCCTGACCTACTTTTTAACTTGGCCCATGGAGATATGTGGCTCACCTCACTAGAGCTCTATGCTGTTGGTTACGTCGAAACTGTGCTACAAAAAAATTCAATGCTACCAGTGGTTCGATCCCACACTACACATTCCAGAAATGGCAGCCACACCTCACCAGATTCATTGTGTTTATCCTAACTTCCTGTCACTTTGGAAAGTAACAACCCGCTTTTGCTCTCTGATTCTGCTAGGCAAAGTCAAGCTCAAATTATCCTGAATTGTATACATTCAGCACAGAAAACATAACTTCAATCTAAAACGAAAAGGCTTTTCTTCCTTTTCTTAGAAGCATGGTTTTATCTTTTTTTAAAGGGACCCTGCAGCACTTCCCATCGACTACTCGGAATGTATTTTGGGGTAAAGTCTGTTGTCCCAACAATCTCCTCCCGCAAGAATTATGAAAATCTGTTCACTATCACCGAAACTACGCGTGATGAGAAATCGCGCATAATTGTTCCCTTTCAACTCGACTGCTGACAACATGACGAAAAGATGCGCGCTCTCTCCCGGAGAGAAGGGCGGCTCATGGCATTTTCTTTGGCGGCCTTCAATATATCACAGGCCGGGGAGTTTTTTCCTTTTCTCCACAACAGGGAAGGGTCTATTTCCGATCTGGTGCAACAAAAAAGCAGGCATGGCTGTCTGCTCGCAAGTGCATGCTCAGGCTGGTAAGGTGTTTTTGAAGCAACAAATGTTTGTTGTCAAGTGGTCTGGTTGAAAGGGAATATTGAGTTTGTCACTCAAACTCCGTATGCACTCAAAACACAAAAGAAACGCCGAAACTGCTCATACAGGATCAGGCATTGGTGCACAGGGCCAACGACGGCAGATCGTCACAGGAAATGCGAGAAAGAAGCCATGAAGTTGACCAGCGACAGCCAAAAGGACAGCCACCGCACAAATTACGTCATTTCGGCAGTGCCAGTGGTGCATAATGAGAGAAATTGGAGAGAGCGCGGTTGGTTTTCAACATAGTTCACAGCGATTTGCGTGCTCGCTGCTTCACATACACGTGCAATATTTGGCTCAGGTATTCCTGGCACTGTTATTAAACGTCGCGCAGGTTTATCTGCCCCGCTCAAAGAGTGTTGCAGGGCCCCTTTAAACGGTATTTCACTGCAGGGGTTCTGGTGAGGTATATGGGCATAACATCAAATGTAAAAGTTTGTTCCCACCTAAATTACCGTACTGATTGCATATCACCTGCATGCCGCTGTCAGGCAACCCATTACGTCCCTATGTGCACCTTATGAAAGAAAGGTGCAGAACAGTACCTTTTCACAGATGTGATGCTTTATCACATGATGTGCACTTGCCAGAAAAAGCATTGCATTCTTTTCTGCTTGTGAATATCCCCGAGGGCAGCTTGTACATATGTTGACATCATGATGTGTTTTTGTTTTTTTATAAGTTAAAATGTATCGCTGCAGCTTGGACCAAATCCAGAGGCAAAACACTTTAGGTCGTGTTATCATTTTTGCTTCAATGTAACTATGGCTGTAGCATGGTTTTAATTTGAAAGCAGCTACTACAAAAAAGGTTGGTGAATGTCTGTAGTTAAACAAGTTGGTACGAGTCGCTTAAATGCTAAGAGGCACTGTGTATTCTTTGTCACATAGGTAGGACATTCAGAAGGAAGTTTAGTGAAGTGTTGGTGACTATCGTCAGGCTTACATATGAAGTTTATGGAACTGCGAAATTAAAATTTGCTGTTGTCTAGTGTACACTTTTTTTGCAGCTCTGCATTACAGTAGACTCGCGATAATTCAACCTTGCAGGGACCCCAGGATTTTGTTCGAATTATCAGAAGTTCTCATAAATGCGACTCACCCGCCGCGGTGGCAAAGTGGCTAAGGCATTGTGCTGCTGAGAACGAGGTCACGGGTTCGATTCCCGGCCGCGGCGGCCGCTTTTCTGATGGAGGCTAAAAGCAAAAACGCCCGTGTGTACAAGATTTCGGCGCACGTTAAAGATTTTCAGGTGGCCAAAATTAATCCGGAGCCCTCCACTATGGTGCGCCTCATCGCGTGCATTGCGTCGGCATGTTAAACCCCACAACCAATCATAAATGCGACTCGGTGTCACATACCGACTTGTATTGCAATGAAACATCCACATATATTCGATAATACAACATTCTCACACAACACGGAAATGCTATTCATCATCTGCTGTATTTTTTTCTTTCTTTGTTCCACAATTTACACGCGGTTGTTGGTGCACATAGTTTTGCTTTGACGCGTGTATGCAGGTAATTGGCTTGATTTGTGACTTTTAGTGATATTAGGTTGCAAATGTGCAGCTATAAGCGGCAAATGCAGCAGACATTTCCACCAAGGACAAGCAAAAAGTACAAATTAACCAAATTTACGCAATGGAGCAGTTGGGATTAAGTGGCTTTAAAACACATTGAAAACACAACGGGCCAATCGAAATTTTGAAATTTGTTCGAATTAACCTGAAGAATTAATAACGGGCCAATCGATATTTTGAAATTTGTTTGAATTAACCTGAAGTTTGAATTAACCTGAAGTTTGGATTATCGTGTGTCTACTGTAATTGACGTCAAGCAATTGAATTGATGAGAAAAACAATGACAGTGTGACCCACAATGAATTCCAGGCCAATGCCCCTAAAAGCAAAGCAGCTAAATACAAACACTGCCATTATTTTGAATGGTTGTAAAGGCTTTTATGCATGGTCAGAGCCTCTGAGCGCCCATAGTTGATTGACTCTCCTGATGTACAGTTCAATCTATTCATTGAATGCTCAATAAATTGTTCCTCCACACTTTCGGTTTTCATTCTATGCAACTATTTCATATTTCAGGCCACAAATCTGCACTCTGAGGGCTGATAGTTGCATCGGTCAGTCATGCAGTGAAACGACATGACAACCGATGGACCACCAGGGCAACAGAGGGTTTACCAAGAGATGGGTCTGGAAGAAGGGGAAGGCCAATAACTCAATGGAGCAGTGAAATAAGGAGATTCGGAGGTGAACTGTGGACTTGAGCAGCGCAGGACTGGAACGGTTGGAGGTCAATGGGAGAGGCTTTAAGTGGATTTAAGTAAAATGGTGATGATGATGATGGCGACGATCATGATTTCAACTCTAAACGCACTAAATAAAACTTTAAAGACCCAAGAAAAATTCCAACAAATCAGCATGTCGTAGATGTGAAACTAGGGCAAAAAAATTGTATAGTCGCACACAGGCAGCCATATATAGACAGCTTTTCTTTTAGGAACAGTGAAGGTGGAACAAAAAATATTGCAAGAATCTTACATGACTGCATGCGAGGCACACAGCAAAGGCTTTGTAGTTGCATCAACTTGCACCGTGTCATATTGAGCTGCTTTGTATTTGTTCTCTGTCACTTCGAGTCGCTCTGTACCCAAATCATGTTGCTTCACCTTGTTTTGGATGTCTTCCAGTGGCTGATGTTTACTATCCCATGAAATCAACGTGCAATGTAGCCGCCAAACATTGCCTTATCATTACCATGGCAGTACAATTGTTAAGAACTATGCAGATTCCTCATTGTGTCGTTTCCCACTGCTTTTGAATAGCCAAGGCAAGTTAGTTCGCCTCACAATTAGTTCCTTTGGAACCCACAGTTAGTTCCTTTGGAGTTAGAGGCTTTGGAACCCTTGGGAACTCTCGCCATAACCGTCCTGCATAACCGCCATGTGGCAATGCACTGGGACAACTATGCACATTACAAGGAGTCCTGGAGCACGTTTAAAGCATGGTAAATAAACTTGTGCAATCGTGCAGTAGTGTGCCCCATGCTGCCTGAGGCGAATATTACTTTTTCGCGAACAGCAGAAAGCTCACAAGTAAAGAGGTTGCCACCAATTTCCTGTACCTGCTCAGAGTCCCCGCTGTCTCTTGCCGCTTTTACTTGTCATCCCCACTTTCACGTGTTACGGAGAGAAAAACTTTTGCTATGGTTCAATTCTTCTGCACTTCTGGTGCAAAGTAATTGAAAATTAGTAAATTAAAAAGGTAAATATGTACTGCCAGCACCGAGCCTATGTGCTACCATGCCCAATTAAGTTTATCCTTTTTAAGTACCTTATCATACCTGTTGTCACAAGGCCACACATGCACATTGCGGAAAGAAACCGTGCGGGCTGCTGGAGTCCACAGCTCCTTTGCAGTTGCAGCTGTGCCCGTCCAAATATCTTGTCAAGCAGTCCATGTACTGAAGTGTTTCAGGCCATGTACTTTTTCCCAGTTTTTAATTGTTTCCCCTTCTGTGCAAAAGGACTAAATTACACAGACACATCTATAAAAACATGAATTTCTAATAGCAGCCACTTTCATTTTTACTTTGTGTACCTACAACACATTTCCAGGGGTGGAACAGGGTACATGGGTTTCGGAGCAGACTTGGGAGCAGGCAAAATTATTTTTTGTAGCAGGCTTGCGGCAGCCACAAAGGTCTTTTGGAGCAGGTTCGAAGCAGCCACAAAGGCCTTTTGGAAGGTGGCTGTCACAGGCTGCTGTGCCAGCCTCCTGTCAATAAAGTATGATCTATATTTATATCAGGTGTTCTACCAAGCACTAGAACCTACTCCAAACCAGGAACACAGTTCATGCGTTATACCTGGAAATTTGCAATATGCGGAGTTATCTACCTTCAGACCCAGCGAGTGTGCCACGTTGTCATTGTTCAAAGGGCAAATAAACATCGCGCAGAGTGGAAGAGGATCGACCACAGGCATTCCTTCATGTCCGGTAAGTGGCAGTGTTAAGCAGCAAACTCATGGCGACATTCTGTAAAACAAGGCGGTGGCTTGCATTTTTTCTATCAAACAGTGGTGCCAGTGTGTGAGAAGCAGAACACAGCTTCGTCTTGACCCGTCACCGGATTGCGAGAGTCGACGGACGTACCTCGTAGACTACGTAACGTCAGCTTCTTAGAAGGCATGACTATTTCTGGGCCATCCTCCCCATAAGCAAAGCTAGCCCCAAAGTTCACGGTTGAAAATTAGTAATTACCTCACAAGAAAGGCGAACCAAATTAACGAGCGATGGCAAAGCGTCCGAAACCCTGTTTGTTCAATGCAGCTACGCTCGTCAAAAATGGTCGACTAAATTAAAGCTCACCTCTGATAAAGAACAACTTTTTATGCGAATATTATTCCATTTCCATGTGTTTGCTATGTGACACAAAAGCATCTCACTACTTTTGGTCATTTCCCATTGATTGTGGTGCAGCGACCGGCACTAGCAAACAAATATGCGCAAGTGTGACACAAAGAAACCAAAGTGAAGGCAGGGAAGGTGCGTAGTGCCTGTGTCATTACAGATACACTTGCAAAAGCCACTCCAAGCCTTCATGTAACCGAAACCATAACCGCTTTGAAACTAAAAACATGATGTTACTGTGTTCTAGAACCATATTCTGGAACACTATAACGATGTTTCAGCCAAGTTTTCAGACACGGGGCATCATGGCGGTCGTATCTCGCAGCTCAATTTGGGCGCGGTGTCGTAGACCGACGCTGGTATATACCAGTTTGGCGCAATAAGGGGGCTTCAGAGCAGCATGGCGCAGGGAAACAAGTTTGGCGCTCAATGGCGCAAAGCGCGCAGCTGTTCCACCTCTGCATTTCAGAAACTGTTTGCATGTTGTGAATACTGATGGTTGCACCGGTTGCTACTGCCATATCAGATAGTAACAGAGCGAAGCACAGGATTACGAAAATTCTCAGCATGGCAGACCCCAGTTTCATGTTTATGTTAAAAATCACCAATGAAATGTCCCAAAAACCTGCTCGTACGTGAGGCTGCATGGCCATAACTCACAAGCGCTGTGCAACTAATGGCACCCAGTCTCAACAAACTTGAGTGCAGCAGCAGCGAAGCGCAGTTCTAAACTGGAAGTTGTACACAATCGGGCCAGTTGTTCCCAGCCAGTATGCCGTAGCTTGCACAACTATTCTGATGACGCAGAGGAGAGGAAAATGATCGAGCGGTATTTTAAGATGTGCCATTTCCATTAATACTAACCATGAAGGCAATGTTTTTGTGCAAGAGGGGATTACTCCAGCTTTGCTGTGCAGGACCCCAGGTGCTCTGCTGCATCGGCTCAAAGTGCCTCAGAACTCCCACCAGCAATAAAAGTGTGCAAAAGCACCTGCAGTGCAGACGTTAATTCCCTCTTAGATAGTTGCGCCTCTTTGCAAGCAGCTGTGCTGGTGCTATCCTGTACACTGACGAGCTTCTGCTGTACCCCCCTTTAACGAAACCTAAGGCACACTGCAATAGTTGCGTAAAACCCCTGCGGTACACCCGGAAGTCTCGCCTACATGGCTATTCCCTGAAAAAAAAAAAAGGAAAGGAAAGAAAGAAGAGCAGCAGCCACTCACGAAGTGCTTCCGAAGTGACCTGGATGTTGCAGCTGTACATGGCACACAGGAGCCTCTGGGGCTGAGCCTGGAAGGCCCGTCGGCATCCCTCCTTGACAGCCGATATGATCTGGCCGGAGAGCGGTCCGTAGGTGCCAGGGTCCTCCACCGACAGGTCCAAATCCCACTGGTCCACCACAAAGGCCACACCCATCATCGGTTCTTGGCACAGGGGACCTGTCAGCGTGGCAAGCTGGAAGCCACTCACAAAGCTGTGGTCGTAGCCCGCCAACGTCCTCATCTGGCCCAAGGCCGCTTCTTTGGCTTCACTGACAGAAGTTTGGACTCTTCCACTTTCCTCACTACTGTCATTCTGCTCTTGTACTTCTTTCGCACATGCAGTGCTTCCTTCAATGCCCCTTTCACCGTGTTCCAACGCCTGAATACCCGCAACACTCAATTCATCCTCGTGTTGAGTACAGGCTGCCTTCTGCACGCCTTGCTGTAAGAAGAACGCTGGCCTTCTAAACCTTGGGATCCTGTTAAAAAGCACATTTGGCCCGCACCTCCGGGGTCCAAAGGACCAGATCTGGCTCATTGTTTCATCAGGCCAACCGGCATCAGCAAAGGCCTTGCCCAGAGTCTTCTGGAACTCCGCAACGTTCTTGGACAGGGACTCCGGCAATTTCTCGCTTCTGGAAGACAGTGCCTGGTTGTAGTCGCGGATCAGAGATGTGTGCTTCTCAAGAAGCTCTGTGACCTCTTGAGGAAGCGGCTCAGCTCGTAGCTTGATTGTGACCTGCTGGTTCGGTGTGCGAATTGTTACTGTGCCGTCCTCTGCCACGTCCTCATCGTCTTCATCCTGAAAGACAATTGAATGCGGTTTTTTCTTGCTTTGCACTAATTTTGCTGTTTGCAAATGGTGAAATTGAAGTCTTGTTATATCTAACATTAGGAAGAAATACTAGGCCTAACATAAAAATAAATATGAAGCATGATCAAACCAAACCCATTTTTGCCGTGCAATGTAGACCAGTGCATGAGGAACTCGGTGATGACACACTTACTGTGACAAGTACACAAGCATACAAGTAAGCAAGAGTTCATTGTCCTCGCATGTCCGGTTGATGTTGATATTAGTCACAACTGACAACATAACTGATGTGGTAGGGAATCTAAGAAGGTTCACCGAGCAATGCTTTAGTTCCTCTAGCTGATGGATGTCAACCATTCAAAATTCATCACAGGATGTAGCTGCACAAGGTGAGAAATGAGTGTCTATGTCAAAAAAAGCAGTTACTAAATAGGTGTACATGTTTTGGGAAGCATGTGAGAAAGCAAAAGACCTCCCAGTTTCTCGTACAGGTGCATGTTGCTGCTACAGACAGGGCTTGTCAGCAAGTTACAACAACTGTGTACGATGCGTTAGTGCAGAGGATGTGGGAGGTTCTGCACCATCCAGAATCCCAATCATCACCTAGTGACTTTCACTTGTTTGGACCTTCAAAAAAAGGTTGAAAGAGTCACTGACTCTACTTGGAGACAAACATCATGGATGCAGTGAACAAATGATTCAAGGAGCAACCTTCAACCTTTTCCACCGGCAGTAACCAGTGCCTTACCAAGTGATGGGGTGCACATCTCGATGTGAGCATTGACCTCTAAGATAACCTGGTGTATTTTGCTTCCTTACATAATGCTTTATTTAGTTCTACCATGCCTGCTGATATACTGTGAAAGCTTGCTAATTGAAACTTCAACGATTTGAATTTAAGAATAATTCAAACTGTACGATTTGGCCCGGCCAAGCTTCATAGAAGTCTAAGCATAAAAAACCTGTTAATTCGAATGCAAGTAGGTCCACACCTCCCCACCCCTGGTCGGATAATTTGAACTATGTGCCACCGCGCTATTAGGTTAGCACCAGGCACACGGGGTTGCATTCGGGCAGGCGTCCCCGAGCCGAGCTTCGTCGCCTCTGACATGCGAGTGGTAGCGTGGTGGTTGAGCGCGGCCAGCAAATGTTGCTGCCTTGAAGAAGACGACCAGAAGCCAAAGGCAAACTTAACTGGTTTACTGCACTGCGAGAGATGAGCCGAAGCAAGACAAGAACAATGCTCTGATGGGCGAGGTTACAGGACTCGAGCACAGTGACAGCATTGCTTCGCTGCTCCAACAGGAATGCACTTCAGTACTTGGGGCTCTTATTTATACCCAAAGCGCTAACAGTCAAACAAGCGTTCTCACTGCTTTTGCACACAGCGCGACATGGTGCAGGCACACACAACGCTCTTTCCAGAGTTCGTGAGGGGTCCGTTGTAGCGGCGCACGCTGAGTCCGAGAGAGGGAAGAGAGGGGTTTCCCGTTGTGGCTTCCGTGTCCTTCGGATGTGTATCGACACATCGCGTTCACCGCTGCCGAGGTTTGAATCACGCCGACAGTGAGGTGTCAGCAATCTGGCCTTTCCCAGGCATGTCGCAGCTTGTTGGGATTTGTTGGCTGTCGCTGCAAGCCGGAGTGACCAACACAGAGGCGCCCACATGGAAGGAGCACGTAGTGGGGGCTCTGCCATAATGCCCCAAAGCCCAGCACGAAGCCTGCAGCACAGCGGCGCGCTGATTTGTAACAACAGCCAGAAAGATGAGGGTATCATTTCCCAGGTCAGAAATGCAGTATCTGTCGCTGCCAGTGACGACGAGGCAGAGGATGGCAAAGCAACAGTGCGGTTGTCAACTTGGAAGTCATGGCTGCAATGAATGCCACCCATCCTTTCTTCAGTTTTGATTGATTGATTGTGGGGTCTAACGCGCCGACGCAACGCAGGCGATGAGGCGCGCCGTAGTGGAGGGCTCCGGATTAATTTTGACCACCTGGGGATCTTTATCGTGCACCGAAATCTTGTACACACGGGCGTTTTTGCTTTTCGCCTCCATCAGAAAAGCGGCCACCGCGGCCGGGAATCGAACCCGCGACCTCGTGCTCAGCAGCGCAACGCCTTAGCCACTGAGCCACCTTTCTTCAGTTTTGAAGAAGGCAGAAAGGGGGCCTTCCCATACATTAGACTGTCTGAGCAAAATGTGTTAGCTGTGAACTTTAACCCCAAAAGGGAGACTGCAATCACGAACTGTTTTAAGCATCAACTTGTTCAAGTACCATACTGCTTTCCAGTTGTAGTGCGCAGTTATTATTCTTCCCTTTTTTACACCGAACTTCAGTTATATTGAACTGAGATGGCTTCGCAACATGGTTCAAATTAATAAGCTCTTGCTGTATTTCCTCTTAACGAAGGCGCACAAACAGCTACATTTAATCCCACTTCGCATAACATTCCTAAGCCAAGCCACGAAAAGTAAAAAGTAAGAAGGGCACCTGAGTTTCTCTATATGATCTCAAAATACATAAGCATCACTTCTCATTGAGTTGTAAAAGCATATGTGTGGATGCATATGTTGGCGTTGCTGCCAATAAAAATTGGTGACGATGGCAGCAGCCTCCGACAGCTGCTGTCATCATCACTCGCTAATCGCGAGTGGGTATGTGAGGATAAAGGGCTGGCGTGCTAACATCATAGCAGAAGTGAAAGTTGTGACTTGGTCGTGAGCTTCTCACGTCAGCTGACATCATCATTGGGCAATCCCCTTGAGTGTGTAAGTGTGAATTGTGGGTAGGTACCGCATTTACTCAAATCTAGGCGATACTCTTAATAAAAAAGTAGTTCACAAATGCCAGGGGTCGTTTTAGATTTGAGCAGGGGTTTCCCCAGGCATCGAATCAAGGGGGGGTGTCTCAATGGCTCTGGGGGGGGTTCATAAACTAGAAAAGCTGTTTTTTATCCCAATAGTTAAATAATAGACGTCTGTTAACCAAACGCTCATCCCCGTGACGTACGTTTTCCATTTTCTATATATACATATATATATATACATATCAAGGTTGCAGTCGTCATTGCCAGTGCTATTCGGCTTTTTTTTTTTTTTTCCGAAATATTTAATAGGGCCGAATGACGTGTGCTTGTCACGTTTCTTTGATTCATTGATAAATAAGCGAAAATATAAGTCGAGAAAAAATCCGCCGTTTTCCGGGAGCGGGACTCGAACCCACATCTCCGCATAACCGGTGCGGTGCGTTCGCCATTACGCTATCCCCACAGCGGCTTCTCTCTCGACTTTAAAGCGGGGGTTTATATTTACAAGAGCTCTGAGGCCGGTCAACTAGCGCCGCCCCTCGACTACCGCGGGAGACGTAGAACGTCTTCTTTCCCAGCGGCCGCCACGTAGAACGTGGTCGGAGGTCGGGGTTAGCAATTGGCATATCCGAACTGCTGGAGCCAGTGCCTCGTAATGCATGTAGCAGAACAGAGAGATATATATATACACACCTGAGAGGCGGTGCTTTCTATTCAATCTAAGAAAAATACAAATTTAGAGAAATTCATTTTTTGCCATAAAAGGGCCGTACTCAGTATTTTTTTTTTAATTTCTCGCCATTTTTCAACGTATAAGGACATTTGCGAACTTGTTACCAGGGCCAGTGACGAAATTTGAGTTCTTGAAACAATGTTTAGGTAGTACATGAATTATGCAGCACTTACAAATCAGGCACCGATTGTACGCTCCCGATTTATTAAAACGCCAGGATTAGCTCCTGTAGCGCTTCGCCTCGCCAAATTGCCCATTTTAAATGTACATGCTGAAAGAGCTTCTGCAAATATTACGGTTGTAAACAAAGACGAGCAGCCCGCGCATGCGCAGATCGATACTGAAAAAGGTCCATACAAGGACTGACAAGAGTGAAATTTGGGGATTCAAGGGGGGTGTCCTGAAAAACTAGGGGGGGTCTACACACCCCCTAGGGGGGGTGTAGGGAAATCACTGGATTTGAGGATGCAGCTTTCCTGATAACGCTAGACACTCAACGCCACCTTGCGGCCACAGGCTTGCAGCTTGCAAATTCGCAGGCTCCATTTTGTTTGTTTGAACGTTGTGAACCCAGCCTTTCGCGTTCCGTGGTTGCTTGCTTGGTTGCTTGGTTGCAAGGTCGCCGCATGACTTTGAGGAAGGCCCGTGTTTGTGGCACAATGGCGCCCACCAAGCGGTGCCACTGGACCACGGCTTTTAAGTGGAAGGTATTTTTAGAGAGTGAGAAAACTTCAACCCTCCAAGCACAGCGATACTTCAGCATTGAGGAGAAGAATGCGCGCCAATGGTGGAAGCAGCAGAATGGTTTTTTCAACAACGGTGCCAAGCGAATGGCCCGCACAGGACCCAAGAGAGGCCGACACCGTGAGGTGGCGAAGGATGTCGCTGACTTATCCGGAAGCAAAGAGGAGGTTGGAATGCCTGTGACAGTGGAGATAATACAGGCAGATGCAAAAGAGCTTGCAAACATACAAGGCTTCACGTGGACTGAGCTCAAGGCCAGCAGGGGCTGGGTCACTCATTTTATTAAGCGGTTCGGGTTCAGCCTGCGACGGTGGACGTCTGTGTGCGAAAAGCTACCGCTGACTTCGAGGAGAAGCTAGTCGTATTTCAGCGCTTTATTATCAAGAAGCGGCTGGAAAAGAAGTACACCCTGCACCAGATTGGTAACACTGATCAGACCCCGGTGTATTTTGACATGCCTGTGGCCTACACGGTGAATGAGAAGGGTGTGAAACAAGTGAAAGTCAAAACTGCAGGCTACGATAAGCAGCCCACCACCGTAATGTTCTGCTGCACGGCCGACGGGTGAATGAAAGCTGCCGCTGTACATTGTTTATAAGAGGAAGACTCCTCCAGCCAGGGAAGTTTTCCCTAAAAGCGTCCTCGTACGAGCCCATGAGAATGGGTGGATGAACGGTGCCCTTGTCGAAGATTGGGTTGATACTGTTTGGCAGTGATGTGCCGGGGCTCCGCTATTTAACTCTTTCGTAATTATTCTGCATCAGCGTTTGTTTTTTTGTTATCAGGGCATGAACGATGAACCAGCAAACGATTTTTGATCGTCAGGTTTGCACTCTGACAATAATAAACCCAGAAATCGGCTGAAAATGTCAAGCAGTGCCTGTTTGCAAAGCTACTTTATGAATTTAGGCAGTTTTATTGCTTTTGCGCACATTGTTCTAAGTTGTGTGGTAGTTCTACTTACCCCAGGACCACTCATGAACAGTTTACAACAGTTTCGGTTTCGTTTCTGCATAGCGAAATTCATATTTAGCGCTACTACGCAGTTACCCAACTTCAAGGCTACCTGCCATGGCGCCTTGAGCGTCCGCGACTGATCCTCAAACAAAGCATGCTGCTCCTGAGTTCACTGAACCCTAACCCGATTTCTGCAATAAGAACTTCAGATGCAAGTCAAAAGATCACACACAGTCGCCAGATATCTGTTCCAACAAGGATAGCGCTTCAAACCGGCCTTACACACTGCCAGCTCTTCGGCTTCCAGTTTCGTTTCCATACGAGGGTATCTCCGGGAGTCTAGTGTTGCTGCTTAGTTGAACTGTCTATTCGGATGGAGTCTCTGATAAGTTTTTGTACTGTTTCATTTAAAAAATGTTAGGTGGCGCTACAACAGAGGAGGCTCGTTGTGCTGATCTTTTTTATAGCGCAACAGTTACTCGGCGAAGTGATAATAAAGCTCAACTTTATGTTTTGAGAGATAACTGACCGTGAATGTCAACAAGCATCAACCACGGAGTTCCGTTTTCAACTTCATGCAAGTTTTTTCGCATCGCGTGCTTGTGCCAAATATTGTGCTGGCTGTAAATGCAAAGTGAGTCATTGGCAAGATGTTTTTACGTTATGTGGGGGCAAACTGGTGCCTCTGATAATGTGAAACCGCCAGATTTCTTCCATGGAACCACCCGAAATTGCACATTTTGAATTGGAGGTTGGGCTTCACCGCAAGACACGAGCACCACGCGTGCTAGCAATTTTTTTTTATATCTGAAAACTTTTCCACAAGACACGAGCACCACGCGTGCTAGCAATTTTTTTTTTTATATCTGAAAACTTTTTCGCACATGTCGACATTTCTTCTAGGGCGTGTTTTTGAAATGTTTTCCTACAAAATGTATATTCTAATTTTTTTCTACTACCAGTGGTTTGTTATACACAACTCCTTTTTTATCATTTTTTTTCGACATTTTGATAAAAAATTTGATTTTGATATGTTTTTCACAACTATGATACATAAAAACATTTAAAAAACTGGTGTTATTGGAAAGGCCGTTAAGTAATCTGCATTTTTTGTTCCTGTAATTAATGCCTAACCAATTTTTTTAGCAGAAAAAAAGTTTTCTTGGACCACTAAAAATCGGTAAATTTTCCAGCGGTAACGAAAGAGTTAGGAGTCACTCCTGGGTCTCAACTCCTACTGTGGCCACTTGACAGATGCCATTAAGACCGTGCTTTCAGAAGGCGGTACGGACATTGCGGTACAGTCTAATCTCGCTACAATGAAGTCCGCTTCAACGAAATTTCCGCTTCAACCAAATCTTCCCCATCAGCTTGCCATAAAAGTCAATGCAACAAAGTCCTCGCCACAACGAACCATTTGTCTGGGCTTGCTTTCACTTCAACGAAATTTTCGCTGACTGGGCTGGATTTGAACAATTATTTTACAATAAAATAAGCACAACGCCAGCTATTTGTAACTTTTTATTGCTTGTATTCACTGGTGAGGCGCGCATGCAGGCAACCATGTGAGTGCACCGTCACTGGTTACGTCGGGCTCTGCGGGATGGTGGTACTTGTCCGTGCTAAGCACATGACTATGTTGCTCATTACACAGTCTACCTCACCGAACGCAAAGTATTGACTCGAGTCCACTGTGAGTGCGATTAATAACATCTGTGTTGACACCACCATTGAGAATAGGGTTGAAACGGAGCAGACGACGCACGCCGGTGTTTTTTTTTGTTTTTTTCGGCGTGCGTGGCTTGAGTCGCGCCATGTCCGTGGCACATCGGCCATGTCTGTGGCCGTTTCCAGCGTTGCCAAGCGAAGAAATGGACAGCTAAATTTTTCAACGAATACCACCTATATATTCAAGGCACTCAGTTTTTCTGAAAATGTGCACCGCACGCCCAAGCTACCACCCATAAACAAAAAAAATCACGCCATATCCACGGAATGAATGATGATAAGTGGGGCGAAGCTCGAGAGGGGGAGATCATCGGTAACCGTAACTCTCCCGTGAAAGTTCGCCCATTACATCATTAAGAAAGATGTAAGACTGTGTGCGTACATTGTACAAATCAACTCTTATTTTCGGAGTCAATGCTCCCAGGCCCAGACCTGGTGAAAGACCCCGCGCCATCGAGGACTACCCCGCACCTCCACCACAATTTGTCACGTAGGATGGGACACAACGGTAAAGAAAGAACTTTTATTTAGGGCGAACTTGTGCCCGAACAAGACGAGAGGAAACGAGCAAAGGTCCTTGCGTCTCGTTCGATCTCCGAGAACGACTGCCTGCGTTCGTGGAGTGATCTCTTGCGTGATCTCCCACTCGCAGTGCACGTGCGCTCGCGCCTCCGTTGGCGAACACAGACAAGCTCGCGCTCCCGGTGCCAAGTTTGCGCTGCCGGTTGCAGCCGGTTCTTGCGCGTGCAACGCGGCCCACTTTGCGACATCTCCGAAAGCATGTGGCGGTCACATACCACGAGACACAAGGGATGGACAGACCCATGACTTAAGAAGCTTCGCCCCTATAACAAACTCATAGGTGGACGCCATTGTTTGCAGGTGATAACGATGTGGCTGGCCATCTTTACATGAGGTGCAGACCCAGTTTGCCAAGCCAGAGCTACAGCCAACCTGTATCCAGTTGAAACCGTGCGAATGGGCTCTGCTCCTGGGGTGGTGCCGTCATGTATGCGTTGTGAGCAGCTGTCATTGCAGTTTTCCTTCTACAGTTATTCAAAGCCAAAAGCAAAAATGATGTTTTTGTGTTAAGTCTTGAACTGGTGTCACCCTTTATAAGTCACAAGTGCGCACTGGCGCTAAGTGCAAGCGGGTGGCTTGCCTGCCAAGGTCAGTTGCCCTGGTGCCTCGTAACAGGATAAGATAAGGCACCCCTCCTGCCTGCCACAAGCAAGAGGTGGGCTTTCGACAGCTCAGCAGCTATCTTCAAGTAATCAGCACAGTAGATATGCCTTGTTGTGCAGCAATATGTTTTGCAACTGCATTTCTTCAACATCCCCCCAATGATGCGCTCTTTGTGCGCAGGTAAAAAATAGAGATAACCGAATGAACACGGCACGCGATTACGCATCAATCCTTTTTCTAAACATTGCATTATGGTGTCAATGATGCGGATAATATACAGGGCTATTTGCTTGCACTTCCATGGCGTGTTAGCAAAGATTTCGCCTCAACGAGTTTCCGCTTCAATGAAATTTTTCGCACGTCCAGTCAATTCCGTTGTAGCGGGATTTGAGTTTAATACCCAGCAATATGACGAGCCGGCTAGAACCGCTCGACGTGGTCATTAATACACCATTTAAGGACAGGCTGCGGAAGCATTACAATGACCGGCTGAGGCTTCAAGACCACCAACTCCCACCCAACGGGCGCATCAAGCGCGCTTCACTTGGCCAAGCGGCGAACTGGGCTGCCGAAGCATGGGATGAAAATTCGCTCGAGCTAATTGTGTGGGCCTTCTGTAAGCGCAGCATCTCGAACATGCTGGATGGAAGTGAGGACAGTGCGCTGTGGGAAGAGGACGGCAACAAAGAGGGCAGCAATGTCGACGAAAGCGACAACGACGAGTCAGCATTGAATATGCTACAACCAGCGCCGCAAGCGTAATAAAGTGCATGTTCTAATGCATGTTCTAGTGTCAGTCCAAGGCTTTTTTTCATTTGGCTTACATTTGAGGTAAGCTTTTTTTTTATTATTTTCTGACCTTCGGAATTTCGGGGGTCAGAATAGAATCAAGACCTGCCTGGATTTGAGTATTTATTGTTAATGTAGCAGTTAAATGGAAATTGGTTAATAGGACAGCCCGGGAGCTTCTGACGGTTGCTGTTATTGTCACTAACCAATATACCTGACTGGTTACGTTGTGAAGCCATCGCAGACAACACGAATATCGATCATTTTGCTGACAAGACCCAGCTGTCAGATATTAGGCAACAAAACTTCTGCAAGTGAGACAAGTAATGCTTGAATGGTGCTCACGCATAATATTAGTGATGTTAGCAAGTTCACTGTAACTGTGTACAGCTTACACAGGTTTGCCTTTGCAGATGGATATCAACCTTACACCTTACCAGTATATCTGCAGTGGTAATGTCAATGTGGGAAGTACGCACAGTATGCGGAACCAGATGAAAAAATGACAGTGGACTTTCACGTTACAGCCCTTTGTAAAGGACACCAACACTGAATCACCTGCCTCTCCCTTTTGTGAAGGTGCTGCAATCACAAACAATTTTCTGGCTCCCTTTGTGCTGATGATAGTTTTTTAAAAAACAATGCTGACACATTCTGCACACTAAAAGCGATTGTCATTGGTGTTACCCACAGGGAAGTAAATTGGACTTACATCTTTCTGTGTCCTCTGTATGAGGTTCTTGTCCTCTATGGCCTCGTTCACCATGTCCACCTTGGGTGGCTCCACTATGGTTTCCCGGAAGGGTATGATGGGGTCTGAAACGTTGATTTCCACCTTGGCAAACCTGCAAGGCAGGGTGGAAAAGTGAGAAAATGAGACGCATGAACGCGACCTGTCAAGAAATGGCAGTGAATGAGGAGGACACTCCCTTTCTTTAATTCTTGTCTAACCAACAAGGGAAAGTAATTCTCGGTTTCAGATCTGATATGAAGCGAATATCATTTTCGTTTTATTAGCGATAAATTGTAAACTAAATATTCAGCAATTTTCAACAGGAAAACTGCAATTTACAATGTTTCATGCATGCTTTAGTACTAGCCTGTAGAAAAGCAAAGGCTCATCTAAAAAGGGTACGCCAAAATTTTTATTTGGCATAAAACAAACATACAGAAGCTATCCTGCGACTTTTAGCTTCAGTGGTGATATCATATTTTATATAGGGGCAACTTTCATCTCATGTGGTGACCTCAACCCAAAGTTTCATTATTAGTGTAATGAGGGTATAACTAAGCTATAATCAACACATTTTAAATGCAGAGCATTTCAGTAACTCACGATGTCACCCGCGTTGTCCCGTCGTAGTCCGCACCGTCGTTGTCCGCACCCCTCCCCCTACACTATATAAAAGAAAATGCTATCCGGCGCCAGGTTTCGATCCCTCGACCCTGCGGGCGGAACGCAATGTACATGGCGCTCTACCCACTGCGCCACAAAGCCGACACAGAATGGGACGCTACGAACGCGCCTTATATCGTTGACTC
Source organism: Haemaphysalis longicornis (assembly GCF_048455015.1). NCBI lineage: Eukaryota > Metazoa > Arthropoda > Arachnida > Ixodida > Ixodidae > Haemaphysalis > Haemaphysalis longicornis. The sequence continues at coordinate 252,301,128 of NW_027526295.1, forward strand.
ATCCAAATTACTGCTGACGAGCGCTCTCTCGTCAGCAGTTGCCACAAGTGCAACAACATTAACGTAACGCAAACTACTTAACGTCGTGCGCCCCCGGAAATGCTCTGCATTTGATCGTGCCCCTCACGAGGGGAATGTTTCACTGCGTCGCCATGCGAACAGTTTGCCACGCTTTAGTTTCAGTTTTTAAGTGACCTAAACGTACTCTTTGCCTATAGACGTCACCATAACAATTTTTTCTTATACAGGAATGAAAACGGCAGTTCAAGGAAGGAGACTTGCAATACAGGGCAAAGAAAGACATGAAAAATTGATGTGATCTTTACTAGAGTTGAGACCGAAATTCCTTCAAGTTTGCGATCATAACAGTGCAGAGACAAGCTTGCATTGATGCTGCTGCAAAGCATCTTTGCAACAAAGACTGCAGGAAGTGTGCTCTAGCAGGTCAACATGTGGCAGGGAAATAAGCATAAGTAATGCTAAACGGTAACAACTACCCTCAAGACAGACTGAAAGCAGCACATAAAAGGAGCTGGCTACCATAGTCATCTGTGCTCTCTTTAGTGAGCACAGCATTTAGTCAAGCAGCATCCCCCGATGCCACCGACTCCAATGCATAAGGCCACCAAAGGTTCCCGTGCATCTTCTCCCACCTTTGGGTGAGGTCGTTGAGGCACCGCTCGAGGTGCACCTCCCCCGCGGTGAGCAGCACGTGTTCCCCGGTCTCCTGCAGCAGCACCTGGACGCAGGGGTCGGCCTGGTGGAGCAGCTTGAGGCCCCGCACCAGGGCGGCCATGTCGGCCAAGCGCCGGGGCTCCAGGGCCACGCGCAGGATGGGCATCATAAAGCCCCGCATGTCCGCAAAGGGAGCGCACGCCACCACGTCTGACAGGGTGGCCGTCCGCACCACATGCTCTTCCAGGCCCCCGATGCCTGCGTGACACCGCAAGACAAATAAGCACAGTGCAATGACATGCTGGGGTTTTGTGCCAGTCGCTAGTTTTCACAAAATTTTTAACAAGCATTCAAGTGTCACTGACACAACGATTCATGAGGCATGACGCTGCCACTTGCCGTTTGCGATTTCCACACTTCTTTTGGCGACACTCCCTCCCCCCCAAACACCAGCGGCAACAAAAGTGTTATACGAATCGCCATGTGAATACCCGGGTGAATCACTTGCTAGGAGAAACTCGATAAAAAAAATTGTCCTTGTAGTAGAAGGGCTGTTAACTGAATAGCTACATCTTACACAAGAGGTGGTAATGACAGCTGCCTTTTTCAAACATTACTTGAACTACCAGAGCCATCAATAAGATATGTTTCAACTGGTCACACCCTTCCACTACAGTCACGTCACATAAAACCCCCCCCCCCTTTTTAAGGTCTCCCATTACCTTTTAAACTCTGCACTCCTGCAAGCCAAATCCATGTCTCCTGATTCATTCACCCCACATCACTTCATTTATGTCCTTTTCTCTGAATGCATAGCTGCTCATATACTCATCACGTAGCAATCCATCACACTCAGTTGTACAGCACAGTTGGATTACCATGTTCACTCGATTCTCATGCACACCCTTTTTCCCGAAAAATGCGCCCCGAAATCGCATGCGCATTAGCATCAAGTACCAGCCGAACCCGCGCTAGTGGTTGCTTATCATGCATTACCAGCTTAGCAAGGCAACTGTAATGCCAGCTAAGCGTCAAAGATTGCAAAACCCATGGCAACGCCAAAATGAAAATTAAGTTTCAAAAGAGGTTTATGTCTTCGCGCAGAATGAGGAGAACACACCCACGCATGCACAAAAAAGGATGCACATGCACGTATCCTCCTGGTGGGTGGTGTGGGCAACCGGCGTGCCGGTGAATTATCCAGAAGGCAAGTTGGGCAAGTTGGTGGTCCGTATACACACCACAGAAATCTGTCCGTCCTTCGTCAAACTGTGCACTGTGCCTTCCTTTGTATCAGGAAGGCGCAAAGGTCATGTGCAGCCCGTGTGAAAGGCTCCGCACGGCCTTGCCAGTGCTTCTTGTGCAGGTAAAAGTTAAAAATAGAAGCTAGCAGATAGCAAACACTCCTTTTCAAATAGCAAGCCCCCACTTTTCTATACTTAGCCGCGAGGGCTTGCTATCTGAAATCAGCTATCTTGCTTTTCTATACTTAGCCCCCTCTTGTCTATACTTAGTTCTACTGAGGGATTGTCGTTCCATGACATCTTAAAGATATTTTTCCGAGTTTTCGTGACTAGAATTTGGAAGGGCGGCCCTCATGGGTGGTTTATTATGGAGTATGTTGTGGCTGGAGGGTGATGAGAGTCAACCAGCCCAATAACACCTAAAGTTCTTGCATCCATTAACGGCGCTTGTCCTGTGCAGGAAACTTTTGCGTTTTTGTCTTTTTTGTGGTCCCCAAATCAGGTGCGCGCTAGTATCCAGGGTGCGTTAGATTTGAGTAAACACAATAAACAATAAAGAGAAACATATTAAACCATCACAGCAAATTTGAACTTGGTCTCCGCAATGTAGATGCAAACTCGTGTCCCTTTTCAGCACCCCACTGGCCAATACAGTGGCAGCTCACAACACTCTGTTGCCTGGTGATTAAAAACATACAGTATAGCCCCCTTATAGCAAACTCAGTTTTGACGAAATCTAGGCTATAAAGTACAAATTTTCATTTCCCATTACCATTTGTGTGCATACATTTTATGTTCAGACATAGTGAAAAATGGATACAATGAACTGATTTCCATTTCCCAATCTGTTTGTTATAAGCGAGCTAGACTAGTCCCACGACATATACAGTCGGCGACCATTTTTTCGGACTCCGAAAATTCCAACTTGCTGGATGTTCTGGACTTTCCCGAGAAACTGCCAGTTTTACCATAGGAGTAATGTATACGAACAACGGATATTTCGGACAAAATAAAGCCAGAGGTTCGATTTTCCAGAGAAAATTTTCCACAACAAAGCCACAGTGGGACTCCAGGAACCCGCCATTTTGTATCCTAAGCTTTCTGGTTAGTTTCGGTATGGATGGGGATGGGGATTGGCTTGACTCCCACCGGGTAAACAAACTTTTATCTTAGAGGACATAATTTTGCATGTAGCCCGCGGTGGGAGCAATAGTGGAAGCCGGAAACGGGTCATACATGGTTCGACACTCCCGACAGCTCGCGACCGTCAACACAAGACGTTGCCAAAGCCTTGGTGTTGTCCAATGTTTAACATGACACCAGCAGAGATACGAGAAGACGTTCTTACAAGAAGGAAAAATTTAAGGCAAGGGACCATTTGCAACTTTTTCAGTCCTATTTAAATGAAATAAAGTTCATTCTTGCGGCTTACGGAATTTTCAGACTCCTCTTTTATTCGGACTATTTTCCGTTCCCCTCCAGCTCCGAAAAATCGGTCGTCTACTGTAGACCCACACAGGTAAAATTACTACCCAACTGTCTGCTTTATAAGCCCGAAACTGTTCTATCTGTTGTTTGAAACCTAGCAAATGTTAAATAGACACCACATCCACACATGTCCGTATCCTCAAAATACTTGAAGCAAGGCCTTTTCCAGATCAATTTTAAAATATCAAAGCTGCGTATCGTTTTATAAGATGCTTCGATTTTTGGGCACCACGGACCAACACCCGCAAACATTAATTCATTCTGTCTGCTGCAGAGGCCGTGTAGAAACACACTACCCACAAACCAAATTCAGTCTCATTTTTATTATGACGCGGTTCTAACTAGAAAAAAAAAGTGCACTGACATGCAACACCGACATCAGGTACCACGAGAACATACCAAGGATATTCCCAGCAGGAACACATTCGAGCTCCTCTAGCTCCCTGCCCATCAGCAGGTAGAGCTTTTCCACGGTTGCTATGGTAACATGCTCTTCCGGCCCCAGGTCTTTAAGCCGCAGGGTGGGGTCCACGGTCAAAGCCTGCACGATGTCAAGGGCAGAGAGAGTACTAAGTGATGGTAACAACACCAGACAAATCGATGGGGCAAAGGGGAGAAAGGGGTTAGGCAGCGCTGACTGACCTTCTCAAGAAACTTTGTGGGATCGTGCTTGGGCCCGAGCACGAACACTTGCTGGCATCGCTTCAGTGTGCCACTGAACACACGGCCAAACGCTATGAAGGTGGAGTCATTCTCATCTTTCTCCTCCAAAGTGGCCTCTTCTTGAGCTGGTACTTTGAAGGGCGAAAGAAAGGGGGGAAAAAGCACAAAAAGTGGGAATGTAAGAAAGTGGATAACGTTTTTTTAGTAATAATTCAGATGACTACTGCTTTATTTCCAAGCCAAAAAAGCGCCCTTGGGAACACGAAAAAAAAAAACAATTTCTTGCAGCACAAATGTTAAGTTACAGAGTTGAGCTTCCCTAATGCAGACTCTGAGGAAATAAAAAATGCATTCAAATAAACTGGAGTTCGAACAAATGGACTCCCCTTGGTTGTGGCACAGTCCGATATGCCCATTATCAGAAATATATACCGGATCTAAGTGACCTAAGTATATGATCCTTAGAGTTGATGCTGATAATTACAGGTAACTTGGCAAGCACACTGTATGCATTGAACTATTCGAGGTGAGAATATAATGGAAACATCGTTAGGCATCCAAGTGTACTCTTGTGGTTCACGAATGGTGATCCGTGGGTAACGCCTTTTAGAAAAGTACACACCTGCAATCTACAAGTACCTTACATAGGGGAACACAAAAATTTCGGCACCAGGAAACCTAAGGTAAAATATATTCAGCCTGCATGGCAACCTTTCCACTGTCAATGCTTTGCAGTGATTCGTTTCAGCATGCATGAGGAAACAAAAAGGCTTGCTGACGCTTAAAATGCACCTATATAGATGAAACCTGGCATAAAATAATCAGTAATAATCACCGCTCAACAGCATTTCCTTTGCCTACTTTCCTCACCTTGTAAATTGCTCTTTGGTGAAAAGGAAGCCTGTGACAACAGGGAATCTTGTTCAGATTAACCGTAGTGCATCTCTGCCACTCAAATGAGGTCAAATTAGCATGACATTTCTCCTATACAAAAAAGCATGCTTTTGCCAGAACTGATGGGATCGTTCAAATTAATCATCATTTAAAATCATGCGAACTAAAATTAATGAGGTTTGAATTAATCTGTTCAATCAGTGGACTTTGGCTATCATGCAGAAAAATTTTTGGATGTTACTTTTATATGAAGCTTATGTTATGTTGTTCTCAGCTGGTGTGAAGATGCCAGAATTTTTTTTTTGTTTGTTTCTGCCTAAGAATTAAACATAGCAAAATACCTAGGTTTTATAATTGTTTCTTCTCTGGTAACTACACTCAACGTGCAGTGCAAAGGCTTGAGAAACAGCTGGGATGTTGTTTCTTCCAACAAAACAGAACAAAGAAAAACAAAAACCAGGAAAAGAAATAAGCAGAGTGCATTAACTAGTTAAAGCCTCACAGCTGCTGCAGCCCCGTCAAATGTGCTGCAAATTGTTATCCCAACCTTTTCTTTCTCAAGCAAATCGCAAGGCCCTTTTTTAGGGCCTTATCACACGTTTTTGATCGCCCTGTCCCCATGCAACATGTATCACATATTTGCAGCGCACGAGAAAGACAACATGAAGGCTGCTTCTGAACAGGAGTGCGTACAGGCATGTCCGTTTTTCAAGGCGTCAGAAGAGCTTGCGTCAGCTGTCGCGGCCATTGCCATTCGTTCAGCGTGGCGTTGCCGTGCCTGCTCTCGTCGGCGTGCAATCTCTTCCATGCTCAGCACCCTGGAAGAAACCCGAGGACGCAATGCAATCGTTCAGTGACAACCTTTTTCGAAGGCACCTCGAAACTTGGCAGTGTTTGCAAACTAAATGACAAGTCTGCTGCCAAACTAGGGTGACACTCAAAGTTGCAATGTAACTTGGAAGGCCTCATTATAAAGGTTCATTCCAGGTGTGTACTTGTGGTGCCCTTAGGCAAAATCAGGAGTGATCCAGCCATTTGAACTATTGGAGCAATTTTTGGAGCTGAAGAAATGTTATTTTGGAGCACTATTGTACCAGAGCTTGATTTTGGAGCAGCTTGGGAGCAGCACAAAACTTACATTGCAGCTTCACTTATCTGAACATAAGCCTGGCAACCATTAAAGCAACGCTAATTACTTCCCCACAGTTGTAGACTCTGAAGCTTGAAACTAAAGCACCAAAAATTTGTGCCCCCACAGCCTTAACACACCACTGCAAGTGAAGCAGATGATAGGCGTTTCCCTAAGTAATGATTACAAAAACATAGTGGTACCATGGCTGCACCATGAGCGGAGCACTGCTGGGGCAACCGAATAATCGAATGCACCGCTTCCTCCATGTTGCCAACCAAGGAACCATAGCACTAGTAGGAGAATGATCGTCGCTCGCTTCAGCTGGTTTGACTGCACAACTCTCGGCCAAAAGACCGGGTTTGTCCAAGCGGTTCGAAGCATTTGGCGCAAGTAAAACACCACTGGGCGCAGCAGGGCGCAGGAGAGTACAATTGTAGCAAAATGGCACAAATGGTGCAGCTGGATCACCCCTGCACAATGCATCATTTCTTGTTTCTTTTCTTTTTGTGGCATTAATGATGACTTATTTACTTGCTACAGAATGTAATTTTACAAATAACGAGACTACAAACAAGCCTTTTTCTTGTGGGGCAGGACACTGCTAGCATCTACAGAAAGCACAAATGTGGTAAGAGAGTGGCACGATTTCAACCTACGTAGCCTGAAATGAGCCAGGAAGCATTAATCAATGTGTGCAATATCTGTAAGACTAAAACAAATGTCCTAGTAGGCAACAAGGTGGTAAATAATAGTTTGCTGGGTACAATATAATCTAAAACCTTGATAGCAGCCCTGCTTGGTCCCAAGACAGGACACGGTACACAGAACAAGTGACCTAGAATGCATGCAACTTGAGCTATTTCGCACTGGATTTAAAGGCAATTCCTACAACGACCTTAATGAAGTTTGGTCAATTAAACATTCAATGGAGTTTTGTTGCTTCAAATAAGGTTTTACATCATTTGGCCATTCGTGCCTGTTTGATACGAATAAGGTACGCATACTCACATTTCTATGCTGCAAGCACTTTTTTACAGGGCATCACAGATTTGCACATGCACTCTATTTTATTGGAATGTAAAAAGGCAGAAAAACATGCTAGTGCCACAGAAGAAAAACACTGCCTTTTGTGGAGCTACTTTTGCAACTGCTGCTCTCTAATCTTCGTCTATTCCGCGATATACAGCACAATGCTGAATCAAACAAAATTGCAATACAGTTCAACCCCGCTGCTACGAACTCCGCTTCAACAAAATTTCCGATTCAACGAAATATTTCCGATTCCCAGTCAGCTAGCCATAGAAGTAAATGCAACAAAGTCCTCGCCACAACGAACCATTTGTCTGGCTTGTTTTTGCTTCAACGAAATTTTTGCTCAGCGGGGCTGGGGTTGAACATTTACTTCACAATAAAATGCGCATAACGCCAGCCGTCTGTAACTTTTCATACATTCAGGGCACTTAGTTTCACTGAAAATGTGCACCGTTGGCCCACACCGCCCCCCATCAACAAAAACAAACCCGTAGATGGACGCCATTGTTTGTTGGTGATAACGATGCGGCTGGCCGTCTTTACACGACCCGCAGGCCCTGTTCGCTAAGCCGGACTTACAGACAAATCGTATCCAGTTGAAATCGCACCCCGCGAATGTGCCCTACTGGTGCTGCACAGTCATGTATGCGTTGTGAGCAGCTGTCTTTGCAGTTTTTCTTCTGCCACTCTTCAAAGTCAAGAGCAAAAATAATGTTTTCGTATATTTAGTCTTGAACTTGCGTCATCCTATTTTAATCGTGACTGAGTGCGCGGTAGGGATAAATTAATGTGCACGGCTCGCCTGCCAAGGTGAGATGCCACCATGCCGAGTCATAGGATAAGATAACGGACGCCGCTCCTGCCACAAGCAAGAAGGGGGCTGCGGCCTAGCAGCTATGTGCAAGTAATCAGCTCGGTAGATAGGTAGACACTCCTTATTGTACAGCAATATGTTTTTCGACTGGATTTCTCCCTCTTTACGTGCAGGTAAAAAAACAGATAACCATTGGTACATTTGTTATCGAATAAACATGGCATAATTGCACGCCTTTTTCTTAACACTGCAATATGCAGTCAATGATGCGGATGATATACAGGACTATTTTTGTTGCCCTTCTGTGGTATGTTCGCGCAGATTTTGCCTAAATGAATTTCCGCTCCAACTAAGCTTTTCGCACGTCCCGTCAATTTCGCTGCAGCGGGATTTGACTGTAGTACGTGCAATTACGTGGGTGATAAATTGGCCCATAGCTCCCATAGTAGCAAGTGAGAGCAACAGATACGCAGAAGAAATTAGAGCAGATTAAAAACAGTAATCGGGCAAACCTTGTTCTATTTTCCGGAAGCAGCTTTGTTTCCACAGCGACCATTTTGGAGATGCAGACAATAACAGGTGCATCATCATTTGACGAGCAGTCTAGAAAAGCTGTTGTGAAAAAATGTTTCATTAATGATATGCGACCCAGAAACACACACAAGACAATAACTTACTCCAAACAAGCATAACATCAGAAAGAAAAGCCGCTTTACAAGCAATAAATTTTCCATGTGATTAAAATGCAATTTTCTCTAAAGAACGCATCTGCCTATATAAAGGGAAAAAAAAAAGAAAGAACCAGAAGAGACCCACGGACGAAGGTTGACAGGGAAGTTGGCAAGCACAATACCTTTCTTGAGCTTTCGTGTCTCTTCCGGTAAGGAGTCAAAGGACCGAGAAGGGGGACACATCAAGGACTCCACACGGACCTCGGGAAGCTCAGCAGGGCTTGGGATCAGCATCGTCATCTCTATCAGGTCGAGAGCAAACAAAAGACATGGCCACGAATCAAGCCAAGTGTATGGAACAAACTGTACACTAGTGACGTGACTTCTAATGCATCTACAGTTTAACCTCATTATAACGAACACTGATATAACGAATTATCGGCTGCAGTGAACTAAGTACAGTAAAACCTCGCTACAAGAGACACTCAGGGGATCGAAGAAACATGTCTCTTGTAACCAACGTCTCTTGCAGTGTTGTACGGAACGGCGTTACAAGGAACGGCGTTCCTGGAACTAGTTCCTTTTTGGAGGAACGGAGGAACGCCACCGTTCCATTAAGGGTCGGTGGAACTGTAACGGTAACACGTTACGTTTTTGAAGGAACGGCAGGAACGGCGTTCCTGCCGTTACATCGCTATGATTTGGCTGTTTTTTGATGCCAAGGCTCGAGTACAAAAATCCACAAAGCGCTACTGCGTTTCTCTTCCTATAAGATGGTCAGTTTGCCCACCCTTCAGCTGTACGTGCTTCCTCGAAGGTCAAAGGAAGAAGAATAACCACGCAGCAGGCCGCAGCTTGTGCTTGCTTTCATGCTGGTTGCTTACACTGGGTGCGACGGGTGAATAGCGTAGCCGCGAGAATGCTTTTCAGCCTTCATCGTTTTTCTGGGGAGGCCAGAATGCGCGTCTGGCCGATAGAATTATTCCCTGGCGGGGAAAGAATAGAGAGTTTTAGCAGTCCGCCCGTTCTGTCGTATGCGTTGTTTTGTCCCGGACCTGGCTGGGCACTTGGGCATTCGTCGCGGTAGGGGGATTAGTTCCGCGGGCCTGCCTTCGCCATGTCCGTGCCTCCGCACCCTTCCTACTCGCCCTTCCGCGCGCTCAGGAGCAGACCAGTCCCGGTCAACCCGGTAACAACGTAGCCAACGAAACGGACGGACTGCTAAACGGGATCCGGACATTTCTGTGTCGGACATTTCGGTCCAGGACGTTTCGGGGTGGACATTTGTGTGCACGGACATTTTGGTGCACGGCCTCTTGGCCCACACATTTTGAGTGGGGGGATGTCCCAGGCATTCTTTGAACATTTTAGCTTTAATATTGTAATTTCGTGACTTGATATGATTTTACCTTCGAAACTTGTGCTTGCGCCGCCGTTCGTGGAAACGAACGCTAAACCCTGGCGGAGCATTGCCACGTGAAACCCAATTTCTGTAGCAGATGGTAAAAATTCACGCTGTTAATTTGGATCTGTTCAACCATTTTTTGTTATTTCAACATTCATGGGAACAACCCTTATACTTTAAGTGTTACCCAAGCGCTTTCCTTTCACTTCACCCAACGGTGCAATACGCCGCTGCTTTTAGTCTATTCCCCCCCCCCCCCCCCCCAGAAAAACTTCTGCGAAAAAACAACAGAAAAACGAGGTCGATTAGGCGCGTGTGCATTTCGTTTTAATGATTCTCAGTCAATCTCGCCTTCGTTGCATTCGGTGTCAGTTCTACTTAAAACTAGCAAACCAACGATCGCACTTACGGTAGCGGTACTTAGGCGAGGGGAAAGCTGAGCCCCGCCGGCAATCATCCCCCTAAGTAGAGAGAGAGGGGTGTCACTTGTGCTTCACCATTGCGTCGACTGGACTTCGAAAACTTGAAGACGACTGTTGCCGCTCTCGTCACACTAGCCTATTCTTTTTTTTTTTTTTGCTCATTATAATGGGAGGAAGCGATGTATTATTGGGGTGTCCATGATATGCGAGACTTGATGAGTTAATTCCCAAGGAGGCGACTGAAGGCGCAGAAAGAGCGATTCCTAGGGTGGGGGCGCCGCCGATATGACCGCGACGCGCGGAAGGGCGTAGCCAGCAAACGATAGTGGCCATTGTGTTCTCAGCGGCTTTTTGGGTGGCTTTTTGTGTCACATTATAGAGGTTTCGTGCGCCCATGGTGAATGTAAAGCTTTTTCTCTGTTTTAAACGCGAAGTGTGCTATGTCATTGTTCTGAATGTATCACCCAATTCCTGCAAAAGCCTCCACTAAGAGGCTAGCAGTCTGTTCTAAATAACAAATAAAAAAAAATCACCGCGGTGACGCTTCGGAGACCGTGAACTCCTCCACGCCAGTAGGATTTTCGGGGGAAGCCGAAAATAACATGGCTGAAAAAGAAATCTGGTCGAGATTCGAGCGTACAGGCGGGAGGTGGGAGGGGGGGGGGGAGCGCTAGAACGAAGAATTAAAATGTGGTAAATGTAGGCTTGTAAACATTAAACGAAGGTTGGTTGTCCCGAACAGAATGGGTGGAATTCGTATGCACAACCGGTACGCGCGTAATCAGCATTTAGGACATTAGAACCTGCGGCTGTTTTCCAAAAGGCCCGTTTTTCCTCCCCGACAATATCCTAGACCAGTGTTTGCGACTTCATTTTAGCAAGGCAGCCCTGCCTACATAATACTCTTCATAAGGTTTTATTCATTCTGGGGGGCTAGCTAATGTTTGTTACTTTTTGGATATTGAGAGTGTTCATGTAATTGGAGGGTGTGTAATTTTTAAAAAATACAAAAGAGGCGGTAGACCATCGTAAACACGGGTAATTGTCTTAGCTAAAAAGAGCGAATCTAAATTAACAACCTGTCATAAATGAAAAAAAAAACGTGTGCTAAAGAATTCCATCGGCTGCATAAGGTGTCCCCAGGAAGAGGTATTAAACAAAAATATATGAATGTAGAATTTCGAAAATTCCTGGCAACGATCGAACATGGCATCAATAAAAAAAATAAATTCACTGCTCCAGATTGTTGTCCGTAACCCACGTTAAGCGGAAATAAAAATATAGCGGCTGTCGGAGACAGGCAAGCACCGGATAATTTGGTCGCCAAAATGTCCGTACACACAAATGTCCGTACACCGAAATGTGCATGCACCGAAACGCCCGTACACCGATCTGTCCGTACACCGATATATCCGTACACCGAAATTTCCGCACCGAAATATCCTGCACCGAAATGTCCTCGAGCCGTCTGGAGTTCGATGCTCCCTGAAAAAATTCGCCTAGGAGCGTCTTTTGATTATCTTTATCTCCAGATAATCTGCTGCCGGTGGTGTTAATACTCGTATAATATACGTATTTCGATGTGAGTTTTATATGTTTCACTTAATTTCGACCCAGGATTATCCGACACTATATTTTCATTTAAAAACCTAATTGTAACGTTAATGTAACGACACGTTCCAATTTTCGATGTGGAACTGGAACGCGTTCCTTTCGCAATAAAGGAACTTGTAACGGGAACTCGTTTCAAAATTGGCAAGGAACGAGGAACGAGCTTTCGTTTCTATTTCGGAGGAACGTGTACAACACTGGTCTCTTGTATGCAATGTTGCTAACATGGCAAACATAGGAAAATCAACCAAACCGTTTTCATTCACATGTCTCTTATAACCAAGTGTCTCTTGTAACAGTGTCTCTTGTAACAAGGTTTTACTGTACAAACTTTGGTCGGTCACGCTTCATTTTAATGACACCTTTTCTTTTATAACGAAAGTGCAACTAAGAGAGCTGCGCGCACTATCTGATATAACATAGAAATATTTGACCAGTAGGCTGAGAAGCGACTTGGAAAAACTCCCGGTGTCCGAAACTGCAGAAGTAGAAAGGCAACTTTGTTCGTGGACGCTGTGGAAGACTTCGTCCTGCTCAGTGCTGTGATGGCCACCAGACAAAGATCACATCCTTCCTTGAAAAAATAGGAACGCAGGCCTGCTTTGCCAAATGAACCTTGTTCGGTTGTAATTTCCCATTTCATGCTCTGGTTAATTGAGGTTGAACCGCCACAAGGAGGAGGATAAGGGCTGTCTTGTTTATACTGGTGTTTGAAGACTAAAATAATATGTTTCTGCAAAAAGGATTTTTGCGGCAGCCAGATTACCAATTGGTCTGAACTGATTTTTAGCTATACTACTGCTACAACAAATATCGGATATAACGAACTAAATTACTGCCCCGACACTACTTCGTTATAACGCGGTTCGACTGTATAAAGTTTGAATGCTCTGTTAGGGTCAGGCCATAAATAATGATGCTGAACTTTACAGAAATTATCTCTAGCTGCCTTCATGCATTAATTACATTTACAAGTAGCATACAGACATAAACTATCGATGTTACACCCCGAGCACCAGCCTCAGTAAGGTAGCAATATGACCATGTTTGACACTGCACTTTGTGCAGCACATGCATCAGTGAATTGCACTCGGGATTTGAAACATGTGGGCAGTGTGGGGAGAGGTGCATCGAAGCGTGAGCGAGAGCAGCTGGAGGCTTTTTTAATAACGAAAGAAGGAGAAAAATGCACCAGTGAACCATTAGTGTTTTTAAGTGATGAAGAAATCACGTTTCGAAGTGCGGGGCATAGGACAACATGTATGCGAGTGCAGCATCTTCTGTATTGAGTGTGAGGAGGCGAGAGGGGTGTCCCTTCTGTGCCTACGCTGTTTCGGGGAAAATCTATTTGAGGGAGCTCTTCCAATAGCAAATTGTGGTAAGTCCAGTGACTGTCCTTGTGTTATCTGTTTCTCCCCTCTCTGTAGCATTCTTCCACAGGCCTGTTTACTAAAGTAATTGTGAACCAACAGGCCAGGACTCCCGCGTTACAGAAACCGCATCACAGCTCCATAACAGGCCATATTGAATACAGTGAAGCAGCTTACCCAAGAAAGCGTCGGCAAGTGGTAGCCACTGAGTGCAAAGGGCCTGAAGCTGGACACGAGGGTCAGTGTGCCGGGTATCCCGCGCTGTCAGGGTCACACCGAGAGACTTGGTGATCTTCTCTACGGCCACTTTGTCACTGCAAAAATGAAACAAGCGGGAGGCACCGTGGTCTCACTTCCAAATGCAAAAAGCGGTCCACTGTTTATTTGCACACCCACAAAATGAACAATGTTCACATAAATGGCTGCATTTTCTTGAGTGACAAGAGATCAGCTTTAGTGACAAGAGAAAAAAAAAAGAAAGAAAAAGTCAGGCTCTCAGTTTGCATTAGTATATCATTGACCCAAAACCCAAGTATAAAGCACAGGAAAAGTGTGCAACTGGTAGGATGAATACTTGACACCAGAGTGAGATGAAGTGGCTTTGAAGCTGGCTTTGTCCAGTGGGTCATATTTTTGTAGTGGATAACTCAAACAACCTGCCCAAATCAAGTGTGACACAGCTTCACTGATGGTTATATAAAAGCTGCACATTCAGTAGCATTATTGCTGATGAGCAGGTCACAGCAGTGTAAAAGAAAGGCTAATGGTACGCACCGTCTAGCGCAGACAGCATCGTAGACCTCCCAGATATTGTCCAGAATGAGTTGAGCAAATAAAGGCTTCTTGCACTTGGCCTTGTAAAGACAAAAAAAAAAGTGGAACACCGACTCGCAATGAGTTACGCGGGAACAGCACTACAGTTGAAAGAGAATGCTAGCCACTCAACATTGCACAACACACACACAGTTCTACGATTTCGAGTTTTACAATGTTTTCAAATTCAAGGGGTAAACATTGTGGGCTACAATTTTAAACGTTTGGAACTGGAGAAAAATGTTCTTATTGCAGTCTTTCAAGAATGCAAGTTTTATTTTCATAAAACCTGCATTTTTATTTTCATAGACAAGAAAGTATAATTAAGTGACAAGCAAGGCTGGCCCGAGATACTTAAAATAGACTGCCAGATTACAAAAATCTCGATACCTGTGCTGGGAGCGTAAAATGCAGATACTCAAATACATTACTCATCCGACTTAATGGAATATCTCAGAGATATACCTCTGTCAATGCACCAAAGAAGGTATCAGGGAATCCTCATACAGCATCGATATTGAAATACTTTTTTGGATATTTTGGATATTATAAATGTTTTTCCCTACTCTTCCTCCTTGAGGTATTTATGAATCCTGTAATGTGGATGGCAGGCTATGCATTGCAAAAAAAAATATCACTCTATTAACTCACACAAGTAAAATCTCAACAATTATACAACCCAAACTGGTATAAAAAATATTTGCCAGTGATGAAGGCACTATAATTCCACTTGAACAACAGTATTTTCACAAAATGGTTAGGCTCACACAATCACTCCTTAAAATTGAGCTTACTTGGTGCAAGATTTTTATTAAATGAAAGGAACAAAATAATACACAAGTTTGCCAAGTAATCCTGCCCAAGGCAGTTAATTTACGACAGTTTGACAATGATAAATTCCTGAAGTCTTAAAGATAAGACAATTCATTACCCAGTTATCCCACCTGCCCTCGTGAACAGAGATTTCTGTTAACACTTAGAAGCAAATCTGAGCCTGCTTCACCCAATCAACATCCCGGCTCAGAAGGAATCCACACATCATTACGGGTACAAGCAAAGATGGACCAACCTGAGCCCCCTTGAGGATTCTTTTCGCCTTCATGTTGAGGTAGAAATCCCCCCACAAGGTTTTCTCCAGAACTTCCTTCCTCACACCCAGCTTTTCGGCGTACAGGTGAGCAAACTGAGAGGTGCTGAAAGCCAAGGAACAAGGAGTCAACCAAGGGGGTCAAACACAGTTCACACAGCAGAATCCCATTCGAGCCAAACTGGCATCAAGTCCTGCTGTAGAAATGCACGTTTAAAAAAAAAAAAACACTGTGTATATCAAACTTGGTCTACTCTACACAGAGTTTCTGTTCATTTTGAGTCTGAATTACCGTAAAGTTCCGAAACAATGCCCACCCAAAGTACACTGATATCAAGTGAAAAATATGGGATGGGCGAACTTTCGGGTCAGGTGCAAAAAACTACAAAAAAAAGTGGCCGCACCACCAACCAATACTGCGGAGATATCAAGAAAAAATCCGAGATGGGCAAAGTTTTGGGTCAAGCGCGGAAAGGACAAATAAGTGACCGCATCAACATGTGAATAGATGATTTGCGTTTATTTTGTTCACTTAGCGGTGCTAAAGCCATCGAGTTTAGAGGGTGGGCGATGTTTCAGAGGAGGGCATTCACTCAGAACTTTACAATAAAGATAATGCGCCACACTTACTGTGTATACCAGAAAGTGATGAGAACAGCGGTCAATGACATAGGTGCTACTATATGATCTCACTACCCCACACCACCACTAGGGCACATGTGCCGCCAATAGGTTTCATTTATTACGCAAAGCTTAGTGGCACTTTCCAAGGAAATGTACGACTGTTTGTCTCGACAAATTTGTGCCCGATATCGAGTAGTCAGTCAACGAGGATTCACATGACAACACGACAAGAAAGCCCACACTGCTAATTAAGTTCATACTAATCACCAAATGCATATATTCAGATTCTTGGGCCAGCTCTGGTAGGCTCAGGTAGTTCTGCTCTTATTCAGCCGTTCAGAGCTGTTTGGACACACAGCCTACCTGAATCCCCAGCCGTCCCAGGCACTGGCGAACACCACATTTCCTTGCTCCGGTGAAAAGTATAGGGTCGAGTCGTCCGCATCGTCAAGACCACTGTTCCAGTCAAACACCACGGCCTGGGATAATAATGCAGTCAATACGTTACAAGACAAGTATTTGGTTTTCCTTCAGTCTAATACAACATAATTTCACCTAGTCTAAGCATGCGAGTATGTAAAACAAAAATCTTCGTCGACGAAATTTTGTTATGGTTCTCAAAGTTATATGATACTGTGCACAAACCAACATCTTGATTTTTGCTCGTATCACTAGGTTGACCTTAATTTCCTACTTAATGCAGAATGAGTCACAGGATTGTTTTACGCACTACGAGGTCACATTTCAGTAACACAAAAGCAGCAAACAAGGCGTACAAAATACACAAGCACCCTCTGCCAGCAGAGGTGGCCCCAAATATCACTGAATAATTACCCACTAAAGTTGTGTTTGTATCTCACCCATGCTGTATGCATGTTGGCAACATGATTAGATGCTATGAAATACTGTGCATTAGTGTGTTGGTGCCTTTTTGCGCGCTCACAATCAGCGCGGCTCCAACTCAGTTGCTTATACCCTCGTCCCTCCCTACACTTAAAGCAGTACATGAGAAATTAACTGCAACCTTAGTAATTTATACAACAAATTGACTTGAACTGCCATCACCTAAATCGAGCAACAGCACAAAGTCATTTGTTATCGTGAGTACGACTGTATGGAGCCGGAACAATTACAACAATTACAACCAATGCTTGGAAAATATTCATATTCATTCTTCGAAATCTCTATACTCTTAACAAGCCCTGAAGAATGGCTCACCTCATCATCTTTGCTTGAAGGCGCGGGGTTTGCAGACGTTTCGTTCGACGTCTTCTCAAGCACGTCGGCAGCAAAAAGTTCACCAACAACTGCATTCACCTGGAAATGCAGAAACGGTGGACCCAGTGCCATCACTATGCCACTTTGTTTCCTGCCACATCAGCTAGTAATGGCATTAGCAAAAGCAAATCCTGAAGTTTTGAAGCGTGCGTTGTCTGTGACACCCCTCTGTGCTGCTCCATCCGCCGCAAACAGGGACCCATAGTGCGTAACCTCTTTGAGAGAGAGCAAGCCGGAGTACAAAAGGAGTGCAAAGTACAAAGGAGTTCAAAGGGGGACATATCTGCATTTCTTTTTTTTTTGCACAGAGCTCTCTCACATAGCCCTTCCCTCCACAATACCAGCAGGAGCTTCATCATAGTTGTGGCTGCCACTGCACTTATGAGTATTTTTAGATTGCTGAAGTGTGGCCAGTATTTATATGAACTTCGCCTCTTCCTCATAATCATCATCATCATCATCACCACCACCCCTATCATCATCACCATCATCCCCACCCTCATCATATTTCACATCCACTGCAGCATGGACGACTCTCCCACTGACTTCCAACTGCTCCTGTTCTGTTCGAAGTCATTCTTTGCCAACAATTTTCAGTATCTCATCCTTCCATTGAGTTACTGGTCTTGCCCTACTTCTAGCCTTGTCTCGCGGCAACCACTCGGCTACCCACGTGGTAAACCAGCTGCCACATTATGTGTCCAGCCCAACCCCACTTTTTCCTCTTGATTCGAGCTAGGATATCGTCCACCAGAGTTCGCTCCCTACTTCAGGACGCTTGTTTCCTATCTCTAAGCATTACCCTTATCATTCTCCCCATGGCTTGATGGACCGACCTATGAATAAATGCCTGCAACAAAACGGTCAACATGATCAACATGCCTGCTCCAGAATCTGTTGAAGGTGGATGTAGGCATCCAGAGTAGTCATCTTCTTTTCAAGGATGAGGCGATCCATCTTGTTGAGCACCAACAATGGCTTCAGGTTTTCAGCCCAAGCCAGGTGCAGCGCTACTTTTGTCTGAAAATGAATAAACAAATCATGCTAAACATCAGAAAGCACACCACACTTTATCTGGCATGATGCCAAGCATATTCACATGACAGTGGCTCTTAGGGAGGCATTAAAAGCCATACCACGTTTTAACTGATGGAAAACACATTTCATAGCCCTATCAGCTTTTGTTTGATGACACACGATGCTTCGCTTGTTTAGAGGTAAATAATTAAAGTTGGCCCTTCTCCATCCCACTTCTCGAATTATTTTTCGCGGTGTAAATAAAAACATCACAATATGTGCCGTTTTTCTTCAATGGAGCCAGGATAGCACTGAATGAACTTCAATTCAGAGCTGAACGATCTAAGAGGGACTTTGCAGTTCAGCCAGCTAGTAGAACGTGCAGTAAACACCTCAAACGGACAATGGAAATGCTGACAGCCAACTTGACTCTGCAGTACGTCGAGCAACAGGTGCCAAATAGACATTGTTACGGTTTAAAACATACTTTCGCAACACATCTGTTTTATAACTGAATGCTTTCACCTCAGGTTCTGCTACCCTTGGCACTTCCTCAATTTCATTTTAGCCCTTTGCAGTGCAGACCTTTTACCCACTTTCCAGCTGTTCTGGTCTGAAAAGTGGGTAAAGGGTGCGGACTAACACAGCTGGACCTTTTACCCACTTCTAAAAAACCGCTAAATTAAACATTGAACACCCAGGTCTGGCTACCCCGAAAGCGGACCGCTACGGACGTGTACGGCCGTGTTGGGCATGGCTCGGTAACGGACCACAAACGGCTAAAGCCGCACTTTCAAATGTCTTGACTGCATCTCGGATAACATAAAAAGCCATGAGGGCACCTATACAAGGTTTCATCCAGGTAATACAAATATGCAACGGAGATTCTCACCTGTGCACAAACACCTTCCACCACATCGACGACAATGACAGCCCCATCGCATAGCCGCACAGCTGCCATGACCTCACTCGTGAAGTCAACATGACCAGGTGAGTCTATTAGGTTGACTAGGAGGTCTCCTGAAAATATGTCACAGGCAAATTATTTGGTGCTGTCAGTACAAAAATGATGTTGCACTTGTTATGAGGAGAGTCTGCCCTATTCCAAGGTGTAGAAGTGCTGATTTTAAGCCTTATTCCACTCTAGTAGTGATTCATATTAGGTACACAGGTACAGGACAACAAAAAAGGACTTGATGCAACAGAATCAAGGCAACATATACGCTGGTTTGCATTTTCAACATCGGTCAGAGCTGCAAAACAGACCATGACAGGAGGAAAAACACGTGCACTTACACGCAGGCACATTTCATCACGGGCTGCCTTTTTTAACACACATCGAACCCTGACAGAACAACTTCGCCAAATTTTTTAAAACAGGAGCATTATTTTGCTAACTGTGAAGAATACTGTTTTCATCAGAAAGCCACACCCGTGGCAGAAAAACGGCACAAATGTTATCATTGGCTCTGACACATTTCATAGCGAAAACAAAAGGCTCACACATTGCATTAATAAACCGCGCTGCAGCAAGTCGTATAGTGGTATTTAGGACACTGTAATCTACCAATATCGGCCCAGCTTGCTTGTGCACTTTGGTGTCCCTCTAAAAGCTTGCACAGGATGTGGTGAACTTACTTTTAGGGTAGTAAAGTGTGATCGCGCTGGACTTCATTGTGATCCCTCGTTCTTGTTCATCTTTCCTGCTGTCCAAGTAGCGCAACTGAAAATTGAATAAATCCAAGATGTAGCCGCCATTAGTTGCGGCTATTTGTAGTGGTGTAGATGCTTTGCGCTGCATATTCGTTACAGGTTAGCCTGGTCAGTAAAACTTCTTGCTGGGCTAGTTGGTGAGTAGTCCCCATGGTTTGAAGCACAACGAAAAATCACGGACGGTGAATACAGTGTAGACAGGACAGGCACGAGCCCAGTTGGAAGTTGGCACCTGTCCTGTCTACCCCACGTTCACCGCCCATCTGTTTCCATTGCGCTTCAAACCATGTTAGCCTGGTCAGGCTGCATGCATAGACCATAGCGAGATAAAACTAATTCTGCTTCTCTATCTGCAAAAACACGTTAAAGCCACAATTTATGTCTGAGAAAAGAACTCAGTCTTTCAAAATTCGCAGGGGAAGGATGTTTTACAAAAAGATGTAGCCATGTTCTGTACGTAATTAAACCACGTACCCACTTGGTCGGGCCACTTTTGCCGCAAAGTATTGCGTAACGCAACTCAGACACATGTGCTACTTGCGACAAAAAAACATGTACTTGACTTTTTTTGTGGTTAATCAGGCGGCGCGAACACTCAAGGAGAACCCAGATAATGTAAATAATAACGAAGTTCAAAGCAATCGACACATTAAATAACAGCAAACTTGTGGGTAAACATAGACACTTTACGGTATGTGTACAATCGTTTTTGTTCACGCAAAAGCAAATGCGGTAACGGATTATTACCGTGCTGGGCGACTTCAGTTGCAATAAAGAAAGACACAAAAGACACAAACCTTTCCGGCTAATTTTTGCGATATAATGCCGTTACTAGCCACAAGAGAGTCTGCCAGCGTGGTTTTCCCTGCAAAACGAAATGATTTCACCTATTAGCATAAATTTGTTACCGGAGAAAAATTGCATATTACACCGGCTGATCGGAACGACGCAAACACTCTACTGTGTAAAAGGATCAATGTTAACTAGCGCCGACACTAACCATGATCCACATGGGCGAGTATGCATATGTTTCTGATGCCTTGCGTGTGCTGTTGCAACTCTTGGATCCTTTCGACCGAGATTCGCTTCATGGTTTCAGCTTCACTCGTCACACCTCCGAAATTCGCTAGGGAACTAAATTATTCCAGTGCTCTTCACGACACTCTTAGCCGCACTGTTATTGCACAAACACAACGTGTCAGTCTAGATTTCACTGCATTTTGCGAAGCTACCCAGCACATACTCGCAGACAAGCTCACCAACACGTTTGTACACTTGGCTTTGACTTGTACTTGTGTCTTCAGATCCGTTCGAAGCCACAAAATGAGCCAAATAAAGGTAGTGTCGCTGTCGCTTTGCCTGCCCACGTTTGCGAACGAGTTTCGCATTCAACTCGAAGGCTTAAAATCACGCTGACATTACAAATATATCGGCGCCTCGTCCTCTTGCCGGCATTTTATAATCAGGTGTGTCTGAGCTCGCTGTTATGGCGTTAACGAATATTAAATATTGAAAGATATAACCCTTAATCATGAAGAGCCTAAGACAGTTTTCACAGAGGTTCTGTTTTAAATGCAGAGCATTTCAGTAACTCACCATGTCACCCGCGTTGACGTCCATCGTAGTCCGCACCGTCGTTGTCCGCACCCCTACCCCTACACTATATAAAAAAAAATACTATCCGGCGCCTGGTTTCGATCCCTCGACCCTGCGGGCGGAACGCAATGTACATGGTGCTCTACCCACTGCGTCACAAAGCCGACACAGAATGGGAGGCTACGAACGCGCCTTATATCCTTGACTCATTCAAACTACGTCAAGAAGCTGCTGATACAACGCTTTCACTACCACCAACTCCCCAAACACTAAACGTTAACGTAATACACCCACCCCCTATGCGACGCATTTACTCGAGTCCCCCTCGCGGGGAGATGGGCCCAATTTTTTTTCAAAGGTTCAAAGCAGCTGCCTCAGCTGCGTGCCTGAGGCAGCCGAAAGGCAGAGGCCTGCACAACCAAGAGCTGGCCGCCTCCACAGCTGTATGTTAAACAATTACATATAGGACATGTGATAATGAAAGACGCATACAGGTGAGGCTCGTTATGGGGCACATGATAATGATAAGATGTATACAGGTGAGGTGGGTTATTTACAAAGGGCCGAGCAGCTAGTCGCGCATCTCTGTACCGCATCAAGTCTGTGAATTCGACAACACTTTGGGCCCTCTGGCATCGATTGGCAAGGAGTTTCATAGCTCGGTGGCTTGGATGAAGAAGGAGGAGGAGGCCCTAGTACGTGTGAGGCGCTGCAAGTCTCAATGGGTCCCACCTTGACCACCGCAGGCAACCCTCCGGGATGGGACAGTCGCCATGCAGAAACTTGCACAGGAGTACCCGTCCGGAGAAGAGTCTGCGTCTGCCAAGTTGAGATCACCGCAGGATCTGTAACTGCCTCTCGTAGGGATTTTTTTGCTCGCATTATCCATAATGTGAAAAGCCGTCTTTGGTGCCCTTCTTTGTATGGACTCGAGCCGCTTTTGAAGGTCAGTATGGTGGGGGCTCCAGATGGGGGACAGTATTCTAAGACTGGCATTCGAGGGCTGTGAACAGCGTACAGACGGCATGGTGCGGCATTGCCCTTGGTGTACGGGTTATGAACACTCTCAGCCTGTTTTCTCTTTGCAGATATAGCCAGTGTGCAGTGCGGCGATTGAAAGAGACCCCGAGAAGCTTCGCCTCCGTGACCACCTGCAGGCGTGTTCCATGGGCCGTGTAGGTCATATCAGCCTGTCTTCGTTTTCAAGAAATTCGTAGATACAGTGACTTGCGTGGGTTGAGGAACAGACCACTACGGTCAGACCAGCTGGAAATATCTTCCATGCCGGTCGCTAGGCCGTTGATGTATAGGTTATAAATTTAGTGGCCCAATCACAGTTCCCTGTGACACGCCAGTTTTTATATCGTGCCACCTTCCAGAGGCACCCCGGTAGTGGACCTGTTGGCGGCGGCTTGTGAGGAAGTCTGCTATCCATTTCAGGAGCCTCCCAGTTAAGCCTGGGAGCTTGGAGATTAGAGGAATGTGGTTAATGCTGTCGAAAGCGCCGGATAACTCTAGGGAGAGAACATAGGCTTACTTAGAGCACTCGAAGGCGCCACTCGGGTCGTGGCACAGGATGGAGAGCAAAGTTTCGCAGGTCCGCCCTTTGCTGAAGCTATGCTAGGTGTTGCATATGAGGTTGTGCAGTTCTATGTGCTCGGAGGTTTTGCTGCAGATGGGACTTTTCAAGATTTTGTAAAGAATGGAGGTGGGGCTAATTGAACGGTAGTTTTCAAGAGCGTTCAAGGGTTTATCTGACCCTTTGTGGACAGGGATAACGTGTGCCAGTTTCCACACCTGAAGGATGATGGTCCTGGAAAACATGTAGTTGCAAAGGTTGACCAGACGTAGGGAGATAGCAGGACGAGGGCCGAGGACTTGAGTAGCGGTGGGGGTATACCGTCTGGACTGGCTGAGGTACTGTTCTTCAGTTTGGAGATGGCAGGTTCAACCTCGTCTGCATTCACCAAGGTAGCAAAGAACACCGGAGTGGCCTGCGTGATAGTGAACTGGCCCGCCGAGTGGCTATCCCCACGCGGAGTGGGCCGGCATATGGATTGTTGAGAGAGGGAACTACCTTGCCGAAGTAGTCGCCAGAGTTGGCAATGCCCTGTTGGTTGTCAGAGAGGCCACGTTCAAGGAAGAGTTGCGTAGCGGTGCTAGTTCTCTGCAGGGAGTTGAAGAACTGCCAGAACCGCTTAGGGCATGTTCTGGCTGGCTGTATCAGATATTGGTTCATCACTTCCGTAAACACGAATACAGAAACGTATTCGGACAGGCAAAAAAGTAATGTAATGTAGTGTAAAAGTGCGTGCGTGCGTGCGTGCGTGTGTGTGTGTGTGTGTGTGTGTGTGTGTGTGTGTGTGTGTGTGTGTGTGTGTGTGTGTGTGTGTGTGTGTGTGTGTGTGTGTGTGTGTGTGTGTGTGTGTGTGTGTGCGTGTGTGCGTGTGCGCGTGTGCGCGTGTGCGCGTGTGCGCAACATGCACCGAACAGCTAGGATGCAAGATTTGCCTGAACCGGTGCACACCACGGCGCCGTGCATAAAGGCGGACGAGGAGGCGTGCAGTTCTCTCTTCCTGTAAGAACGCCCTCCCTCTTCTGTTAACGGGTAGCCTTAAAGGGCCGTGTTTCTGAGGAGGCGACGGCGTCGAAAGCGTTGACCGTGAGCGAAAAATCAACGTGGGCGAAAAATCCAACCCCGGGGTCATGTCGAGGCGCTGCCCCAGCAATGGCGTGCGAGCAGAAGCGGAAAGTTTCCACCGCTAGCAGGCGCCATCTGTGACTTAAAGCGTGATAAGATAATGCGATGCAAACGGGGCCGATAAAGCTAACGTGTTCTACACCAAGCTGAACCGCACTCCAAATTTTTGCCTGCCTCCCCCTTCGAAATCTATTACAGCGCGGTAGCCATTCGGAATTTTCGATAGAGGACGTCAAGGAAAAGTTGCAGGGATACCTAATTTTTATGTATTGATAAGACCAGAAAGCGTCTCTCTCTCTCTCTCTCTCTCTCTCTCTCTCTCTCTCTCTCTCTCTCTCTCTCTCTCTCTCTCTCTCTCTCTCTCTCTCTCTCTCTCTCTCTCTCTCGCGCGCGCTAACTTTGTTGACGAGTCTTCTGCCGATGTCGAAATCGGTCTCACCGGTCTCACCGTACTCACTGAAGCCACTTGTTGCAGAATCACTGATCATGCTGGTGCGACACTACCTCGAGGGAAGCTACAAGCCAAATGAAACTGCGGCTGAGACTGATTCCTTTGTATACGCTGCGTCAGTGGGCACGTGTTGTGTTTTAATTTCGATGCACACGCAATGGAACACATCGCGGGAAATGGGAATTGAATCATGCGCCGGGGAAAGCACAGCCCTCGTCACCAAGTTTGGCAAGCGGATGGATGAATGTATGGATGGATGGAGAGAGAGAATATTTTATTAAATATATGCACGCGGCTTGCTCACATTCCAGAGGACCTCTGGTGACTTCTTGAAGCCGCTGCCTGATGTACACCGCCAGTTGCGTTTGTTCTCCGGTAGTGCTTGTTGCTGTCAGCCATCCTTTGTGCGACGAACTTCAGACAGTGATGGTTGGGCGCCTGCCCGGTTGGGGGGCCTTCGCGAAACACATTTATTGAGTCCTATGGGTTAGTGGTGGCCGCCAGTCGGTAGGCGATGGTGGCAGCCCTAGTGAGTGCTAAGACTTCTGCAGGTCCGAGCGACCCAGCGCACCCTTCCACTGCCAATCACTATTTACATACGGGAAGGGATCTTGTGGACCCACATAAAGTAAACCAATGTGGCCGGTAGCTACGAAGGAGGCAAGGATACTGAGCGGGATATTCGCCTCGAGATTCGCGATCGCTGCGCCGCCTGCCGCCGCTTCTCCGCGGCGTTTGCGGGATTAGCGCTGCGTGGCTGATAGGTGGTCATGCGATGTTTTGGTTCTCCTTCGCTTCCCTTTGCCTTTCCGCGTACTAAACAACTTGTTATGGTGACGTCTGTAAGCTAACTGCACGTTTAGGGCACTTAAAACAAACAGCTGTGTCTTGGTAGAGCGCTCTAACGCCAACAAGAGCTACCCGGGGAGGCGGTTCTGCGCGCTTCTTGGCGGCTCTTGCGGGCGTCGGCGACGGTAGCAGCATATCACCGCTGTCACCTTCGAACACGTCAGCACAAGTGAATTCTATTTATTGTCGCCTCGTTTAGACCTGATATTGCCACTGTAAAATGTTGGTTCGATTTGCAGCGCAGATAACAAATGCGGCTTTGCTTCGAATATGTGCGTCGTAGAAAAATATGTTTCGTGGATGTGATAACCCAATAGCTGACAAGAACTTGTGCATTTTATGGGAATATAAGCCACGCGAAAATGTTAAGTACACTCAAAGGCTGTGCATTGTCAGATATGTGCCCACTCATGCCTTATAGTAAGAACCAAGGTATATGTTAATGAAACCACGGGAAAATTTATGGTCTGCAAGTCAGGAAGAAGTAGAATAGTCGTACGGGAATGAAAAAAAAAAAAAAAAACCGAATTCAGCTTCTGAAATGCTAAAGACGTTTGTTTGAGCAAGGTAGTATTCACCAGACCAAGTATGTGCGAAATGCACTGATATTTCGCTAGATATGGGGGGGGGGGGGGGGGAGGAGGACGCTCAACTGTCGTTTACAAATGCGGAGCAAAATCAACGAATGAACGTTTTAGTAATCACACCCACAAGCTGCGTGTTCACTTTTCGTCTGTTTTTCGCCTTCAACGAACGGCTGATCACTCGGCGGACGCATTTTTTGAAGAATACAGGATAGGTAGTTCACAAGCGATACGAGGTGTCGTTGGAAGAGTTGACTGATTGATTGCAGGGTTTAACGCGCCGACGCAACGGAGACGATGAGACACGCCGTAGTGGAGGTCTCCGGATTAATTTTGACCACCTAGAGATCCTTGACGTGCGCCGAAATCTCGTACACACGGGCTCGTTGGAAGAGTGTCGTATCTGATAAGGGTCTCTGATTTGGTTTATGCTAGATTCTGCAGTCTCCCTGTGTCATATGACGATGTTTCGATGAAGAGTTTGGTCACGGACGCGGCTTACTCTATAAGCCCATCTTCGCGCTTCTCGTGGAGGATAAATGTAAAAGATGAATCTTTGCGAGCGCTCACCTCGGTACAAGACGACCTAGCATTAAATTTCTCGTCGTGTGCTGACTCCGGAGTGTAATTTTGCACTATCCATCGTACTTCTTTGGTACAATGTTTGTGAAATTTAGGCCGAATGGGCTTGTTCATGCTACTGATCAATATCTGATATGTGATATTGGCAGGCGTAACTTGCGTGCTGTCAGGTATGAGTGCTCCGCTGGATTTTGTAAGTGCACAAAGTCGATTTACATCATAGTGTGTATGGACGCAACATGACCACTGGAGGAAACACTGCTTACGGAGACGCTGCCACTAAATTTCAGGGCAGCGGAATTGCAATCAGCTGCATGCAAATGCTGGCTCCGGGACGCCGGCCTGTGACACACGCCGGGAGCTCATATAGATCTCACTAAGATCGCGCCATAAACGTTTATCCTTACGTGAACACACCACGCTTGCAAACAGAGTGCCTACTCCACGTTATTCGGTATTTCGAACGCGGAAAAACGGTAAATCGCTGTCTTGAACGAGCCCCAAAAGCAACGGCGACAGGGGGGAGCGGGCCGGGGACTCCCGCGCCTGCTTTCGAAACGGGCCGCTAGAGGGATTTCAGTGGCGCCCCTACAGGCCGCGCTCGAGGCGTATAGGTATGAGGTCCCGGCAAATGAGGGTATTGGCTTACACGAGACGCCAGAGAGAGGCGTTCATGATAGTTGGTGAGCCTTGGATGCGCGCAGTGTAATGGCGGCGGGCGAGGCGGTAATTATTGCCCGACAATGTAGTGATAGGTGATTAGTCGGTCCCTCGTGGATCGGGCACCATGGTAGGAGGTGAGACTAGCCCCGGCCCGGATAGTAAGTCCTCGTGCCACATTATGGGCTACCTAGTTTCCTCCCGGACCAGTTGTGCACCGGGGTACAAATTAGTTCGACCGGAGAGGTCGTGGAATTTTTGAAAAGGATTGTGGACGCCGCAAGGGGAATCGACCCACTATTGCACTATTGCAGCCTCCTCCGCCGCCGCTGGGAGGTGGTAAGCACGGTGAGAAGTTCAGCGGCGTCTCTCAGGTCGCACGCGCAGTTGGCCGTCCATGAAGGGTATCACTACGGATCGTCGTTGCGCAAACCACGACGTTGGCACAGGAGCGGACTGCCGCTCCTCACGCAGGTATATGGTGTTCATACATTTACTGTATGGCGTTATGGGGGCTATGAAGACAAATGCAACTGCGTTCAGTTTTAAAGAACTAGTTTTAAGCAACTCACTCAGCTCCATTTCTGCTACGAAAGGCTTTTTTAAAGACGATAGTCTTTCTTGGGCTGCTTAAACCCGGAAATTTTGGTCTGTCTGGATGCCTGCCTATATATCTTTCCTCGATTCAGCCATCCGACTGAAAGTTAAAAAAAATTCTTGAACAAGTAATTAAAGAGGCAAAACCCTCCCAAACTTTATAATTAATCTGGTACCGTACTTCAGCCTTGTCAACTTTGTTTAGCAAACATAAACCGCAAGGCATATATGAGGCAAACTATCGATACATAACTGGTACTAGCAGTGTTCTTTTATTTGAAAGTAAATCTGAGCTCGAATTTTCAAATTAAAGCAACGCTTTGAAATCCTTTTTATCCATAATATAAAAAGGGCTCGCGCCCAAGCCTACAACCCTAGGCGGCATTCCAAGCGTGGCCTCCGCGATCGGCTACCGGCGGCGCGCCGCCGGCAGCAAATTGCGGAGGCCACGTTCCAAGCCGAACAGTAACGGTAGGTTCAGATAGGTGGCGCAAGAGCAGTGCGAGCATGGAGAACGGCGACCCCAACGTTTATAAACGTTGGGTCAGACCACGGTGTGGGTCAGACTCGTTCGTCCGCGTAGCCAGCGCGCGGAACAGTGGTGCCATCTCTAGGGGGCGCCGACGAACAAGCGGAGCGCCGGACGGGTTTCAGCGCAACGCGTCTCTCCCCGAAGGGCGCGCCGGCTCGGGATCGCGGGTCGCCTGGTCTGACCGGAGGTCCGGTCTGGGTTGCACCGGCGCAACAATGCGGCGGTGGCAGTGGCTGTATCTCAGGTGGGAACTGTTGTTTGTCGCGCGCCGTGAGTGCCTGCCTCCCGTTCGCGATCACAACCAGGACGGCGTGATTCGTGAACGCCGTCGAGCTTTGTGCTCGCGTGCTTTTGTAGTTCCAAAATAAACGGCTTTGCTTCGGCACTACTGTCTGCTGTGTTCTCGTATCGGCGAACCTCGCTGGACTGCCGTAGGTGTGGGAGCCCCCGTGGTTGACACCCCGGGAGATAGCGTAGTGGCCTACGCCGGTGTACTGGCTAGGTCGCCCCAAGAACCCCATATATATTTCACAGACTTGAGCAAACATGCACCATCTTTGTCGCGGGAAGAGCCAGACGGGAGGTGAAGAGCGTGCGAGAGAAGATAGGAGTTAGCGGGCCATGGGCGCAAGAAGACTGTCGTCATTGCACGATATTTGCAACAAAGGGAGCAGATACGCGGCCAATTTATTTTTTTTTTCCCCAAAACGCCTATTTAGGATCTTTAAAGTTTTGCCGTGCAATGACGCAGTGGGGGCAGGAGTGACGCAACAGAGGCCAGTACTAAAACATTTTTTGCCACTGTTTTATTGCACGTTCGCGGTTCAAGTGATGTGATTAAACTGATCTTTCATCTTGAAAACAGGCGCGGAAGACGTTGACTGAGAAAAGAAATACACAGGACGACGCTCTACTAGCAACTGGCAACATTTATTAAGAAACAAAAATATATAGGGCGACCAACCGACATAATCCAACTGATTAAGACTTATACAGACATTATCAGTAAAAATCACCCCAGACATAAAAAATGCAACCTATAATATGTTATCACCGCACGTGTCGTCCCAGAAACGCCAACTCTGCGTCTTGCAGACTGACTGAAGGATGACTCACGCACATTGACCCCTCCCGGCTGATATTCCAAGCTTCCATAATCTCCCTTTGTATTCTGCCCCTGTGCCTAAACAACACGGTTGTTTTTTTTCGAAAATGGGCGTATCAATGTGTCTGCCAACGGCAGAGCATATCTGGCCTACTTAAAACTGTTAAACTGAGCCAGAGTCTCAATTACAATCGCACAGTCATGTTTCTCGGTTCTGGCTGTGGTCGGCTGCCGCCAATCGCACAAACAGGATTTTGTGACGTCATAGAGAAGTCGAAAAGTGGCTGGGGAGGGAGACGCCACTGCTTCGTACGTTTTCTTTAATATCTCGATTATTCGTTTGAAGTTTTCTATAAAATTAGTATCGTTGTTATTGGAACAGAGCAGTCTTTTCAACGAACCAAAGTTGTATTATATCTTAATGGCCCCTCTTCAAAAAATTTTCACGAGGAAACCGCTTCTCTATTCGCGCTCAAATGGGCAATGGTAATGCTCCGAAGTGACCTACCTGGTGGGCGGCGGCTTCCCCTGCACTACATGTGCGGCGCAGGTGAAGCTAGGGCGGCATTCGCACCGATCGGTTCGCAGAGGGCTTAATGGGGCACTGAAGCTAGTTTGTCGAAATCGTAAGGCGCATTGAGTAGTTTAGCGCATACAATCTATAATAACATTATAGATTGTATGCGCTAATCTATAATAACATTATTTAGCGCAAATGTAGCACCTTTAGTTCTGCAATCAGCGAAAAAAGGACATGCGCCGTTCGCGAACGCCGCACCAACTACCACAATGACGTCACATTCATTTTTATAGTGTTTTTCATGGTATCTCTGCCTTCAAATAATTTCCTCTCTTCAATTTCGTGGTTAATATAGACATTTAAAGCGAAGCTTTGTACCTATACCAGCCAAGGGTTCTGTCGCGACCTTCGGCGTCAACAGAAAACTCCCGCGAACAAATAAATAAAAGAAATTACTGGCACCGCCAGGAATCGAACCAGTACCGAATAGAGAAACGGAGCGAGAGCCCGTTGTCTTACCAAGTGAGCTACGAGCGCACGCGAAGGCGGGGGAGACAGACGGTGTACTCACCGAGAACAGCTGCGGGTTTACCCCCTGCGTTCTCGTTGAATGCCACGTGATAGCGTCACGCGGCCTCTCGCGCCGCTGTGCGCTGCGCCCACGGCACGTGTAGTGGCCGTGTGCGCACCTTGCGCATGCGCTAGGAATTAGTAAAAAGCGGCTGCGAGTCGAGAAGCCAGTAGAGCGTCGGGCGTTGCAATATGCGTGGGAGACGACGTTCGCAATGACGTCCAGACGAGCACGCTCTAAACTTCGGACCAAGACATCAGAGAGTTTTAGCAGTGCGTCCGTTCCGTCGTGTACGTAGTTACCGTGTTGACCGGGACCCGTCTGGGCACTTGGGCATTCGTCGCGGTAGGGGGGATTAGTTCCGCGGGCGTGCCTTCGCCATGTCCGCTCCTCCTCGCTCTTCCGCGGGCGCAGGCGCAGACGGGCCCCGGTAAACCCGGTAACAACGTAACCTACGGAACAGACGGACTACGGCGACGTGTGCGCCGTGACTACACTAAAGATGGCATCGCCAGTTGTTACACTGTCTACATAGCGCCAAACACACCCAAGGCCCACATCGAACGTTTCATCTGAACGCGCTGTGCCTTCACTACCGATGACCACGCTACGCCCATGATCGTCGTCGGTGACTTTAACGTCGACATTGCGAAACCGCAAAACCAGTGGTTCGCTCATTTCGTCCTCGAAGAGTTTGGACTCGTGTACGACATCGATACCAAACAACCGACTACCATCCGTGGAACGTGCATGCATTGACTTATCGTTCACAAAGAATATAACTTCGGTAAAAACGCAAAGTCTGAGTGAGTATCACACCGATCATAAGGCCGTTCTGAACGTCGAGCTGAAGCGAAATAATATAGAGCGTGTTACAGGTACAGTGTAACGTGTGATTAACGCAAGAGGGCCATAGTCACCCGTGGTGGTGTACAAAGCTTCGCTTCCCAACCACCTCCACAGGGTGGATTGGCGCGCACTTTTTTTTTTGTTCGCGCACATGATAGGCAGATTAGAAATGCCAGTAATCCTTCAAGTTTAGTCCTGCATACTTAAACACGTAACGACCGAAGAAGTAAGGAAGGCTTTGAAAGAAATGAAAGGGGGCAAAGCACCTGGTGAGGATCAGATAACAGCAGACCTCTTGAAGGATGGCGGAGAAATTGTCCTTCAAAAACTGGCAAACCTGTATACGCAATGCCTAATGACCGCAATGGTACCGGAATCTTGGAAGAACGCGAACATCATCCTAATTCATAAGAAAGGCGACATGAAGGACTTGAAAAATTACAGGCCGATCAGCTTACTGTCAGTCGTCTACAAGGTATTTACCAAGGTAATCGCTAACCGAATTTCTGCAACCTTAGATTTCAGTCAACCTAAAGAACAAGCAGGGTTCCGTAAAGGTTATTCAACAATAGACCATATTCACACGATCAATCAGGTGATAGAGAAGTGCGCTGAGTATACTGAACCCCTATATATAGCCTTCATAGATTATGAGAAAGCATTTGACTCGGTCGAAACCCTAGCAGTCATTCAGGCATTACGGAACCAGGGGGTAGATGAGCATTATGTAAGAATACTAGAGGATATCTACAATGGGTCTACAGCTACGATCATCCTCCATAGGGAGAGCAGTAAAATACCTATAAGAAAGGGTGTCAGACAAGGAGACACAATCTCTCCAATGCTATTCACAGCATGTTTACAAGAAGTATTCAGAACGTTGGATTGGGAACAGGTGGGAGCAAGGGTTAATGGAGAATACCTCAGTAACCTCAGATTTGCTGATGACGTTGCCTTGCTAAGTAACTCGGGGGACGAATTGCAAAGCATGCTTTCCGCACTGGGCGAACAGAGTAGAACCGTGGGCCTGAAAATTAATATGCAGAAAACTAAAGTAATGATCAATAACCTCGGGAAAGCACAGCGGTTTGAGATAGGTGGCGAGGCAGTGGAAGTGGTAAGCGAATATATCTACTTAGGCCAAGTTGTGACCCCAGATCCCAACCATGAGGCAGAGATAATTAGAAGGATCAGAATGGGGTGGGGAGCATATGGCAGACATTCTCAGATAATGAATAGCAGCCTTCCATTGTCGCTGAAGAAGAAAGTGTATGACAGCTGCATCTTACCGGTACTCACCTACGGGGCAGAAACTTGGAGGCTCACTAAGAGGGTTCAACTTAAATTGAGAACGACTCAGCGGGCAATGGAGCGGAAAATGATAGGTGTAACATTAAGGGACAAGAAGAGAGCGGAGTGGGTCAGGGAGCAAACTGGTGTTAAAGACATATTAGTAGAAATTAAGAAGAAGAAATGGACGTGGGCAGGGCATGTAATGCGAAGGCAAGATAACCGCTGGTCATTAAGGGTAACAGAGTGGATCCCTAGAGAAGGCAAGCGTTGCAGGGGGTGGCAGAAAGTTAGATGGGCCGATGAGATCAAGAAGTTTGCGGGGATAAATTGGTCACAGTTGGCACAGGACCGAGGCAATTGGAGAATAATGGGAGAGGCCTTTGCCCTGTAGTGGGCGTAGATAGGCTGATGATGATGATGACTTAAACACTGTGTCGTGATAGCTGGCGTCAGAAAAACGGCGGGAAGGAAGGCACGGAGGAAGCGCCAATTTCGAATGTACTTTTCTTGTTTAATAAGTGCGCGCAAATAGGCCTTGAAAATTCAAAACATGATTTACGCATTCTTAACCTGGCAAGTTATAATGAATGACGTTTACAACTCACTTCACTGTCCCTTCAACTACCTCGGGGCGAGCTCGTTCTCAACGTGAAATCTATATACCGAACAAGATAATGTTGTCGAGTTGCGCCAGTCAGTCATACTGTTTGGTCAGGGCTGTTTGCGTTTATTTGAAGCTCCACCATTGAGACTGACTACATGCACCTGGCGCGACTGTTCACTTCAACCTCATATTTATTTATTTTTTTTCTTCCTCAAGGGTCCCTAACAGAAGGGACATTACATGAGGGGTGGGTAT
Source organism: Haemaphysalis longicornis (assembly GCF_048455015.1). Classification (NCBI taxonomy): domain Eukaryota; kingdom Metazoa; phylum Arthropoda; class Arachnida; order Ixodida; family Ixodidae; genus Haemaphysalis; species Haemaphysalis longicornis. The sequence goes on from NW_027526295.1 coordinate 252,334,830, forward strand.
ACAAGGCATTGGTAAAGGCAAAATGGGATGTGCAACACAATAAAACAACAAACAATTTTAGGATATAGCTGAAGCGGCAGAAACAGACAACAACAACAAAAAAGATAGGAGGGGGGAACAGGTACAGTTGTTTGTGGACTGTGGATGAAAACAATTTGCAGTGGCAAAAGATATCACCCAAAAGGTACAAAACATTGTCAAGTACAATATATATATATATACACATATACACATATGTACTTACATATACACATATACATACAAATATATACACGCCGTACGAAGAAAATGACACCAGGAACCATTATGCAAGAAATATCATGTGAGGTCACACGAAAAAAGAAAAAGTTGAGCACGTTAGAAAGTTACCAGGCAATTTATTACGGTTCAATGATCGTCGTCAGGACAGTTTTAAAGGCTTCTGCATCCTGAATGCTAACAATGGTATCTGGTAGGGCGTTCCATTCCTTAGCTGTGCGAATAAAGAAAGATTCTGCAAATGTGGTAGTTTTGGGGCGAGGGTAATGAACTTGCATAGTGTTGCAACAACGATCAGAGAAATGGGGGCGTTGGGTGACGTAAATGCTCGATGGGGATGCGTGATAGAATTTGTGGAATAATGCGAGTCGCGCAGTTTTTCGGCGGTGACTAAGAGGAATGAGTGCGGCACGTTTCTTTAAGTCTGTTACACTGGTGAACGATGAGTAATCGGAAAAGGCGAATCTGGCAGCGCGGTTTTGGATGGCTTCTAGGTTTTGGATGAGGTAATTCTGGTGTGGGTCCCAAACTGCTGCGGCGTACTCCAGTTTGGGGCGTATTATTGTGGTGAAAGCTAATATTTTTAAGTGGCTGGGAGCAAACTTCAGGGTTCGTTGAATATAACCTAAAGATCTACTAGCTGTTGAAATGACGTGATTAATGTGGAGGGTCCAAGATAGGTCACTTGAGATTTGTATTCCAAGGTATTTATAAGAGGTAGTCGATTGTAGAAAACTGTTATGTAGGGCGTAGTTGTACAAAAACGGATTAGTACGTCTGTGAAAAGACACTGATCTACATTTAGAAATGTTTAAGCTCATCTGCCACTTGTGGCACCAATTTTGAACGGCTGTTAGGTCTGCTTGTAAAGTTACTTGATCTTCATGACTAGCGATTGTTGCGTAAATAACGCAACGGGACACTGTTGTCGGGACACTGTTGTCGTCACCTCCTACAAGGCTTTCAACGGCCAAGGTGCGCGATGTGCCGCCCAGTGGATCGACGTGCTCTGCGTGCAGTGACATGTTTAACAGTGTGCGCAGTCATCGTCCCTCCCCCGCCCCTTATGACCTCGTTCTTCTCGGCCACGTCCTCGTTCTCGGGCTGGTACGGCCCGCGGTTAATTTAAAAAGAGCCATCTTTGTCTCACCAAGCCAGCCTAGAAGGCTGGCTGCGCAAGGGTGGTGAGAGAAGTAAGGGTTACTTCCCATTTCTAAAGAACTCACAGTAGCAGAGAATGATTATGAATCTTATATGTACTCGTAAACCCACTCTCCCCTGGGATCCGCTCCCGACAAGGTGCAGATGGCCGACAATGTCCCGCATTGAGGGAAGGATGATGGTTTCTCTCTTCACTCTGCCTTACCCCCGTCCAGCAAAAGGAAGGGGGCTACGGCGGCAATGCCCTTCAAAAGAAACAAGCCGGGTGTCAATGCATCATCTGCGCAAAAGCGATACCGCCCCATTTCTGCTCTTTACGCCCGACAGGATCGTGCACTTTTGATTTACGCCACGCGTTAGTGAGGGACGAGTTATCATGACGATGACAGTGCACGTACGAACGGACAAATTCTTGCTTGAAGCCAAGTCACACATCATAGTCAAGATTAAATCACTGCTTTAGAGTACAGTAACGCAAATAACAGACGGAATCGTGTCAGCGGCGAAAAGCTCGCACATCAACATGAAACCAAAAGCAAGATCTCTCCCAGTCAAAGGTCCCGTGAAGAGGGTTCTGGTCGATCAACCCGCGAAGTCCGCAAAGCTAACAGTCACATGAAGGAAAGGCGGGCGCGGAGAGGCCGAGAAAACAAAAGACGGGAAGGATATATAACGGTGAGGAAGAAGCAACGAAAGTGCCCGGAGAACACTCAGCGGGAGCGGCAGTAAGGAGGCTGAGAGGGCCATATGTAAAGAGTCCGGACGCTTCGCTTTTTAACTCCGCGTCTCCGAGGAGGAGATCTCATTCTCCTTCGCGCAGCTGGACCAGGCTGGCGCCTCGTACATAGGAGGAGGAAGCAGCCGTCATCATAGCAGCCGGGCTCGCGTGGCGATGCCGTAAGGTGTTGCCGGAAGGGGGGCTGCGAGGCGAGCCACCCAAGCGTCTCCGGCGCGGCCTCTTGGAGCGAGCGGGGTGGACTACGGACGTCGGCTGCTCGTGGTCGCACCAGGAAGCCCGTCGCGGTGGCCGAGCAGCCGGCCACCCCGCACTCCTGCAGGCGCTACACGCACGCGCGTTGAGCTACTGCCGCCGCCGGTTGCGGTGCTGCAAGCGAAAAAGGACAAAGATAGATGGAGGGGGAGGAGGCAATCACGCAACAATGAGCGTGCGACTGCACTACGTAAGCTAAGAAGGAGTTAACGTTGGTATTTTAGTGGTACGAAGCGGCTACGGCTTGGTGGCTTGGAAGGCCGCAGTTATGCTCAACAAATCGCCATTTTTTTTTTTTTCATGTCACTCCGCTCGAACTGCAGGTGTACCATCACTCTACATTTGGTTCCCTTATCATCGCCACTCACGCCGGTTTTCTCTCGGGCGCCCGTCGCAACAGTTGAATCGGCTGCTTCCGAACTCGGGGAACGAGCACCTAACATTTTTGTTTGTTTATTAGGCGCGGAGTACCTTAGGGCTGCACAGTGTCCGTCTGCGTCCATGCGCATAGCATTTACAACCGCAAAAAATCACACACGCACCGGCGGGATTCGAGCTTGTGTCAGGTCGACCAAACCGACTTAGCGTCAGTCGTCTTGCCAATTGGGCTACTACCGAAGGGCTTATTCCCTTGCCTGTAACGGTGCGGAGTACCTTAGGACCTCCCAATGTCCGTCCGCGTCCATCCGTGCGCACACCACCATCAAGCGAAAATCAAGCGAAATGCGATTTGAGCCATGAGTTGCAGTTTCAGTTAGGGAATAATCAAGGTGCAACTCACGGCTCAAAACGAATGACGCAACTTGGATGTCATTTCGAGTCCCCGTACTCCGCACCCTCGCCATCATCCATGGAGTGGAGATGCTGCCATTTTTTTTTGTTTATTTATTCGTTTGTTTTGGGTTCAGTCTAGTTGGCAAAAAATATCCAGCGGGCCGCTGATTACCCGGACTGAAGTTCAGCAGACAACACCCAAGGATAGGCATATTCGAGTGTAGACGCTTCAGTCTGGTGCAATATTGCCAAAACCGTGAAGTTTGCGCTCAAGGCCACCACGCATGCCAATAGCACGTATCACCCACCTCGGCAGCCCTCAGTCATGAACTATATCACGTGACTCTTCCCTTCTGATCAACGTAATGGATGAGCGGCACCACGAATAGCATTTAAACGGCGATCCAACTTAATCTGGCGCTTCTTTGGCTTCTCCTTTGCCTTATCCTCCAACGAAGCTTTTCACCAAATGACCCACGTGCATGATGATCCTTTGACGTTCTGATTTCCTTAGAACTCTTCGCAACTGAAAGAGGATTCGCAAAAGCAGTGTAGGCAAATCCATACCAGCTCCTCAGCGTCACGCGTGCACACCTCTATACAGTTATCCCATTGGCTCAGATATTCCATCAGAATTTTCAGAAGCTGCTATTTCTCTTCCTGTAATTCCGCTTCCCCTTCTCAACATACAAAAGACTACAATAATAACAACTTGGCCTTGCATCCATTCAAAGCAAATTCGTGTGTCCCAGAGAACACCTCACCGTGAGTATACCTCAATAAATGTTCCAAGAAAGTGCAGTCAGCTGTTTTCATTCGAACGAATCGGGAAATGCTCTTTACACCCGTCATATCGACACCTCTGTCTAGTATGCCGACTAGGATAGACTTGATCTTGAAGAGGAGAATTTCATATCATGTCACAAAAATGATGCATGTCTGGCTCCGGCAAAAATTACGCCCATCTTCCCGCGAGGGAACCTTGATGTGATGCGACGCATCAGGGGGGAGCGTTTGGACTGACGCTGGTATTGGATTGCGTCAGTTCAATTGCTGAAGGGACTGTCGCTTCCATCACGTCGTCATCGGAAGATCTTGCACGGAGGTATCGTCAAGCAAAGTCAAGTCAAGTGCGAGAGCGAGCGCTGGTCTGATCCGGCGCCGTGCGCTCCCCCGCTTATATTCCCGCTTTTGAAAGGAGATGAGCCGGGGGGGGGGGGGGGGGGGGGGGGGGGGGGGGGGGGGGACAGTCGCGCGCATGCGCACACATGCGCACACATGCGCGCACCCAGAGCAGCGAAGCGCACACGCGCAACTGTTATGATAATGAGACGGAGTGAGAGTGTTGCGCACAGCTGTCGGAGAAAAGAACGGAGGAGAGTTGCGCATGTGCAGTGAGCGTGCGGACAACGCCGCGACGACGCAGGAGGGACATGCCTCAGAGCAAGCGATGCGTCGCATCTAAAAAAAGTCTGTTCATGCATACGTCACGAGGTCCCTGCGACTGCATTTCCGCCCCTCGATATCTGTAACCTATGATGATGATGATGATGATTAGAGGCCCTCCCTTTGTATCGGGACGTCGGTTGTCACCAGCCAACTTGCCTGTGTTGTTAATGGGTTATCCCCCCTCCACCCCCCGGTTTTAAACTGCCATCGCCCCCCCCCCCCCTTCCTGCTCTTGCACACCTGCTTACCTCCCCCTTTCTGCTCTAAATTCTAATTCGGTATATTTCCTCTCTTTCCTACTTTTCTTCCACCACCCCTCCAGACGCTTCTTCGTTACCTCTATGGCCTTGAAGTTGAGGCTCCCCGTCACACCAAGTCCCAAAGCCGCCGTCAACGCCGTTTCCCCATCGTCCCGCCGTGGTCGTATCTCGGCGCAGTATATGACGATATGCAGTACGGTTTCCCGATGCCAGCCGCAGCATACACAAGTTTCGTCCTGTTGCCTGTAAGTTAGCCGTGTATGCCCGTGTTCTCAGGCACCCCGCCCGTGCTTCAAAGAGCAATGCACTGCCTCGCGTATTGCCATAGAAACCCTCCTTCCTGATTTTCATTTTTTCTGGTCTATAAGTTTCCAGGTTTTTTTTTTTTTTCCTTCATTCGTTGTGCAGAAACCGTCGTCTCTGCGGCTTTTACCAGCTTTTTAGCTGTTGTGCATACTCCCCCTTCCCCTACCAAATTTCCGTACCGCTTGATCAGCTGTCTGGTCTAATAGTGACCAAAAGCAGAGCAAACTTTTGACGAAGTTCGGCTGCTGTCCAAGCTCTTTATGATTCTCGCCTATGCCGACATAAATGTGAAAGCATTATGTGCCCTATGAGTGAAAAAAGTCCGTCGTCGTTATTGACCCGCAGTCGAACACTCACGTTACGTCAAGCAAATAAATAAATAAAAAAACTGGCACGCGCGGCAACAGGCAAGTGACTACGCGGAATACGGCTTTCAGAGTACTTCAGATAAGAATGAAATGTTGCCATCAGAAAAAAAAAAAAAAAACCAGTGCGCCCCTCGTGGCTTATATAGCGCACCAGGGAAAGCCGAAATGCTTTCGCATGCAAAGCACGTAGGCAGGCGTAAGTGCCTAGAGGAACATTTGTATAAATTCAGACGGAGTTACTAGAATAGTGCAACTTTTTATTCAGGAAAGAAGACGAACGGTCTGAGTGAAAATGGGGTTCGACAAATACGTCACATGGTTGACAAACATGTCATCCATGTTCGACAAACACGTCACATGGAGAGATGGATAGTTCCGACGCCACACGCTTACTATGTTCAACAATCTTTACGGTACACATTGCCTGTTCTGCTAAACAAGCTAGTTAAAGAAAACGTTGATCCTATATGTAATGCAAACCTTAACATTAGATGGTTTTGTGAGCACAAGTTGTGAACTTTGTACTTTTTTGTGTTGTTGTTGTTGTTGTTGTTGATGTTGTAGTTGTTGTTTATGGGGTTGTTGTTGTTGTTGTTGTGTGTTTTTTGAAGTGAAAGAACCTCACTTTCTGTGTTATTGCATGAAGTGGTAGTATGCAATATATTTTTGAAATTGTACGTGTAACCTAAGCTCTCTCCGCTAAGCTGTCAACGAAAAGTGGGTCGGGGCCCCGTCAAGCTGTTCAAACAGTTTTTTGTCTCACCTCCTCCTGTAAAAAAGGAAATAAAGATGGAATGAATGAATGAATGAATGAATGAGTAGAGTTTAGGGTGAGATGTGGGGTCAGTCCTGGTGTGTGTGTGCGCGCACTTCATTAGTCGAAAAACCACTGAGTGTTGCGGGATTCAGGGCAGGACTAGTTCACGAACGACGCCGTGAGGGAAGACGGCTAGACCTGGAGACAAGTTCGTGAGGAGGAAATTTTTGTTTATAATAGTTATCACATTCTGTGTTGTGACCACTTCACTCCAGAGAGGAATTAACAACGAATTTTTCTGGCTTGCTACTTGCACTAATAAAACTCGCATATGAATTTACCTTTATCCACGCCTCGCGCGGACTCCTGCTCGTTTGTTTTAATATACGCAACGAGAGGGAAACCTCCAGTGGCCACCATCGAAATCAAGTTCTCCATTGGCAGTACAGAAACTGTCGTGTTTTTTGGGTGTGATTCGGCGAAACCTTATCTTCCTGCGCAGGGCAGCGCAGTTGAGCTGCAAACCCACTCGCCGAAGTCAGCAGTGCTCTTCTAACGGCGGGTAGACACGGTGGCTCGTCCATACAAAGTGTTTTTACAGAAAAAAAAAATTCCGTGCCATTCCCCTCTGCGAAGGTGGATGGCCAGCGGAGCAGTTTGTGGGCTATTGGTTGGCCACAGACGCCAGCTCAAACCGAGCCGGCCGTCACGCCGATGAAGCGTCCAGAGGGACTATGGGTAAAATTCACTCTGTAACCCACGATGTTGGAAAGACAGCTAGCAAAGACCGTGCTTGCACCGAGTTCCTTATCACTTATGAACACAAAGGCATGTTGTCGAAGGGAGAGGTTGTACCGCGTGCCGTAGTGAGGAGGGCTCGGAGAATGGCTTTTCTCCGTGGACGCACGCAGAACGGGATAGTTGGTTTATAACAGCTCCGCTGTAACACAGCAAAGTGCGCAGCACACGTTTGCTGTAAACAGAGAAAAGCAATGCGTTCACATTCGCATCAGTAGGAGTACATACTATGCGGAAGGTAGCCGTCGACCCAAGCTGCTTCCCACGGGTATACACACTCATCATCAAAAGGCACGGGCAGTGGGGCAGCCTTTTCTTATTTGCACGCAACGTGACAAGTGCACAAAGCGAGCAACACTCGGGGCTCAGCGGAGAAAGTGGGGCACGACATGCATTGAGAACCCAAGACGCGTATTACGTCTCCTGATTGTAGCTGCTCGAGTATGGTGGTTTCCAATTGGCCAGACGAGAGGCAGCGCGCCTATCCATCGTTCTAATCATGACAGCTCTTCGAGACCGGAAGCTATTTGCTCGGGCCAGGCGGCCGATTAATGCGCGGGGAGCGGTGTGTGCATGTATGCGAGGCGCGCCCCGAGCAGCCATTGCTCGGAAATGCTCATGCCGAATTCGCTCGCCTGGACGATGCGATTGGTTTCTCAGGTCCACTCAATTCAACTTTTCAGTGTTTGGGTGTTTGGCGCATTGAAGCTGCGCGTGGGCTACGACGCACACCGCGGGTTAATTTTTACCATCTGGGAATGTTTAACAGGCGCCAAAATCTCGACACAATGGCCTTTTCGTTTTTCGATTCCATCAGAAAAACGGCTGCTGCGGCGGGATTGAACCCGCGTCACTTGCCTCAGCAGCTCAAGTCTCTGCAGTTGGTTATTACCGTTGAGATGTTATAGACTGAGTCCTCCGTTCTTCCTTTTGCATTCGTAGGACGAGAAAAGCCGCTGCCCCCTCACTTCGAAACACCTTCTCCCTTTGGCCACCTGTTCGCCTCCAGCGCTTCATATATTAATTGCCCAAGTACAAGTGAGGAGCTTTTTTTTTTTCGAAAGGAGTCAAATCCGCCTTTCGAAAAAAAGCTCCTCAAATGTCTTTCAAGCAATGCAAGGGTTGTTAGAGGTTAAGCCGACTTTAAGGAGATCGTTGTAAGCTTGGTTTTTGTAAGCTGGCTTTCCCGAATTGTGTGCTGCACAGTGAAGGTTACTCAAAAAGAAAAAAAAAATCCCGGGCCATCTCCACTAACGTGAAACCTGGGGAGGGGCGAAGCATGCAGTGTATAAGTATTCTTGGCGCCTTGGCGCTTTTCTCAACTGGGATGAAACCGTTGGGGGGTACAGGCATACAGCTTTGCTGTAAAGGTCTCCTGTCTTTGAAGCACGAAGCTCTCTAGCGCGAGGCGTAAACGAGTATCCAGGTGTTTTAGTACCGTGACTGCATGAAACGATGATTACGACGACGATATGAGACGCCAACAGCCACAGCCCCGAAGGGGCTTCGCCCCTAAAAAAAAAGGCCAGCTCCCCGCGAAGGCGGCGGACGGAGACTACCGACGGGGATCGGGCCGCGGTCGCCAAGCGTAAGCGCGATGCCCGTCGGGACCCCGAATGCCACGAGGCGGCAAAAACGCAAGACGCCGGCGTGGCTGCAATCCGGAAAAACGATTCCCTGACGCGATGGCGTGGTTCGGGCGGAAATTTGTGGTGGCCAACCAATAATCTACAAACATCTCCGCTGGTCATCCACCTTCATAGAGTGGAACCACACTGAATTTGTAAGGTCTATTACGGCGAGAAAAAAAAAAAAAAAAAACAATGAAATATTTAAGAGATGGGTCCTTTTTATAGTTAGGTAATTCGTAGTAGTCAGTGGTTTAATCCCCCCACCGACACACGCAGAGAAATTCCGTGCATTCCCCTCTGTGGTGAAGGTGGATGACCAGCGGAGCTGTTTGTGCACGTTGTTCGTTGGCCACAAACTCTTGTTCAAACGGCCTCGTCGAGCCGGGGAAGCTTTCAGTGGGATTGTAGTCACGCCGATGTTTTGCGTTTTCTGTCTCGCGGTATTCGGGGTCCCGACGGGCATCGCACTTACGCTTGGGTCAATGCCCTATCCTCGTCGGTGGTCTCCTCCCGCCGCGTTTGTGGAGAGTTGGCCTATCTTTTTCTTTTAAATACGACATTCTTTCTTGGGCTACTCAAATGCGAAAATTTCGGTCTGTATGTCTCTCTGTCTGTCCATCGATTCAGCCACCCGGCCTGACTTGAAAGAATTCTTGAGCGAGACGTTTTTATAGGCAAAGCATTTTCAATCTAATACAGTCAAACCCGACTATAACGAACCCGCGGATAGAGCGAATTATTCTATATATCGAACAAAAATAAATCAGTTACGGAAATACACGCGAAACATATTCCTTATAACGAACTTAACATCTGATATGTCGAAATCGGCGTGCCTAGAATGGCCGCCAAAATGCATGGTCTGGGAGCGGCGATTGAGATGTTGATTGGCCGCGACCACTGAGCAAAGGCCGCGGCTGAGACATTGCTCCTCGTATGGAGAGACATGGCGCCCGACACTTTTGTAACTGTTTCCGACGCGCCGAACTCACGAGGGAACCCGTCCAGTCAGTGAGTCCGGACCAAAGCGGCAGCTCGCCAACCTTCCCGATGATGTGCCGAAAGGAGTGTCCTTCGAAGATTTCCTGAGTGTCGGCGACGACGTTGCCGTTACTGTAAGCCCCTAGGACGCGGGAACCGTCAGCACCCCCGTCGTAATGCTGATGAAAAGCACCGAGGAGGCAGAAGATGTCGCGAGTGAAAGCAGTCCGACGCTTAATGAAGTGCTTTCGGCAGTCGATTTCCTTCTCCAATATTTCTGGAATATTGAAGGACATGGACTCGAACTGGTGCAAAAAATGTCTCGTGTAAAGAATGCTGTGCTAGTTGACGCTGCCAAAACGAAAGGGAAAACAAAAATTACGCCCACCTCCCCTCGCGGGAACCCTGGTGTGATGCAACGCATCTCATGGGGGGTTCCATTGGCGTCTCCATCGTATTGATTACGCTTATAGCAGGGATTCTCACGCGAAGGGGAGGTGGGCGTAATTTTCCATTTTCACCATGCAATGCACATGCAGTACACGTATGCTCAGGAACCGTCGCATCAAGCAATCGTCGAGTACTGCGAGATAGTGCAAGCGTAACGCGGACGACCGTCGACTGAGACCGCCGGAGCGCGGCATGCCGCTTTATATTCACAGCGCCCGAAGGAGAAGAGAGCGCGGAGAGAGTACTGCCATAGCCTCCTTTAGTACTTTGAGAGAGTACTGCCGTAGCGGCGCAGCGCCGAGCGCAGCGCCGCCCACCGGCGCCTAGCAACGGAGTGAGAGAGCGCTGCGCCAACCCGCAGGTGTTTGGGAGAGAGTGTTCGCTATCGGAGAGAGGAGAGGAGGAGAGGCGCAGCTGTGCGGACAACGCCGGACAGACGCAGGAAGGACAGAGGGGCGCGCATGAGATGCGTTGCATCTAAAATCCCCGCTTTTTTTGGAAGTAGGCAGTTCAGACGTTAAGACTGAAAGTAGCTTTACTATTTGCAATAAATCGATTGTTTTGAGTACGGTAATGCCATACTTTATTTTGTTCGTTTCTGCATGCGGGGATGGCAAGGGCATTCCCGCGTATTGCGAACTCGTAACAATAAACTCGTTATAGGCGGGTTCGGCTATATCGAACTATATCGAACTAATCATGGCGCATATTGCAGTTCGCTATAACCGGGTTTGACTGTAAACCTAAAACTATGCTTCACATTTGTCATCGTTGTTCATCAAAAAGATGATATTAGGTTAACCTTAGGAAAAACGTTAGTGCATAACTGGTGTTTGCAGTGTTCTTTTAATTAAAAGTAGATGTGTGCTCGATCTTTGCGAGAGAAAATAAAAGAAAACGTGCTGAAAACAATCTTCCAACCACAAGTTAGAAATAAGGCTGGCGCCCGAGCCTCGCGCTCGTGGCTCGAGCGCTAAGTCCCAACAGTCCCAGCAGATGGCGCGCCAGCAGTGCGAACGCGGCAAGATTGACTTCTGCAAACCTCCAATAGGTGCACCGAGACAGGAGGGGAACGGTTTGAGAGGTGCGAGGTTGAGACAGGAGAGGCAGTAACGTGGCAGAGATGGCAGAAGGCTATCGTCTTTCGACCACATTTGCAGCTACGCGAAAGCAGACGCATGATTTTCGGGACTGTGACTGTCTTATGGGTGTGCTTGGCGAGCGACGTCCTGCTGGTGGGTCGCTTCGGCAAAGGTGTACTGGCGTCATTTCCGTGACGGATATGGCGTCGGTGAAATCTTGGTGTATCCCGGCATAAAACACTTTCGTGTTAAAATATAAAACACGAAAACGAACAACCCTAAGTATAACCAGAGTCCTTCAATGCTTTACTGGTCACGAAACTGCTCCGTAACTCAATGGGAGAGCTTCATATGCTGCGTTTGGCCGCCGCGCGGTGGCGCGGCGGCCACTGAGGTCACTCCTCGGGCGGCGTTGCGCTGGCTCGAACGGCGGAGTCACAGCGAGTTGTGTTTGTTTTGTGCGGGAAAAAAATGTAACGTGCATATCGCGCTCTTGTGATGCGACTTAAGTAGTGCAACGACGATGCCGAACATGTTTTGCGTCCTGGGATGTCGTTCCTTGTACAACGATGCCACAGAAAATGTTTCCTTGTTCTGTTGACCGAGGCAGCTGTGTGAGAAATGGAGGGGCGCCATTCCAAGGCAAGCAACGGGAGATTTCAGCTTCAATTATAAGTGTGCGACAGTGTGTGGAAATGCACTGTGTGTGAGAATGAAAAAAAGTAATGTACCCTTTTGATAGCATCGTGGGCCTAGAATTGTACAAGGCTAACTTAAAGCCGGATTTTGGTCATATCAGTCAGGTTGTAGCGGTGTTTCATTACCTGTTTGCAAACTTGTATTACCTTGCGCTCAGGCTCGCGTGTAAAAAAGCTTTGGGAAATCCTTGTGCTTTTACTTTTCATATTTCCGCGAATTATCCCTTAGGGTTCGTTTTGTTTGTTTTGTAACCGCGCGTGGCCGATTCCGGTTTCTTATCTGGCGTTTCAACCGGAGCGCCCGTTTGCTCTTTTTGTCGTACGTCCCGTCGGGCAATATTGTTTGATATGGACAGGGTGCCACCTTGTCGCTAACTTGATTTTTTGTTTCTTCGACAATGTTCTCGATCCTATTTCCATGGATCTGAAATTAATAACGTTCCAAGCGTAATGCATGCATAGCAAGCGCCGCGCAACTCACTTTATCGACGTTCATCTGTTCACGTCACACTGCGGACTGCTTCTTAGACGTTTGCGTTTCATTCTAGTCTTTTGTAGTGCAGGAGATCGCTAGCTCGCTGCGTTCAGAAAAGCTTTGCGTTGTTCTTGGCTACGTGGCAATAGTCTGTTTCCTCCGTGTGCTGCACATCGCAGCGCGAAAAAATAAATTTTTGTACGCTGGACCACGTTCTTTTGTCTCCCTTCGTAACATTGAAATTTTTTGTTGCGTGTGGTAAAATCAGTTTCATTGTTCTTTTTTCGCTTCCTGTCTTTGCAAGGATTGCAAAGCGTGGAAGCAGAAAGACACATGGAATTATATCTCTTCGTGTTTTGATCCTGCGCGTTTCTGCAGCGTTTTTAGACGTTCTCAAGTATGCACCCACTCATCGAAACGACAATACTATTGGGCTATCTCTTTTAGCGTTCTGTGCATTCCAGAGCAATCAACGGATTCATTAAGCGTAGTCTGAACGACGCGTACTTGGTTTCTTTCAGTTTTTTTATTGTATTATCGATAGGCCCGCAGCAGTCCGTGACTACACAGCTACCGCATGTGTGGTATTTACAACTTTGCTTTAAGAAAAGAAGCAATATAGATTTAAAAATCCGTAAACATGACAGCGCAGCGCTTGTGCCAGAGCACACAGAAGCCGTTGCCGCTCGCGGCCGAAGTCTACGGTAACTTACTTCGAAAAATAAAACCCCATTGAAGGCAGGTGATTAACACAATAACTGGACTATTCATCGCTAACTACTACGAAAAAAAAACGCACTTAATCAGCGCGCGTTTGCACGCCAAGAGCTGGCCAATACGCCGCACGCGCGGCGGCTGGATGACCTTCGTGCGGCAGTGGTGCCTGTAGTGGCGCGCGCGGTCCCTATATGAAGCGAGCGCCGAAGTTTCGTGACCAGTAAAGCATTGAAGGACTCTGGTATAACGTACTCTTTAGTGCTAAAGGTTGCTTCCCCGCAAGAAGGCCCTGTGTGAAGGGGTGCACCCTTTACATTCCGCTTGCTTCGTTGCACTGGTGTCATTTCCGTGACGGATGTGACGTATGTGAAATCTTCGCCTATCCGGGAATAAAACACTTTCGCGTTAAAAAAAGGAAGAAGAAAGCAAGAATTTCCCCATAACAATAGTTCCGCCGCAAAACGGTGACCCGGAGTGGCTCGGCGTCATATTTTTTTCGTCATTCCGCAAGACGTTGCGGCATAGACGTTAAATTTATGGAGAAAAAATCGGCGCTACGATGCAATTGAAACCGCTTCTCATTGATATATACGGACACTGCTTCGCGTTTACGCATTAAATATACCGGAGTGGTTCAGAGGCTAATACAGCAGAGCGCGAAGTAGCAGTTCCAAATTTCATCCTCGGCGATCATATATACTTCAAACCCGCCGCGGTGGCTCAGTGGCTAAGGCGTTGCGCTGCTGAGCACAAGGTCGCGGGTTCGATTTCCGGCCGCGGCGGCCGCTTTTCTGATGGAGGCGAAAAGCAAAAACGCCCGTGTGTACGAGATTTCGGCGCACGATAAAGATCCCCAGGTGGTCAAAATTAATCCGGAGCCCTCCACTACGGCGCGCCTCATCGCCTGCGTTGCGTCGGCGCGTTAAACCCTACAATCAATCATATATACTTCAAGATGCGCGCGATATATATAAAAAAATGTCGACCAAAGAACCATCCCCTCATCACTCGGCCACATTCCCGCACCCCTGACCGCTTCATCGGGGAGCGCCAAAGTTATCAGCGCAATGCTCATGCGCAAAAATCAGCGCTTGATTTCTGCTCCATTAAGTTTACAAGGACAAAAAGACACAATGCGTGCACACAAACCAATTTTTTTCATCCGAATTTCCCCCCTGATCAACTCTCCCGTCTTAAAAGATAGTTCCGATGAACAAGTAGCAGACACAAGCCGGCGTGTTGCTCTATCAATACCCGCCTGCTTGCTCGTTAATCTGCTTATCAATTCAGTTATTTACATGACAGCCCTGCTCCCGCTGCCCTTGCGTACGCACCTGAGTTCTTCGACTGACATTTCCAAAAGAAAAACCCCGCTTGTCGTTGGTTATGCCCCGTATAACCACATGAGGACGAAATCAAACAAAAAGTTCAAACATGGTTTGATATTTTCACATTAATTATCGTAGTCACTACCGTCGCTTTGAATGTACGCGAGTATCGTGCATCGCAAATCTCATCGCACCTGGCAAGTGGCTGACATAAGACTATCGAACAAATACGACCTACTGGGCAGCCTGGACACTGTCGAACTGTTATTTCTCTTTCTGGTGCATTGCCCCATCAAACCTCAAGGGAAGCTCACGGGAACAGAATTATCTCACCTAACTCTTGCCATGTAGATAGGCCTTTTGGGCTTCACAAAACCCTTATCGTCTGCTGTAGCCTAGCTACTCTACACGCCAGGTGACCGCGTCACTCCGTCTGGTCACTTCCTATGTCGCGACGTCTGTTCTTGTGCAGCTATATTAGCTTTTTGAAAGCTCACCTTGCGTGTTCAGCATTCAGGAGAGTCAAAGCAAGGACTTGTGCTCCACTGGCTCACGTTTGCTGGCTTGTACACATGTACTGTACATACAACCGCCCCTATTGCTCAGTCGGTACGGAAACGCTCCCAGCGTATGCGGCGATCAATTTTCCGACGACTCGTTTCCAGACTACGCAACGCAAGCAGGCATGACCACAAAACTGGCGGGGTTACGCGACGTCAATGTATCATTATTTGATGCAGTATACAAGCAGGTATTTCGTTGCCCAGGCGAAAATACCGCCATCGGGTCGGTATCCTTCGCTTGCATAACAAACTCAGGGCTGACTCCTTTTCCTGATGTGTAATCGACAGGCTTTTCACCCTCCCCCGATTTACGCGTGTGTGCGAAGCCGTTGTCTTTCTCGCTCTAGACGAAGGCGAGATTGAAAGGAACGAAACACAAAAAGGGCAGCGTTTTTGTAGCCGCTTTACCGTATACGCGTCACTTTTCTAAAACGCCCGAATACAAAAAAAAAAAAAAATATTTGAGCACTTTCGAGCGAGCCTTCCACGGCGTGCCATTTTAAATGCGAAAACCTCCAAGGACGTCATACTCTTTCAAGTTTTTGCGTGGTTCGTGTCTTTGTGGTGTGCGTGCGTGTGTGCCAACGTGGTCGTCGTGTGCTTTAGCGCGCACAAATCCGGCTCGGCGCGGAGAAGGCGACAAAAGCAGCACGAAACGAGGCGCGCCAGTGTGGCCGTGGGCGCGCGACGCATTTCACGAAGCCAACCTGGGAATCGTGAAACGAGCGCCGTGCGCCAGAGAAAGAAAACAAAAAGAAAAAAAATGGCGTGTCGGACTGCGAAAGCGGACTAAATGCAAACAAGAGTGACAAAAAGCTCGAAAAGGAAAGGGCGTGAAGAGGAGCGAAGGAAAAGGAATGAGCAAGGCAAAATGGGACCGGAGTTTGGAGTAAACGTTCCTGCTGCCTGCCTCTTGTGCGCGCGCAGACGCCGGGGGTCGCGCAGCAGTATACGTTCCCTCGGCCCGTCTTGCTGCTGCATCGGGGCTAATGCTCGCTGCACGTCTCGGCGTCACGCCGCCGCGTCCACGTCACGCCGTGGAACCCGGCGAGGTTCGAGGGCTCCGCACACACGCCGGGCTGTTTCGCTGCTCGGACAGAAAGTACCCTACGCGGAGAGAGAAACGCGTTGCGGTGTTGCCGAGGAGTATGTTGGTTGGTTGGCGGGCACAACATGGGATAGCGGCCACCGTTGCGTTCGTATTACGGAGTGGTGGTTAGGGGTTGAATCCCCCCCCCCCAGCCCCGAATGGTTCGCGAAACAATCACAGGCTAACGGAAAATCTCCGACAGCCCTCCGCCATAACGCATGCACGCGTGCACGCCAGCGTGAACGCGCAGACACATGTACGCACGCCGAGACATCCGAAATGAAATACAGTAATGCCTCGTTAACTCGAACTCGCATATCTCGAAAAATCGGCAAAGTCGAAATTTTCCGCGGCACCGAACCATTTTCTATACGTCCCATGTAGTTGTTGCCCTTTATTTCGAAGTATTTTGGGGCCAAACTGCGGATATCTAGAAATCTTGACGAACGAGCGAAGTGGAACGAAAATTTCGCCGCCGCGGACTGTTTCACAAGATTCGCGTGACGCTGTCGCGCCTAAGTCCCTCGATTTTTTCTCGTTTAGCCGCGCCTACCACAAAACAAATGTTTTCCCCGAACATAAAGTATGAGCATACACGCACATCAACTTCGTCAAGCAACCCTGTGGCACGTCATGTGATGGTAAAGACATGTGCAGAAGTACAGTGTACTAGAAGATAGAGGTGTTGTCGTGCGGGGAAAAACCCACTGGAGAGCGCGGGTCCCTTTTGCGAAGAAAAAAATTGTTTAGAGCGCAGGCGAAATAAGGTTGAGTGCAGCGGCGGGGAAGATCGGCGCATGCAATGCGTCAAGCAGATAGAGGTCTCCTTACAAGGCCCGAGTGCGTCCACAAAGCAGACCAGCATTACGCAGTTCTTTTCTGCTAAGTAAAATTGCAGTGACACTTCTCAGCCGGTGAACGTCTCTTGTATGTTTTTTTTCGGACAGGCTGACGGCGGAGTCAATCTGCCCTCGAACCCCTGGCCTTCCACGAGCGGTCGATTGGTAACGTATAGGGAAATATTGGACCATTACAGAAGCTCCCGGCTCAGATACCCGCCGGCGGACAAAATACTAGAAAGGGGGCAGGCGGTGTCATGGCGACTCCTTCAGGCGAACAGGTATCCAAATCCGGCGTTGTACAACCGCTGCTACCCCGGAATGTACGATGCACATTGTAAATGGTGTAAAGAAGCCAAGGCGGATCTCGCACATGTGCTCTGGGCCTGCTCAGGCCCAACCGACAATAACAGGGTGTCAAATGACATAGCACAAGCTGATCCCCCGCACTCACGGGAAGACGGCGGGAATATAATGGTAGAGAAATATAAGGAGCGACAAAAGATCCTATCATCGCTAGGCATAACGGGACCGCTGAGTTGGGAGACCGCGCTGCTCAGTACGGACCCCCAGATCCAGAAGAAAATGATCCAGCTGGCCGAGGGTGCCGCTGGGGCCCATGCACGGGCTCCTGGCCGCCACCTGAGGAAGAGGAGAAGTTATACATCCTCCTCTCGAAGTGATTCAAATTAAAGTTATTCTCTCTCTCTCTCTCTCTCTCTCTCTCTCTCTATATATATATATATATATATATATATATATATATATATATATATATATATATATATATATATATATATATATATATATATATATATATATATATATATATATATATATATATATATCTCTCTTCCAAACCTTTATGAAAAGCAAGATTGGAGGCCGCTGCTGGAAAGTAGTTGCGTCTTTTTTGCAAAGAATTCGATATTTCATGGCAGTTCGCACAGCTTTGCTTATCTCGAAAATCTGCTTATCTCGAAACATTTCGCGGTGTTTACTACTTCGAGTTAACGTGGTATTACTGTACGCAGTCAAGTGTAAGAGGAGGTTCTTTTAAGTTTCTGAGTGAGTGAGTGAGTGAGTGAGTGAGTGAGTGAGTGAGTGAGTGAGTGAGTGAGTGAGTGAGTGAGTGAGTGAGTGAGTGAGTGAGTGAGTGAGTGAGTGAGTGAGTGAGTGAGTGAGTGAGTGAGTGAGATTTCAACGCTACTGAAATGAGAAAACAGTGCCGCGGCTGGAACCCTCGCGGTCCAGCAGGGCGCAATCAGAGCAGCCAGCCAGCCGTCTTCGCCCGTTCGATCAGCTGCAGCTGCCAACTGGGAACATGAGCTGGCGATTTCTCCCTCCCGCTGCTCCCAGGAGGAGTTTGGGGCAGAGCCGATGTCGGAGTTATTCCGAAATTGGTACACCATGTGGAAAATCATGGCGGGGGCACCGTAGTGCATGGCTCGTACAGGGGATCGTAGAGGGTGGGGTGTATATTAGCGTGAAGCCTCGTATACGGTGTGGGTACGTATTGGCCTAAAGTTGGTGAGCTTTGTAAGTTCCTCAGTGACTGGAAGTAACTGGCTGAGGCCTAGCCTGTAATGTGGTCAGATTGAGCCCGACGAAGTAGTTGCTCCTCAACATTCCGCTTTAGCATGTTACAGCGAGCATGTTACAGCATGTTACAGTGTTGGCATGCTAACTAGAAAAACTATGGGGGAACCAAAGCAATTGTTATGATGTAAATGCGAGGGCATTACTTGTCGTTGAGCGTGTCGCTGAGTTATAACTTATGTCCCTGAGCTTGGTGTTGCGGTGAAATGTCGTTTAGTTTAGTGCTGTACTTCTCGTGGCCTCCTCTGCTGCCTTTCCTCTGCTTCTCACTCTTGCACCTCCTAGTTGCCCCGACGCCTTGATCACTGCACCGCTGTGTTCAACGTTTTTACATAAAAAAATATTTTTTTGCTCTATTCAACTCTGCGCCAAAACGGGGAGCCCGCAGCAGCCGCGGCAACTCGTCGCGTTCGCTCCACAGCCGTTAACTCAGCCTTTCGTGTTGCTGAGTGCATCGGTCCTATTCGGTGCAGCAGCAAGTCGCTTCGCACGTTTCGCTGCGCTGCAATGGCCTCGCACTGCGTCAGCACTGAACTGTCCCCTCCAGCCACGCTTTGCTGTTTCGCCCGGTGATGCGAACGCGAGCGATTCAACTGCGGATGATAGACTCCGTAGGGCCGGCAGCGGCGCCACTCCTATCAGACGATGCGTTTCTGTACCCCAAGTTCAAGCTACGCGCCTTAGGTCAGCTCGCGTTATCTGGTGCATTTCGCGCGAGGCAGCACCTAAAAACTGGTGCAGCGCCATTGTTCTGCATCTCAGGTTCAGACTACGCGCCTTAGGCCAGCTTGCGCCATCTAGAGACACCTACAAGGCAGCGCCCAACGGCATCGTGCACGTGACGCGCCGCAGCTGGTAGAGTTCTCGTGCTGTTTGCCTGCCATGGGCTTGTGATCAAGGTTGCCAGGTCTGGTGATTTGTCGCTAAACTGGCGACTTTTCGATTCTCGTGGCGACGGAAACTTCAGTGTGGCGACTTGCCTACTTTCTGGCTCTTTTGAGCATTGATGATTTGATATATTTCCGGGCACTTCAGACGCTTCTCCATTCAAAAAAGGGTCTCATAGGACTTTTCAGTGCATTTTAGCCGTCGAGACAAACTGAACACACAGAACAGAACAAACTTTTAGGCAGACGACAGTGATCTGGCAGTCTAGTATAGCTGTCAACGAATCAATCACTGAAACACATCACCGTACAGCGCTACTTACCGGCACAGATCGAAATACGTGTCCGTCTTTATACGATCCGGCACCTGGTGCGGTATGAATACTGTCAAAGCCTTCAAGCAACGTCGTCGGTTTAAAGAGCCGCGCTTCAGTAGTTTGCGGGAGCTTGAGATTTCATGCTGAGTTTTTGGAAGTTTGTATGACGACGTATAATAGGCGCGGGTATGTAAAGAGGCGGCGAAAGTGGTAAAACATGGTATGCAGCGAAGGCCCGCTGTAAGTCATTCGTATTCTTTGAATGCTTTAACAAAACCTGCATATTTTAGCTTTTTTGTAGACAGTAGTCAACCGCTGCCGCGTTCCCGCACTACAGGAAACGAATAAAATTTGTGATACGGTGTTCCAGTTCTCGGATTTCCTGCATTTTTTTCCACGAAGGTAATCCAGAAGTACTTACTAGCATCGCTATGTTGAAAATGGCGACTTTTCTGGCTCCTTTTAGAACATTCACTTTAACGTGGCGACTTTTCTGGCTACTTTCGGCAATTTAGCGGCGACTTTTCCTTCTGAGGACCTGGTAACCCTGCTAGTGATGATGGCGGGGTTTTCGTATGATGATACGTGATAATGCTTCTCCGCATTAGTAAAATCAAAATGAATACCTGGGACAGTTCCTTTTGAGAGCTAGGGTTTGACAAGTACGTGCATCGTTTGCGTGAGGCAAGGGCGATTCCTGGAGGCGGTCATTGCATATATACACGTGATGTCACTGAAAGGTCTGCAAAAGCGACCGTGCGAATTCAATAATGTTCTCCTGGTTCTCTTCGATAACGTAATTTAAGGGGACTGACTCCAACAGAGCTGAAAGACAGAAGAGAGAGGGCATGGTACGTACCCTCCTTTTACTGGTCAAGAACACGAACGAAGAATTGAAAAAACGGCAAAAGTTTAAAAATTTATAGAAAAAAGTTTTAAAAAGCTTAGAAAGAAAGAAAGAAAGAAAGAAAGAAAGAAAGAAAGAAAGAAAGAAAGAAAGGGGAGGTTGCTGCTTGGGCCCGGCAATGGCCCAGCGACCCAGTTAGCTTCCGCATAAAGTTCTCGTGCGTATCCGTCTTTGGTGTCTTCACGGTCGACAGGAAGCCAACAATAGTCCTTTTCCCTGCTGGCTGTTCAGGACGTTGAGAGGAACGTTAAGCACTCATCACGGTGCTGGCGCTGGACTGACAGACGCGCTGCCCAAAATGACCGGCTGGCTCCACGATACGTGAAACGCCACGACGGCCGCTGCGAAACGTCGATGGGCCATTTTAATCGCGCCATCACACCACCAGGGCACGCTGAAGAAGGTGTCAGGAAGTGCGGCCGGTGTTTGGACGGTGCATTGTGTGTAACGTAGACAGGAGGTGGGTTTTTCTCAACTCAAGCAGATGCCTTCTGGCGCAGAAAGAAGGAGAAAAGTAGAGTGGCGTGCTCAAATGCAAAGCGTGAAGACAGACAGGATAACCGCGCGTCGGCAAACACCAATGTCGACGACGCTGCCGACGGGTTGATGGTTGTAGACGCCTGGGCCCGTTTGCCCGTACGTATGAGTTCCCGATTAAGTTCCCGCTTACGAATAGGACGCCAATAAGTTGAAGTCAGCCACGGCAAATAAGTCGGTTGCCAGAAAACCCGACGGAAACGCTGCCTTAACCGAGCGTTTGTATCAGTTTCGGGCAAACGACGTATTACCTAGACAGCGCTAAATTCGTAATTGAGAACTTATTCCCACACTTATCGCGTTCGGGCAAACGGGCCCTGGTCTCAGGTGCGTAGAACCGTTATTGGTTTTTGCGCCAAACCTGTTATTTTCTCCGAAGTAAAGCGCGTTGCTTTGAAAGCCGAGTTTACGGAGAAACGGGATGAAGAGTGGGTAAGTCAGAACAATAGCGAATAACACCGCCGCGTAAGAAGCGGCCATGTATACAAGCAAGATGTTTATTTTCCGGTGGTATAGCAGCGTGAACAAAGCTCATTGGTGACGAGCCGACAGCATTGATTCTGGAACAGATACATGACTCCCGGCTCTGCCATATGAGCCGTGGTGAATGCCACTTTTCATAATAAAATAAGTACGTCGCAGCGCAGTATTAGTACGGAGTACAAATAATAAGACTGCACCCCGCGTCAGGTAGAAAAATGGCAGTTTTATGTCGGTGACGTTCCACAGGGGTCCTTACTGGGCTACTTACCTCAGCAGTCGGATTTAAAGAAACACCCCCGACTATGACGAATACAGCTTGTACATGCCTATAAGTGTTAGAAAAAAATCTTGTTTTAATAAATTATCACAATAATTGAAGCTTTCCCGGAATGAGAAACTGTGTACTTTTGATGAAGGTGGTATACCTAGAATACCAGTGGGCGCACTTGATTCACACCGCTCGTTTGCGGTATCTCTTATATTCGCTCCCCTCCTCAAGCCTATTTCTGTCTGATCCATTTTCGTGAATATACAAATAACGGTCATGGTCTGCTTTTCTGTTGTTGTTGGTAGCCTTCCCGCAGCTTGTTTACATGCAATAACATATCTTCCTAGCTGGTTATTCACGGCCGCAGATTATGTATACATAGCTGGTGAAATAAACAAATAAATCAGTCTTTATGTCCATTATTCAATCAATAAAAACAATGATGAACCAATGAATAGTTTGTTTGCGCGCCCTCGAAAAAATGGAAGTGTTGGAAAAATTGCGAGTATAAAACACGGTAAGATAAAAAAGTGCAGGAACTAGGCACACACACACACAAAAAACAAAAACAGACGAGGTAAAAAAAAAAAAAAACAAGGAGAAAGTTCAGATATACAGCACAGCCCCTCAAAAGCCAACGATGGAACAAGGACTTTTACAAAAAATTAGCAGTGGCTTAGCTCGGCTATGCCAGGATATCCGTAGCGTGAGCCAAGATTCAGCTGGTTATTCTTAGGTTTCCTGGTTGTCTAGGATTAGCTGATTATCATGCTTACTGCTGCTAAAACGATTTCCAATCCAATCCAACCCATTCCAATCCAGTCCAGTCCAGTCACTGCTCCTCGCGCATGCGCAGCACGGCTCTCTAGGAGCCACTCGAAACGGCTATCAAGCAGCTCCGGCGAAGCGTCAATGTTCAGAGTTCAGACCCAATTCTCTACACACCCGTACTCCAATTAGATTGGATTTCCAATCCAATCCAATCCAATCCAATCCAATCCAATCCAATCCAATCCAATTCAATTTATTCCAATCCAATCCAATTCAAATCCAACCCAATCCAATCCAATGCTCCTCGCGCTTGCGCAGCACGGCCCTTCAAGGTCCACGTGAAACTGCTCAACCTCAGCCAGTGTAGCTTACGCTACAAAAATCCGAGGACACCTAAGCACTTCTTATGAGTTGTGAATGCGAAAGCGTTCCTTTATGTTCAGTCGAGTGCCAATGAGTTCTCCTTAGAATTAAGGAAAGAAAGTTGGGCTAGTTAATTTGGGGAAGTAACACCGAAAGTTGGGCGAGTTGGTAAATCATCTTGAAAGAAACACACACAGCGCGCAAAACAGCAGGACGAAAGACGGAGGGAAGTACAACACAAGCGCTGACTCTCAACTAGTTTTTATTAGAAACCCAAAGAATATATACACGCAAGTGTGCACATGCGCAGAGGAACAACATACGATTAAAGTGACACACCACACCGTAATACGCTAAAAGATTAAATAACAAGCACACATTCCAACTTAAAAGACGCACGTGCCGAGTAAATGACATTTCACGCAAGCACATGCGCAACTATCTTTGCTTCCTTTTCGTAAAGCTTGATGGAAGTCTGGCTAGCGCAGTCATCTTGATAGAGGTTAATGTAGAAGGCCTCTACTATTTCCCGAACCTTCTGATTTCTGTGCTCGAAGACCACTACGGTATCAGCGAAGAGAGGTTCACATCCACGCGTTTCACACTTTTTACAATGTGCGGGCAGATTTGCATACGTGCAGTTTTTCATTGTTCCTGCGTGCTCTCCTAGTCTGATATTCAGGCAACGCCCCGTCTGCCCCACATACACTCTTTTGCAGGACAGCGGAATGCGGTACACAACACCTAATTTGCAAGGCACAACGGCTCGCTTGTGCTTGACACCGCACGTGTTCTGGCTGATGTCAAGTGGACGACTCTTGTTCACCATGAAACAAAGCCTGCCTATTTTGTTTTTTGCCGAGAAGATAACCTCTACACCATATCTAGACCCGACATTTTTCAGCCGACATTTTTCAGATATGGTGTAGAGGTTATCTTCTCGGCAAAGAACAAAATAGGCAGGCTTTGTTCCAGACGGGGCGTTGCCTGAATATCAGACAAGGAGAGCACGCAGGAACAATGAAAAACTGCACGTATGAAAATCTGCCCGCACATTGTAAAAAGTGTGAAACGCGTGGATGTGAACCTCTTTTCGCTGATACCGTAGTGCTCTTCGAGCACAAAAATCAGAAGGTTCGGGAAATAGTAGAGTAGTAGAAGATGACTGCGCTAGCCAGACTTCCATCAAGCTCCACGAAAAGGAAGCAAAGGTAGTTGCGCATGTGCTTGCGTGAAATGTCATTTACTCGGCACGTGCGTCTTTTAAGTTGGAATGTGTGCTTGTTATTTAATCTTTTAGCGTATTACGGTGTGGTGTGTCACTTTAATCGTATGTAGTTCCTCTGCGCATGTGCACACTTGCGTGTATATATTCTTTGGGTTTCTAATAAAAACTAGTTGAGAGTCAGCGCTTGTGTTGTACTTCCCTCCGTCTTTCGTCCTGTTGTTTTGCGCGCTGTGTGCGTTTCTTTCAAGATAATTTGGGGATACATTGTACTAACGCAAGGAAGGAACACAAGAGGAAGAAAACCGCAGGACGAACGCTAGACTTGAACTGAGATTTTTACAAAACGCACACGGCGTATGCGCCAGATGGAAGAAGAAAAAAAAGGGGGAAAGGAGAGAGCTTATTCATTTACACGTGTGCGAGTTATTCTTTGTTTCAGGAACCACACTTCTTTTGCGAACAATGCCAGATAAGGGGTGCTACGCGTCGCTTTCTTGACAAATACACGTCGCCTTCTTGGCCAATGCTCTTGCTTTAACACGATTCTTTCACACTAATCAATAATCGATTGTATGAACCGTGCTTAACATGCTATAATAGCTTGGGAACATGTTTGCCTATATGAAACGTGTCCGCCTGAAATGCAGCATGACTTCCTTCCCTAACACTGTCGCTGGAATGCAAGAATCTTCGTGGTTTTTTTCCGGGCGTGCAAAGAACAGCGGGCCCCTTTTCTCTCTCTCTCTCTCTCTCTCTCTCTCTCTCTCTCTCTCTCTCTCTCTCTCTCTCTCTCTCTCTCTGGCTTGACTGTCCGGCCAACTACCGCCGCACAAATCAGTGACGGCGTAGGTTTACATCCGTTGTTATGTCTCCTAGTCGCCGGCTGTGACCGGGGTTGCTTTGATGGCGCGGCGCCGACAACTGAACCGAGTCAGCAAAGTTAAGCAACAAACGAGAAGTGCAGAAAAACTCGCGGCAGCTCTGAGTGCACTGTATGCTCCATGGGCTGTGGGGCACGCGTTTACTAATGCTGTCAAGTAGCACAAACCTCGCTTGCTGTTTTGAGAATAGGCTTCAGCGGTCTCCGGAGAACCCCTTGCTCTTCTGGAAAATCCTCTCTCTTTCTACTGCCCCTATATATTCGCTGCAGCGTTCTGTACCGTTCGTTCGCGCAACGCGTGCCGCCTTGTGCGCCTTATCAAAGTGTCTCCCATTGTTTTAGGCGGCTTCGTATTTTTAGTGATAGGGTGGTGACAATCTAATCAAATGAACGGTATTATTAGGATGGGTCGTGGCTAAGTTGAGGCACGAAAAGAAACATCAATAATGGCCTCGTGTGAGAGCCTGTGACACGAAGGTCCACAGCGAGGTTGGGGTCATTTGACGTCGACTCTTTGGTCCAATTAATTCTTCGCAGGATGAACCCATGACGGGCAATGGCAGGCGTGCAGCTCACTAAGGCCGGGCACGACCACGCGAGCTCGGTGAGGAATATCCGGTGTATGCATTTACAGGCTTAGCACTGCACTGTAGATGATGTGACCGTGTGGGCCATGGTGCGAAAATAGGGTCTGAGTGCCTCGAACTCAGGGAGTCAGGGGAAACGGAGCTTGGTGGTTGGGTACCGACGACGGCAGGTCCACTGCCCTCGTTCTTTTTAATGTCGTGCTCCTGCACCATCGTGGCAACGACGTCGGCGGTGATGGCAAAGCTAGAGTGCGCTCGGTTCAGGGATACTCAAGCCGAGCGCGAAAGGTCGGGGGCAAGGGGTCTGAATTCGTGGGTACCGTGATTCATGGGGCAATGCGGTGGCCTTCGGCCTGGGCGGCGGCGTCTACCCGCTTCGTCAGGGTGTCAACAGGTCGTCCTGGGAGGGCGGCCCCCATGCTGACGGAAGTACGAAGACGGGTGATTACACCCCCACGCATGATCTAGTCACGCTGGACCACGACATACGGGCGGCGCTCGTGGTTACCCGCATCCTGCTGGTAATTCCGTGGTCGTGTGTTTCATCTACCGCTGCAGTTTGCGGCTGTATTTCTTGTCGATATGGCATACAAACGAAAAAAAAAACGCCCTGGTGGCTACGACGGTTGCACGTTTAAGTCCGTGAGGAGAACATAGCGCTGCATTCTTCGCTGATATCCGAGGTTCCTGTCCAATTAAAAAAAGCCAATTCGACAACTGATTTTTATTTGGTGTGACAAGGTAGCAGTAGCAAGGTAGTGCGTTTCACAAACCACCCAAATTCGAAACACAAGTTGGCGTTTCACGCCGCCGAAGCTTAGTAGTGAGGCACGCCGTAGTGAAGGCCTCGAGAATATTTTGCCACCTAAATATGTTTAACGTGCACTCGGAGCTCGTATGCACGGTCGTTGTTTTTATTGAAGCCCCCCCCCCCCCCCCTCCCCCGCCTTTCCTCCTGCCTCTCTGGCCAGCAATCGAGACAGCGAGGACACCGTGCCTTGCAACGGCTCAGCGTGCATTAGCCGTTGAGCCACATTATCCGTCGTTTCCACAACGTGGCCGCCAGAAGCAAGGCTGCTGTAGCCAGCCGAGCTGCAGCCCGCTAGAATAATCACATACGGGAACAGCCGCCAAGCTTCTTTCATATGGGTGCTCCATTTAAGCATTCTACGAGATTCCCACATACTACGCACTTTATCCTGGGACCTGACGTTTTAATCGAGTGCGTTTCGAGCTGTTATCAAACCTCTGTCCGCTAGTAGTCAAGGTTTAGCTCTGACCTTAGAATTTGGGCCTAACGCGCCAAGGCCGTTGAACAGTGGAGGGCTTCGGAATAATACCGGAACTCTCAGCGCGTTTGTTATTTCGAAATAACCTCCGGGAGAAACGCGACCGTGACCTCATGAGTAGTGAACAGCGCGAATGAAGTGCACGGCAGTCAAGGTGATGCAGTAGCCGGCTTGCGGCCTCGTGCATGGCAGCCGGACTCCTCGCAGCAGGTACAGTGGTCAAGGCGACGAAACGGCTTCGGGGCTAGTGTGGTCTGGCTTCCAGGTGTCGGTCAGAAAGCAGCCGTTGGGCCTTAATTATAGCGGAATAAAGCCAGAAGAAATCTCTCCGAGGGTTCCCCGGGGGATGCGAAGCATACACAGTGAGATCGCGTGAAGATTGTTTATGTGAACACCGTTGTTTGCATCGTCTTAACAGCACAGCTGTTTAAGCTTTTAGTTCCGCCGTATAGCGTTACCAGAAAAAAATTCCCCCGCATTTCCCCGAGGGGGAGAATGTGAAAGTGCGAATGCACGGTTGTCGGCCCGCTTGCGGCGCTTGCGCTCGGCCCCCGCAGCCCACCGCCTCGCCGCCTTCTCTTCCATCTCTTCCATCGGGTTTGTAGTATCACGTGTACACCACGCAGTTATCAAGCCGCTATAACGCCGCTGAGTCGCCAACGCACGCCGCTGACGACGTAGTTTGAATGCGTTAAAGATATAAGATATAGGCGCGTTACTAACACTGATATCAGCGTCGCGTCCGTGGCTTAGTCAGTAGAGCGTCGCGCTGCGGCCGCAAAGTCCTCGGATCGAAACCTGGCACCGGATGCTGTTTTTTTTTTATATATAGAGAGGAGGACTGCGAACGCCGCCGCCGCCGACGCCGCCGCCGCCGCCGCCGGCGGTGGAAGGTTTGGGGTCGCTTATAAAGTGCATTCGCACTTAAAAAAGAAATAGCAAGGAAAAATACCGAGCGCACGTGAGCGTGCGCCTCGGGAGGAGCGCCCGGCGACGGCCAGCTCCACCTTCGAGAGCACGCTGCGGCGCGTTCGTGGCGTGATCTCTCGCGTGCTGTATTCCTCGCCAGTTCACGTGCGTTCGCGCCTGAAGTGGTGAGAACAGACGCCGAGTTCGCAAAGCCGATTGCCGCGGGTTCCAGCGCGTGCTAACGCGGTCAGCTTTGGGAGAGACAGCGTGAAAGCCTGCGAATGAAACGATCGGGGCCTACCAGTCATGGAGAACGTTCAGCGGTAAGTTCGGGAATCCATGTGGAAGTGCCACAGCCGGGTCTCCGACGGAGGGAGAGGCGACGCCAGCTCAGCCGTTTCTCCAGCCTTGCACTACTAGTGCAAGCTGCGCCGATTTTTTTAATACAGCGTCGTGGAGCACCGGGGTGGTGGGAGAAGAGACCCCCATTTCCAGTGCTTACGTGGTAACAAAAGCGAAGTTTTGGGCAAAAATAGTCGGGCGTGTGACTATTCCCGAGCACGGTATGTCGAATTTTTTTAGGTTGTGGAGTTCCTTATGACCGCACAATGTCCGTCCGCGTCCGTGCAAATAGCATTTACAATCGAAAAAAAAAAAAAACACACAGCGGCGGGATTCGATCCAAAGTCTGGTAGACCAGACAGAGTTAGTGTCAGTCACCCTACCCATTGGGCTACGACCGTCTTTTTTATTATTTGGGCTACGACCGTGAGTTAGTACCCGAGAGTCAAACGGCTTACTCCCTCGCCTGTAACGGTGCGGAGTACCTTAGGACCTCCCAATGTCCGT
This sequence comes from Haemaphysalis longicornis, assembly GCF_048455015.1. Classification (NCBI taxonomy): domain Eukaryota; kingdom Metazoa; phylum Arthropoda; class Arachnida; order Ixodida; family Ixodidae; genus Haemaphysalis; species Haemaphysalis longicornis. Next base: position 252,363,680 of record NW_027526295.1, read on the forward strand.
CCGCGTCCATCCACGCGCACACCACCATCAAGGGAAATTCGATTTGAGCCGTGAGTTGCAGTTTCATTTCGGGAATAATCAAGGTGCAACGCACGGCTCAAATCGAATGACGGTCGGGGCGCAAATCGGATGTCACTCGGGGCGCAACTTGGATATCATTTCGATTCCCCGTACTCCGCACCCTCGCCATCATCCACGGAGTGGAGATGCTGCCATTTTTTTTTCAAGGAGATCCACGAGGTCGAGCGCCGCAGCAAATACACTTGGCGTGGAATGTCCCAACTGTATTCCTCGACCATCGACGGTTTCGTTGCTGATAGTAATAGAAGGTTGGAAATCAAGGGTCCGTTACGGTCTGAACCCGGGCCCGGCCCGGGCCCAGGGCTCAGACTGAATCCGGCTGAATCCGGGCTCAGGGCCCGGATGTCGCATTGATGTACCCTTTTTAGCTTCTAAATGACGTAGGCAATGAAACACAGTAACGCGTTAGCGTTAGTGACATCTGAGCAAGACAAGCAAGCATCTGAGCAACATCTGCGACCAAGACAACACATACTGCACATACAAGCGGTCGGTTGGCTCGTCGTCTGTCTCCTATTGTGTGTCTTCGTTGCTTCGCGCAGTGCCCCCTTTTTAAGTACAGCAGTAGCACGCTCTTATTGTGGACATATGCAACGTAACACGAACTTCATTTGTACGTTCACTTTTACTTGAAATCTGCAGAGCTTAATCCACCCACGACGAGACGCTTCATTTTTTGGCCTTTTTAATTTTCTGCTGGGGTGAAACTAAAGAGAAAAACTCTCTCTCTCTCTCTTTCTCTCTCTCTCTCTCTCTCTCTCTCTCTCTCTCTCACACACACACACACACACACACACACACACACACACACACACACACACACACACACACACACACACACACACACACACACACTCACTCACGCTATACAGTGAAAGCCGGTGCCGATAAGCTCCCCTCCTTATAGCTGTTGTAAGATCCCGATACACTTTAAAGTTTCTGTGTCTAATCTCACGGCAATCGTGAGAATTTCGGGAAATTCTCATGGCAGTTTCCATAAAAGCTGGCTGGCCTAAAATTTGCTAAATAATATTACCTCCCAACGTAACCTAACGCAACCTAACCTCACCAACGTAACCTAACGTAACCTAACCTCACCAACCTAACCTAACTTAACTAACTGTATATACCTAAAGTATTCATAACCTACCCCAATCTAGCCTAACTGCAACGAACCTAGACCAACCCAGCCTAACGACACAGAATGCAGCCTATATTAAACCTAATCCAGCCCACGCTAGAGTCGGCCATCGCTTGATAAGTAATAACCGGAACAAAAAAAATTAACAAAATCTTGATGAGCGAAAACTTCAAAAATTACGAAAGATTAAAAATAACTCCCTCCTTCCCCCTTTCGTACTCTTACCTGCGCCTTCTCGTTTAAAAGCAGGTGCCGTACCACACCGCCACTTTTTCCTTTTTTTTTCTTTATTGCCAGTGTTAACACACATGTACAACATAAAAATAACCACCCCACGCTGCATGATGTACGACACACACCGACATAAACCTACCAGCCGTCCCTCCGGCTTGGCTTTGTCATTTGATCATCACTTTAGAGTAGTTAACGGCTCTACAAAATTCAACCGATCTGGGACTGGCTGCTGGACTCCATGCTTCTCAACGAACTGCGTGACACCCTCCCGAAAAAACTGCGCCGGTCGGGCATCCACGTCGCCATGGATTCACGCCATGCGCGCACGCCAGATGCTGTGAAGGCCCAGGAGCATTATTAAATCGCAGGGGACCCCTTCGTTATTGTCTGTGGGTAAACACTGTAAACCGTGCAAGTTAAGTGGAAAGTGTTTGTGCAAAGTTCGCTGCATAACATCCCAAAAGAGACCGCCATCCAACACTGAATAAAAACGTGGTCTATGTTATCTGGTGGTTTACTAATTGTGCAGTCAGTACCCCACGGTGCATCTATCCCCCTTTCTTGTAACCAAGTTTGCTCAGTAAGTGTCCCAGAATGAAGTTAAAAAAAAAAAAAAGACTTCACCCCCGGCTGTACAGGCATACACTTAGCTCTTTTCAGTGCATCCTGCCCTGGGCCAGGTAATTTCCTTGGGTGCGTATCAAATCACAGCACCCCAGCAAGAGCTGCAGAAATGAGTTTTGGAGGGAATATTTGTCTTAGAGAATCTCCGGGTGCCGTCTTTAAACAATCAGAGGCGACAGCCGTGATAAACTTCTTACGGTAATCCTCACGGTTGGGCGAAAAGCAAGAACGCTCGTGTCTGCGAACTTTCGGCTCACGTTAAAGATCCCCAGGAGGTCAAAATTAATCCGGAGCCCTCCACTACGGCGCGCCTCATCGCCTGCCTTGCGTAGGTGCTTTAAACCCTGCAATCAATCAATTATAATGGTTGCCGGGATAATAAACACTGCCTTAAAGTTCTGTACAGTAAGCCGTGGTTAAAACGAGGTCACTTTATTTGAAATCTCGATTTGTTCGAAGTGTTTCGTGCCCCCTCTGCAGTGTATAGACACGGCCGCTCAATAAACGAGAGGTCTTTCATCGAGTGGCCGTGGTATAGAAAGCAAATTACCATCGCTTTTAGCGAAGCATCGCTCATAACGAAGTCAGTTTTCCTTCTTGAGGTTTTCACTGTATTTTAAATGGGCATTGTCTTTTTTTTTTTTTTGCGTGCTCCGAAGTGAGCAGATGAAAACCAAGTTCGAGCAACTAAGTTCATGTGCTGACAACACGAGCACAGGCCCATGCTGTAAGCACACGAACCCAGGGAAAGCCTAGTGCGAGAGCGCGTTCAGAAAAGAGCTGGCGACTCGTGCGGGCATTGCGCCTGGCGGATGTTCGGAAGGCGCACGCAGCAGCAGCAAGACTCAATTTTTCGCATATTTGTCCAAGACGCGCCAAATGTCCCGGCAAGGAGGACAACGAATGTTTTGCCATTCAGCGTTCGCGCAACTGGAGCGTGGCACGCGCGAAGAAGAAAAGCGGCCGAAGACGCTCGGCCGCGGAACCAGTTATCGAAGAGAGGGGGAGAGAGGGCGAAGGAGGGGAGAAGAAGACGCGGCCTGAGCGATGCGTCGTCGTCCTCGGGAAGCCCAGCAGAAGGGTCGGCGAGATCGAAGAGGCGGCTGCAATTAAAGGCAAAAAATAAGTGGATGCGGTAAGGGAGGAAGGGCAGCGGGTCGCGGCGGAACGGCGGAGGCGGCAAATGCCGCCGAGACCTGCCGGAACAACGAGCAGTTAGCTCCCATCTCGGCCGATAGCGCCGCCATCGGGCCAGCCCTCGCGGCGTGACCACAAGCGACCAGCACGTCTTCATCCTAATCCCCCCTTCGATCTGAACTTTAAAACAGACACGACCACGCACGCGTTCGCTTTTTGAAGTTGCTAAATTTAGCTGCTGCGATGAAGTGTTGCTCCTGGGCTAATGACAGGCGATATTTTTACGGTAACCATTAAATTGAAGTCCCGCCTTCTCCTGTTTTTTTTTCTTTTGCGAAGTGGAACAGGGGTTTATCATCGTGAAAAATCGGATGTTACGAGCGTGTTTGATGGCACGCTCGTGCTATCGCTTCGTGCATCCCGAGACCTGTTTGAAATATTAAACCTCTTCTGTGGTCGCAAATGGGTTTGAAGCGAAATATTTATAACTGTTAAGCAAGCACTTAATTACGAGGCTTATGGTCTTTACTAAACATGAAAAAATAATAGCAGTGGCTTAGCTCGGCTATGCCAGGATATAGTACGTAGCGGGAGCTAAGGTTCAGCTGGTTATTCTTAGCTTTCATTGTTGTCTAGGATTAGCTTGAGTATCATGCTTACTGCTGCTTCAATAACACACACACGGTATACGAATTATGTGACTCATGTATATTCATCACGTGGCTCCGGCGCAGCGTCACCAATCGCCCAGAGCTAAGCTGGTTCCACAGGCGCACGCCGGTGTTGCTGCGGCGCACTAGCCATCGGTTCCACACCTGGCCACCCCTCGCACGATAATCAAGTGGACCGGGCCGCCACGTGCGGAACGGAGGTCGGCGAAGACGCTGGGCTAGTGGGGTGTGTGAGACACGCCGGGTAGCGAGCAACAATCTGTGCACATTGTGACGTCACTGCTCCTCGCGCATGCGCAGCACGGCTCTCCAGGAGCCACGCGAAACTGCTCAACCGCGGCCAGTGTAGCTCACGCTACAAAAGGGGAGTGGTGAAGGAATGGATAAAATTCTCTGCACGGTATACAAACGTATCCGCACAACGGAGCTCAGATCGATTGAGGAGGACTCTTGCAAGACTCGTTTGAAGCAGTCATTACGATTCGTGCTTAAAATACACCCGTAGAGAACTTTTAACCCCGTGGTAGCTCTATAAACACGATTCCGTCAATGCAGGTATCGAAGGAGCTGCCTTGTGCTCTCTGAACTTCACAAATGATACGCGCTGGGAACACTACCTTGGCGCTTCCTCGTCCCGAAGAACAAAAACGTCAGAGGGACGACAAGTTGGGCAAGCCAGTTTAAATTTATGATTTCAAAACAGCGCGAAATAAACAATCAGAACGGAGGTTCTCCCAATTAGTTGTCAGCGCTGTGCCGTCATTGTTTCCTCCGTTGTCCTTGTTTACTTCGCGCTGTTTTTTTTTAAACATGAACAAAAAAAAGTCAATTTCTTAATCTCCCCCCGCCCACCTACACGGATTTATTCATTGATTGTAGGGTTTGACGCACCGAAGCAACGCAGGCGATGAGGCGCGCCGTAGTGCAGGCCTCCGGATTAATTTTGACCACCTGGGGATCTTTAACGCGCGCCGATATATCGTACACACCGGCGTTTTTGCTTTTCGCCTCACCAGGAAAGCGGCCGCCACGGCCGGGAATCGAACCCGCGTCCTTGGGCTCAGCAGCGCAACGCCTTAGCTACTGAGCCGCCGCGGCGGGTCCATCTATAAGGGGCTCGCGGTGAAATTGCAACGGTGCTTCCTCCTTCTGTGTCAATACCAAAACCACCGCCTTCAGTAATTCCTCTGTGTGGAAAAAAATTGTAGAAGCAGGAGAGGGGAAACCACTGTTACGTACTGCACGTACACAGGTAATATGGAATCATGTGGACTAATAACTGACAACTCTTCATAACGAAGTTAAACGCATATTGTGACCCATAATACCTAAGCTCAGGCTACACCCCCTAAGTAGACATGTAACTTCTCTTTTGAAGCTTCCGACGCAGCGGCCAGAAAATGACTACGACTTTTTGTTTTCTTGTTACTGTTACCGCTGCGCTGTTGTATATAAAAGAATGGTCGTAGTAACGGGGCTTAGCTTTTTTTCTGCAACTATAAGGAACAACAGACAATAACTCTGAGCTATACAGTTTGACGCAGTCATGGTACCTGCTCACCTGTCTCCTACGCCACTGCAGTCAAGGCTTCGCAACTTGCACGCAAGCCCCGCTTAATCAATACAAGCCAAGAAGCCAGTGTTGAATCGGTTCGACGCACGTGGTAGTGCGCATGCGCGGGGGGGGGGGGGGGGGGGGCTATGCGTTATTGCACACCGGTGTATAGTAGGTTCCGAGTCCTCTACTCAGGTTCACTGAACTCGATAATATGGCAACGGTTCCCTCATCCTGAATTTCGACGGAGGGTTATGCCACACTCAACGAATGACCCAGGAAAACGACTCGGCGCCGAACAAAAATCAAATCAAATCAAATCAAATCAAATCAAATCAAATCAAATCAAATCAAATCAAATCAAATCAAATCAAATAAATCAAATCAAATCAAATCAAATCATATCATATCAAATGAAATCAAATCAAATCAAACCAAATCGTTTTTTCAGACACAAATAAAGGGTGCACTGTGCCCACGGAGCAAGGCAAAATGCGATTCAAACGCGTTTAAAAGCAATTACTACAATAATGCAATGAACCTGTACATAGGCCTGCCCAGGTTCATAGGCTTGTTGGGATTGTGCAACTATTGCCCCCCTTTTTGTTTACCCTTATTGCGCAACTACGCACTTATATGCATTGATACGTCGATGTATGCATTATTTTCCAATGTTTGTGTAATTTTCGAACCTGTACATAGGCTTATTGGAATTGGTTAACTCTTGCCCCCCTTTCTATGTACCCTTATTGTGCAACTATGAATTTGCACATGAATGCATTTGTATTTCTATTTCCATGAGTGCTGCTGTTTTTTGTGCTATAATTTGTTTTGTCAACCCCACCCCTATACAACGCCTGTACTGACCTTTAGATAAATGAATAATAAAAGAAAACGGAAACTGTAGGGTACAGGAGTTCTACAGTAGACCGTTTGGAGGAACTAAGCAGGATCGTGGGCAGCAGTGCCCCAAACAATTTCTGAAAGAGGCAGCGAAACGGAAACGTGGAGGGCTGAACCGGGCAGGAAACTGCACATCTGAAAGCTATATATACATACGCAGCGCGGCCCAAGCAGGCCTTCCTTTAAAAATTCAAAGGGCTCACAGAGAAACGCGAGCTCGGGTACGCCACAATCGAGGGGACCACAGCGGAAGTGAAAATCGTACAATGCCGCAGAGCAAATAATTACGCGCCTGATTTCGTTGCTTCGCGCTCCAAATGGGTACGCGCCTATTCTTAGGCCATCGTGTAACGGCCACGGTGACCGTAACGCGTAAATGACGAGTAACGCTAGAAGGTTTCTGACCCTAGCGGTCAGTGTTCAGAAGAACCGCAATTACTTAATATTCACCGGAACGCTAAAAATAGCTCTCTTCGAGGATATTTTTGCGCTCCTGATTCAGCGCTGCCCACGAAGACGAACTATTGACTGGATACAACAGAGCAGTACGAGTTTCTGGAGTAATTTGCGGGTGCATCTTTTTTTAATACTTCGAAGTCTATTGGGACTGAATGTCTGTTTATGTTCTCCATTTCCGTATTTTCCGGGATTTGCATTAGGCGGAGCATCTGATTTTTTTGTTTGATTTTCCTTTTTAGGCTACTTTTCAGGTATTCATAAATTGCCCTCCTTATATTTTGAGATAGCCACTTTTCAGAACTTACATTATTCAATAGCTGCCTCGATCCTCAAGCACTCTCGAAATGACGGAAAAACGGAGTCACCCCCATGGGACCTCGCTCTGACTTCCGTCTCACTCTCAGTGAGCACGTTCGAGCCGCAATACTAAAATCTACATTTAACTTCTCGCAGTTGCAGGTATATGCGCACACGCGGGCGCACAAAACTGGTGAACTGGAGATGTACAGAACGGAATTCAGCCTGAAAAAGAACTAATAATAATAGTCATTGTTGCGCTTATTGATGTTTAACACTCACCAGGAGGCCTTAACGTTGGCTGGGTTCAGTACTGTACTTTGTCTTTTTCTTTCCGCCAAGGAAAATAAAAAAAGTGCTTAGCGGGGAACTTTCTGCCTAGGCGGAAATTTAAATACGAAGCAAATATACAAAAGCAAAGAAGGCAGTGTTGGACCCCCTAGTGAGTCACAACCATAGCTGGTGATGAAATCAAGGGACAGAACATGGGATAGGAGCCCTATGTGGCGCTGCGCACGAACACCGACGCTGCACGCTTTCTATTGATTCCACCGGGCTGCAACCAGCCTGTGAAATGCACTAAGGTATAAGCTTGGCCGTGTTGGTAAATCGTTCTTGGGACAGCGCGAAGAAAAGACGCACACAAGACGTGTGCAGGACACGGCGCTGACTCTTTCGTGCAATGAACGCCAGTTGCTAGTTAGCGCCTTGTCCTACTTACGGCTTGTCTGCATTTTTTTTCCGCGTGCTCCCAAAAGTAAGAAATGCAGTACAGTCTACCAAAATCGTTCATGCTTAATAATAGCCGTCGTCACCATTATGGGTCAGAGGCCGGTGGTCCTTCAAACTAGTAGTGGCTCAAACTGCGCGGTATCTTTGTGGGGATATCAATCGATTCTTACCGCCTAAAACATCCGTGATGAAGCACGCCAGCTAAAACCACGTTTTGCGTTTAATGCCTTGGCTTCGGCGAACCATACCGCCCAAGCTCCGGCTGGACTATGCCCCCATAGCTGGAATTATATAGACTGTAGTTGTACGTTCTGCGGAGGCATTTTACCCGAGAGACACAGTTCGAGGTGTTTCACCGTAACCATACAGTGGGAAGGAAGGAAGAAGACCCCTAGTTTCACTGCACTGAGGGCTCACTCGATCAATGCACGATCTGCCTTAAATCTACATAGAACACTGCGGGGTAGTGCTTTGCAATTCAAAATCCACCCGGGGTCGTTATTCGACACCGACACACAAAACGCACTCGCACCGAGTCGCACGCAACACCTAAGCGCGCTTGTATGCACTGAAGAACGGGGGGGATACAGAAAGGACAGGACTAACTTCACCGAAACGCTCGCTTCGATGTATGATTATCTGGTCAATGAATTCCTCGCTGCGCTGAACATCGTGTTCTGTGATACTGCAAACTTAGGGCTGATCCTCCTAGTCTGATAGATCGTCCTCGCAGATCAAGAGAAGCGGCTATTCGGCCACTGCCTTCATTACAGGCGCCGGAGCCTTGACGGCCAACGCTAAGATCGTCAGATCCGTTAAGCGTTCAGCTAGCGTTATCGTCCATGCGTTAAGCTAAGCGAGTTATGTGTAACGTATCTTTGTGGACAAGACCGGACGCGAAACGGATCACTGTTGCGAGGACGGGGGAGGATGCTGGAAGAGGGAGCAACGAAGAATGGAGGAGGCGGAGGAGGGAAAGACGCGGAAAATCGACTTCAGCGCCACCACCACCGCTTCGCGCGCGCCGCGTGGAGCGGACGGCCGCGTGCGCCAGTGTGTCGTCTGCTCTCTCTGTGATTGGCTTGGATTTCAAACCGCCGCCACCGCCGCTGCGCAGGCAAGTGTTCCCCGCTTCTGTTCCTCGTTTCTGCATGAGCGAACCACGCAGGATTAACGCTGGTAATCTCCAACCATGCCCGAAGCAGCATCGGTATGCAACCTGTGTCCAGTGGTTTATTCGTTCTCTGGGCCACTGCGCGGAATTCGTACACGGACTTGAATGCGCGCCCCACTCGCTGGCTCTTTCGAAGCAGCAAAGAGAAGCGGACGCTCTTTGAAATGAACTGGTAGGAGCTTCCTGCCTTGCAAAGAGGACGAGCCTTTTTTTTTTTTTATCTTTCTGGTATGTGGAAGGAATTTTATGCTTAGCGAAAGATAGGATCACTGTGCCGTTGGAACGGGCGGGAAATGTTTAGAGTGGGTTTGTTCACGCGCGGAACGTGCGCGACGCGCTGCTGAAAACAAGATATTATGGTTTAAAAGTTTTCGTTGCTTGATCGTCTGCTGGTAATCAGCAACACTGTCAACACGGAATGCTTACTTGGGTGTTATTTTCAAAGCGATGGATCGGTTCCATGCGCCGTGTGTGAAATCACTGGGAAATTCGATTATCTCGTAGAAAGCCAATCCTAGCTACCACAGACATACCCTGCGATCGATGCCGGAACGCTTCTTCTCCTGCTACGTTGAAGGCGTTACAGGTGTCCCATGTTAACAATTCCATATTCCGGTTTATCCAACCATACACGAAGTCATTAGACGGGCGCAGGTAACTAAAAAAGTTCGAGGACGCCTAACCACTTCTTATGGATTGCAAATGCGAAAGAACGATTGTCCGGTTGAACGCCCAGAACCCCTTGCTTCTACCTCGCGTTGTCGAAGGGCTCTGAAACCTTTCCGCTTGAGACGCTATGCTTTGCGGTGCGCCTTAACGCTTTCGAATGGCTTCGATCTGTCTCCTACGCATTGCGCAACTGTTCGTTCCCGCCGCTGTGTAAAGGGAGAGTTGACGAGGATGGTGAAGTTCGCTGCTTGTATGCTCGCCCGTTTGGCAGCGTTGTTCCGCTCCCGTACTTCCTCTTCGGTGTACTGAAGTAGACGGCCGAGTTTAGCCTCGCGCTATGGAACGCCTCGTGCTTCGAAACGTTTCATGCTATGGAACGCTTCCGGAGGAGCCATTTTTCTGTTGCGGACGCCGGACGCCGTCTTTTTTCGCTCAATGGGCCATTTATTGCTTTCGCAATAAAATGACGTCCGTGATATGGCAGGCCACAGTGCAGCTTGCGTCCGTAAAAGAAATTCCGTCTTACGAAACGATGAAAATAATCTTCGAATGGGCCCTGTCTCCTCCATTCGCGGCAGCACACCACTCTAGTGCATAGGAGCCAATCCCACGGGGAAGTTTCGCAGGCGGCGACATGTACTGCTGGCTTGTGTCGCAAGGCGATGAGACGCTCTGCGGACGGAAAAAACAACAAAGGACGAGAGTTGCATACAAGGAAGGTGCGTCCGTGACAAGGATCTCCGCCGAAGCGCCTCGTCTGGACTGAGGAATATACGTGACGCGCCCGTGGCTTGCTCTTTGTCGGAGACTAGCCTCCTGAAATAACCACTCTCGGACAGAAGAATGATAGAAGCGCGGTGCATGGAGAATACAGACCGGTGTTTAGGTTGTGCGCGAGACTGTGGAGACTATACCTGCAATCGGGAAAGCCCGAAGGCTGGTGCGTGCTGTGCGGGCGTTGGCTTGCTTTGAGCGGACTGAATGACACTCTTTCGCGTCCGGCCTATTTCACTCTGTATAGCTTACAGCACACGTTTAAAAAGACAGATTGTGAGCAACCATTGGGCATAGTAGGGGAGAGGCTGGATGTGCAGGCCTGCATATTTTATTTTCCCTGTGAACAAAAAACACTGGCAAGTGATGTAAGTAACCTTGTTAATGCTACGTGACGCCATGTGCTAAATGTCCTAACCGAATCGGAAAGAAATCACTGCAGCGAAGATCAGCGACTTTAGTATGATCCAGCCAACATTCTCATGACGGGTGAAAGTGGGCTCTTGGGGTTGTTCTTTTTAAGATACGGCGGTGTCAAGTTTTGCAAGTATAGGTTCAATCGTGAGTGAAACAGCGCACTGAAGATGACGTTCAAAAACTTAGAAACGTGTAAAGCGCAATTGACACAGGACAAGCAAAACCTCGAAGAGCACGACACAGCAAGAAAATCTGTTTATGCGCACCAAAGGGGCATTGGCACGTGACAAGTCTTTCCTGAAATGGTTCCCAATAAATCTTGGCCGCTGCGAGCACCACGGTGGCTCATCAAAATGGTCGATTTTTCGAACTGGGGCGGGAATTTGCACTCACGCCACCAACGCGTTGGGATATGGCCGCCCTCTTTCACGATCTTATGGACAATAAGCCTGTTCACGCAAGGGCTCAATCACGCATCGACCTCCTTGGCCTGCGCGCGAGCGAGAACAAGAATCCGTACCCGTTTCTCGCACGATAGTCTGCGCAACGCGTTGCGTGCTCCTCGCCTCAACCCTGTGCCCCCAGAATGTGAGTTTGCCTTTGAAGTTGTCACACCGCCGTTCATCCCCAGAGGCACTGAAGATCCTTTGACAAAAAATACAGACTTTGACAAATACAAAATACAGACAAATACAGAGCTTTGTGAGCAATGCCCAATAGCCAGGTCAGATTGAAATTGGGAGCGTGCGGCCTATGTTATGAGTTTTTGCGGGAAATGTACGCACTTACAGTAAACGAACTCAGCAGCAAGGGTTTTAATGTGCGGTTTCAATGGAGTACATCCCATGTTGGCGTCAAGGGCAATGAGACCGATCATCAGTTGGCACGGAATGCTCTGCAATTTGCACCGAATGTGAAGGTTTCCGCCGATTACTGGAACAACTTCAGGCGAACAGTCGTCAAAAATTTCAAGTGCTTGGGAGATCCCTATCACCAGCCAATTGCGTCACAAAGGGACTTACGAGATCGGAGGCAACATTGCTTTACCGCATCCGAACGGGCTCAGCGAAGACCCCAGCATAGCTATTCAAAGTGGGCCTCGTGCGATCGCCTTTGTGATCATCATGTGCTGTGATAGGGGATGCACACCACTATGTAATGTGTTGCCCAGAGCGTGATGCCGATCGGACTGCAATTCTCTCAGCGATTGGAAAGTTGGCAGCCCCACACAACACACTGGACCACATCGTCTTCCCAAGGGGTCATTGAATGCTGCGCAGAGACGCGTCGCGCTTTCTATTGCGCTTCCTTCAGGAGATGGAACTGACGAACTCGTGGTGAAAGGACCCTAACATTGACTAATTAGCGGGAGCTTGGGTGAGCAATTGCCGGCATATCTAGGCTGGCTAACCCCGCCTGATCCAACACAACAACCACCACCACCATCTCGTTACAACGAAATCACTTTATTCGAAGTGTCTAAAGGTCCAAATTTCAGGGCACTAAAAGTAAGTCTTTCTTGTTTTTAACGACGTTTCGCTTATTACAAAACCAGCCTTCTGTCATAATGAATTCGTCATTATAACGAAGGTTGATTGATTGATTGATTGTAGGATTTTAACGCGCCGACGCAGCGCAGGCGATGAGGCGCGCCGTAGTGGAGGGCTCCGGTTTAATTTTGACCACCTGGGGATCTTTAATTATAACGAAGGTTTGCTCTGTTTCTTTAACGAGAAGAGAGGGCAAAAAACCACTGTTTAGCTTGCACCGTCCCATTTCACCGATTAGGTTACACGGCATTGAACTTTAAGTCCGCAGACCAGCACCATTAGTGAAACGCGAGCACGTTTATTTTGAAGTCTGAGCAAACCAGGATGCGACATTACCCGTGGAATACGTGAAGATTAAAATGTTTTTGAAGCTTTTGGTTGACCTAAACCGCACTGCGAACCCGCGCGACGTCATAGCGAATGTCTGTGAAAGGGTGTACGTTGTATTTTTTGTTGCTTTTTTTTTCTTCTGCAAACTGCCCTAAACTTCCATCCACCCAGAACGGAATTGCAAGGGTAAACTGCAGCCAAACTACGAAATGAAGTCATAGGAGTTTCAAACTCATTTAGATGTCCATTGTAATGCCATTGGGTTCGTTATGGTATCATCACCATCATCATCATCATGAAGAACAACAGCCTATTTAAATCCATTTCAGCATGCTTATTGTGTTTGCTTTGACGGCGATTTTTTAATTGCGAGGTTTTCCTCGCGCAGCGTGCAGCTACCTTTCTTGAAGGTATGCGGTTGCTAATTGCATATTTACGGCATGGGCTCTGGGCTTTGCTCAGCACACAGCCTTGACTAACTGATCACAATCAGCGATTTTCACGTTCGTTTCAACGAAGAAGTCAGAAGGGGGAGGGGGGGGGGCAGTAGTTTTATAAGGCAGTTTCGCATTCCAGTTTTGGGTTAACGTGATTAGATGAAAGCTGTACAGCTTGGCCCTGAGAAATCCGCGTAATAAATGCCATCGCATTAACTGTATCCCCCTTGGGGCACTAGAGGGCGTTTTCACTTCGCCTCCATCATGAAAAACACCGGCCGCAGCCGGAGATAAAACCGCGACCTCGTAGAGCAGTAAACCGCTTACGCCTCCACGGCGAGTCTGTTTCCTCTGTCTTCTTGAGGGACTTGTTTACTAAGCGTGTTGACGTGTTTGATTTTGAATTAATACCATTGCGTATAGTTAAGTTTTGTTTTTATTTCAGAACGTTGGTCTTCATATTTACCGGCAAATACACAAACAAAAATGTTTTGCTGGAGCAGAAATGCCAAGGTTACCACCCCAAACCTGGATTGCATATGCGAATATTTTTAAAAGAGGCACTGCCTGACTTTCGTTGAATTATTTACAGGATCGCCTCCACTATTCGTGTTACATTTCTAGCGGAAAGCGACCACCAACTTGTTGACGGGCATTGCTTCTCCATAAGAATAGATGATATTCTGTGTTTTCCTCGTCCGCTGGACACCGAGTATTCTGCGAGTACAACCTCGCTTTTCTGCGGTGGCCACCGCACGTGCAGGAAGTCGTTAAATGGTCGACCGCAAGAATTCAACTGGCAGTGGTAAAACAAAACAAAAAAGTGTCACGCCATAGAACACGAGCAAGATAAATTCTTCACATTTATTAGCCATTACGGGAGATGTGAGAAGGAGGATTCAGTACGCGTTCCCAGTTCTGCGTTACGAGACCTCTTGGCCTGCGCTGTAAATGCACCACTTAGACCGCGCCCGCAGCAGTGCATATATACGCATCAAGACGACTGCGCTAATACAGTAAAAACCGAATGAAAAAAAAGAAGGCCTGTCTTGTGCCCGTCAACGATTAACAGTGGAGGTCGCGCCAGGAAACGCAATACACACGGCAAAGAAAAAATCTGGTCTTCGGCGCCTGCGGATGGAGGCTGCAGCAACCAGCACTATAGCCGAAAACAGCGCGTCGATCATCGAGTGCGCGTTGGGAGCGTCGTGTAATTATCCCGTAAGTGTTTACGGTTAGCTATGCGAGCTAGTCGGCGCAGCATCACTATCGGCACACGAAAGCCTGCGAGCCACATCCCACACCCTATTATTATTATTTTCTCGTCAAACGACTACAGTCATAATACGAATCATTTCGCTGACATTTGACACTTAGGCCACTGAACCGATATAAGCCACATTTTAGAGAATAGCGTAGCTCGTAGGCTTCACTATCTGGAAGGCGTTGCTCGGCATCGCCGCCGAAATGTACGACGCCATGGCTGACGGACTCGTTCGCTGCGTTTGCAGCACGTACTACCTACATAGCAGACGAGGCTCGAGACAAGTCGCGTGTAATCGCGCAGGCACGCGTCTGCAGGCCGCGTAATGGTGCGTGAACGAGCCGAGAGCATCCGAGCGAGTACGGAGAAGAAAAAAGGACGCATATTCTTCCTGCTTATTTCTTCTCCCTAATGGGAGCGCCTTGACATTATGCCCACGCAGAGCCTGAGCACGTAAGTACGGTCACGCGCATTCTGTTTTCTCCGGCCGGGTCGGGCTCAAGTCGATCTCACCTTTCGCTTAAGAATTACGTGCTTTTACGGCAACGAAGTATACCTCAAACGCCGTTTTCGCTCTTCCGAGCCGTTGTGACGATGCGCGTGCCGTGCTCGTTTAACCTTACCTACCTCAACAACCCTCGCAATTTTCTGTACCCTTGGAAACGTGTTTCCGAAGCAAGGCATGCACTGCGCAGCGCTGTGCAAGAGGCGGGCTTGGGGCCTACGCAAGCGAAACTGAAGTTAGCGGAAGACGACCGTTGCGCGTGAAGCGGCGATTACGAAGTAGGCTGCGCGCGGCGTTCGCATGCAGACAGCACCCTGACTGAGCGATCGTTCTAAGCTTACAGAGGCCATGAAGACGAAATACAACTTTGTTTAATTTGATAGAACCAGCCTTATAGTAGCTCACTCATCTCCATTCCAGCCACGAAAGACGTTTTCCAACCGAAAAAATGTAAGAAATACTGAAAATCTTTCAAATTTCGCGCCACGGTGACGTAATATGGGCAGGAGTGACGTATTATATGCCAGCACTAGTGACTCAATTATGAGAGTTTTGATTGGACGTTCGCATTCAAGTGATACGATCAAACGGAACTAAAAGTCCCACTAGCCATGTTTCTTGGCGCTGGCTCAGGTCGGTGACCGCCAATCGCAGAAACAAGATTATGTGACGTCATAGAAAATTATGTGACGTCATAGGAGTTGTCGCTCTTTCATGTTTTTTTTTTAATATCTCGATTGTTTGGTTGAACTTTGCGATAAGATTGGTATCGTTGTTATCGGGACAAAGCAGTATTTCTAATATGAAGCTTTTATTTCGTCTTCATGGCCACTCTGACGTAGTTCGAGGACAGTATGTACCGTTCTGAACGACTGAGTTATTCTGCTGAATGGCTTGCCTGCATCGGAGACACCCAGTAGAGAAGTTTTTTTTCTTCGACGAAAAAAGAAACGGCGTGCTGCCAAGAAGAAACGGCATGGTTCGCTTTCGATAGCCTCTTCGACTCCTCCACTGTGCACGGATGGTCCGCTAAGCCTGCGGGCATACAAAGGACGCTCCTCGGGCCGTGCGGCACCAGCGGGTGCCTTTGGAGCGGGTGCGTACAGCCCCGTCGCGTCCACCACTCTCGCGAGGCCCGCGCCCATTGAAGCATGAACCGAATACGCTTCCCAATGACAGCAGCGCGTCCAATCCGCAGAGCGCCAGGGCCGATGACCGAATTGTGGGTGCCTACCAAGCGTTGCGTATACGCTGTGTGGCGACGGTCAAAGCCGCAGGCGTCGCGGCATGCTGCCAGTGCACGGGAGCGTGGTTGATTACGCGGAAGATATTTGCCGAAACTCCGAAGAAAGTGAAGACGGCCAAGCGATCCCCGCGACGTCACACCATTGCACGCGGCCTGGTCGACGAGAATAGTACTTTCGCCATTACGCGACCATGTTGCTTCGTTCATTGCGCCGCCTTGAACCCCTCCAAAAAAATCTGCCGAAATTCAGAGAATTGTCTACTAATGCGTAGCATTCGTATGCCGCTTTTCTAGTGTGTGAGTTCTTTACAGTCATATATGGCTATGAGTAGCGAAATACTACGTTGGATTATTCTTTTCTTCTGTTTCTTTTCGTCAATGATTATAGACCAATATACACCATTATAGCGGTGAAGTGCCTTTACTTCCCTAATTATGTTTTTTTTTTTTCGAAGATGCCGGGCGTGCTGCGAGTTGGTCCATTTACGCAAATTTTTATTCGTAATTCCGACGTTCTTTTGCGGACTTCTTTCGTTTATCCTTCGGTTTTTAGGGGGGGGGAGACGTATAAGATGCATATTTTGATTTCGTCAGGTCATTTTTATTAAAATTTTATTTTTTATATTGTTCTTATTTGTTGGTTTTTCAGAAATCTGTCCGACCAATCAACTCCATTTACACTATTATAACGATTAAAGGTGTTACGTCCGCCCCATCTGCCGTTTTATTGAAATGCGGGGTGTTACATCGTCCCGGTTGTGGGGGACGATTTATGCGATAAGAACTTCAGATGCAAGTCAAAAGATCACACCCAGTCGCCATATATCTGTTCCGCCGAGGACAGCGCTTCAAGCCGGCCTTACACTGCCCGCTGTTCGACTTCCAGTTTCGTTTCCATGCGAGGGTATATCCGGGTGTCTAATGTTGCTGCTTAGTTGAACTGTCTATTCGGACGGAGTCTCCGAGAAGTTTTTGTACTGTTTCATTTGAAAAATGTTAGGTGGCGCTGCAATAGAGGAGGCTCATTGTGCTGATATTTTTCATCGCGCAACTGCTACTCGTCCAAAGATTGCAGGGCACGATTCTAGATCATCGTACCTCATCTTTGCGAGCAAGGCTACAATTGCGAGTAAGAAGATGATAATAAAGCTCAGCTTTATGTTTTGAGAGATAACTGACCGTGAACGACAGCAAGCATCAGCCACGGCGTTCCGTTTTCAACTTCATGCATGTTTTTTTCCGCATCGCATGCTAGTCCCAAATATTGTGCTCGCTGTAAATGAAAAGTCAGCTATTGACATGATGTTTTTACGTTATGTGGGGGCAAACTGGTGCCTCTGATAATGACAAACCGCCAGGTTTATTCCAGGAAACCACCCGAAATTGCACATTTTGAATTAGAGGTTGGGCTTCACCGCATGACACGAGCACCATGCATGCTAACATTTTTTTTAATAACTGACCAACTGCTCCGCATAAGTCGACATTTTTTCTAGGGCGTGTTTTTGAAATGTTTCCCTACAAAATGTATATTCTAATTTTTTTCTACTACCGGTGGTTTGATAAACAACACTCCTTTTTTATCATTTTTTTCGACAACTTGACAAAAATTTTGATTTTGATATATTTTTTTACAACTATGATATATAAAAACCTTTAAGAAAACTGGTGTTATTGGAAAGGCCGTTAAATAATCTGCATTTTGTGTTCCTGTAAGTAGTGCCTAACCAATTTTTTAGCAGGAAAAAAAATGTTTTCTTGGACCCCTAAGATTAGTCACTTTTCAGGCGGTAGCGAAAGAGTTAAAGGGGGTTCGAACTTCGCGCGTGTTTTCGAAGGGCGAGTTGTTTTGAAGTGCGATACGCCGAAAAACGAACGTTCCGGTGCACGTCCTCCCCCTCTTTTTTTAAACAGCCCATGATTTCGATGGCGGCCGCGCATTTATAGAACACGTCGGGATGTTCGTTTTCCTCACGAAAGGAGCTCGGGACTCGGGCACAGGAGCGTCGCACGCCCAGAACGCGTCGGGGAAGCATCTCTTTAATTGATGCTAATTAGCTAACAGTGCGAGGTGGTCCAAGTGCGGCACGCACAGGCCAGAAGTGTGCAAAATCTCCTTGCGGCAAAGCCAACTTTATCACGAATGCTCAGCAGAAAGCGGTTGCAACTGTGCCTGTCTTCTCAAGGTACGACTGCCATCAACGCTCCAGAGCGGGCAGTCCGTCGCCCGTCGCCCGTCGTCCGTCGGACAGCAGGGCCCCTTTCGGACAGGGTCCGGCGCCATCGGTCAAGAAGGCCCGGTCTTCTTGCTCATACCTTTCACCTAAATTGTGTGCCAACTCTATGTCGTGCGCTAAAAATCTTCGCAGGTACCTTCACAGAGTGGATTGGTAATGATATTTTCATGTGGATTACGCATCCGTTTCTTTGCGCCTCGGACCATCCCTCTTCGACTTTCTAGAGTTGTGCGCATGGCGGGATTGTGCTCATTAAAACAAATGAGGACGCAAATAGCCCACCACTGTTTTCTTCAAGCGGCACGTATACGATCAGTGTGGATAGGCCTGCTGAGTAGCTAATGTGTCTGACGCATGAATCCGTAGTTCGCATGTGTTCTTCGCCCGGAAAGCCGTGCATCTGACGGGGGTGAAATACGAAATACTCGTTTGCACAGCATTTGGTGCTCGCTGAAAAGACTTCATCCCGTCGAAATTAGTTCGAAACCCCGCAAATGGTGTTTCTTATTACGCAGTTTTGAGTTAGTATAGGTTTGCGATGTTACCTTCAGCGTGTTTTTTATCCACTGTAAGTTAAAATACTCCTTTCCCGTAGTCTTCCAGCCACTACCATTTTGCGGTGTCCGAACACTTTTTTTGGACCCAAATTCTTCTATTTCATCCCTCTAAGGAACAATCTGCCTCCCCTACTTCTATTCCCTCCTCCTGGTAGACATTAAGTTACCCGAACGTTCCACCTGTTGTCGATTCTCCCCATTACATGCCCAGGACAAGTCCACGTCTTTCTACTGACCAATTAAGATTTATTCTCTCTCTCTCTCTCTCTCTCTCTCTCTCTCTCTCTCTCTCTCTCTCTCTCTCTCTCTCTCTCTCTCTCTCTCTCTCTCTCTCTCTCTCTCTCTCTTTCTCAACACGCGCTGTGATGTCTCCCACCCAAGTTTGTTCCCCAATATAAGAACGTGCATTTCCTGCCCTAAGCGTAACCCCTATCATTCTTTTTGCCATGGCCAATTTGTGCTGACCCCAGTTTACTTTAGAGTTGTTTAATGAGTCGCCAAGTTCGCGCCCCATAGGTCACCACCGGGAGTGTATACGCATTGGTTGTATATACGTGCCCAGAGCTTCGCGAGTGCTGCGCGGCCCCTACTGAGATATCCAGGGTTAAGGCTTGGGCGAGTTGGTGCATGATTACAAACAGGGGTACGCAACACAGACCAAACACAACAAGAAGAAAGTGACAACCACGAGCGCTACTGAGATACTTTTACATCGCAACGTACTTCACAAATTGCACCACATTGTATTTCCGTACCATGTTCATTTAAACAAACGCGGCTTACTAGCTCGCCTTCGCCCGGCTTCCCGGCGATCGTCTGAAACATTGCAGCAGAATGCAGTCGTGTCAGAAACCTTTGCACTCCCGTAAATCCCCCTACTCACACGGCGGCCATGGCGAGCACAGTCACTGCTTAGCGTAAATGTTATTCTCTGACGCGCGCAAACGGGAAATGGCGGCCGTGAACGTCGCCGATAACAGCAGCGACAATGGGATGCCGGTCGGAGCGACCCGCAGCTGCTTTCAAAACGGGCCGCTAAAAAGGGTTGTCAGGGACAGCCCGCTCCGTGTGGTTTCAGCGCTCATAAGTACTTATATCTCCTTTAAAAGCTTCATTCGGCTATCTAGGTCTTCAAAACACGCGGGCATTATATAAATGATCATCTAACGAATGAAACGATGTTAGTTTTTAAGGCTATAAAAGGATTGCGTTGACAATGCTATTTACAAACCGGTCCGGTAAAAGCTTTGCTTGAGTGCGTTTAGCCCCAAACTAGAAATCGATATCGGTGGCATTAGTAATAGGAATGTTGAAATTAGCGCATTTTCCCAACCTATAGAATACAAAATGACTTTGGTAGTTTTTGGTAGGTTTTGCTAGGCTTCGCTAAGTTTCGTTATGTTTTGCGATGTTCTTGGCTAGGCTGAGTGCTGAGGGGTGAGGCCAAGTTTAGCCGGATTTTACAAGGCTGTTCCAGCGTGTCCCCCACACGGACAGCGGATCCAAAGGGAAGCAAGCTCGGTCGATCCCCAGCTTCGCTGTACCTTCAGCCTTGCACAACTAGTCCAAGCTGCGCCAATTTTGTTGCGTTTTAGTAACCCAAAAAGACTAGTTCCTTTAAAATGGTATAGTAAGAGGTGCGAATATGCGTGCGCCCCTTGTGCTAGCACTGTAACAGGCTCGAAAGCCGGCTTCACTGTCACAATATCGCATAAGCGGTGCTGCACCTTTTACAGGCGGCGCAGTTCTTTTCTTTGGTATTTTTTGCTAACAGCACCAAACTTAGCTCAAGCTTAAACAGCTGCGCCGGTAATAAATTATGCCAACTCATATTGTTTTCAACATCGTGAGGTACAAAATATCCACCCGCTTGCAGAAATTTTCAGACCATCCGTGTAAACGGGCATGAAATACCTCCAAAGTTGGAGGTCCTTTACGCCCTTTTTCTTAGTTTTCAACACCCTAATTTGTAGCTGTACACCTTTGTGGGAAAACAGGGTGTTGAAATTATGAACACCCTTCTTGGTGGGTGTTGGAATGGTGTGAAATAGGTGTTAAGTATTTAATAAATTCTACTACTTATTAAACATAATAACTTCCTCGCGATAAAAAAGTATTTGCCAATCCGCATGCTGGCTTGTATATGCTCACATTAAATGTGCAATTCCAAAATTAGCGCTAAAATATCTGATTTTTGCGACAAGCCCACCGACTCTATCAGATGACTTTCCTCTGCTGGCTATAAAAACAAGGAGAGCAGGTGTATTTTTAAGTATGTATGTACTCGCTCTTTCCATCCATCCCGTTGGTTTTCTTGCTCAATTCATTAGTGGTCCAAGTGTGACTTGTGCGTGTTGAATGTGTCTGTATGTCATGCTTCGCGCTCAGCCGATCCAAATTGTCACGCATAGCTGCGCTGCGAAGGAAAGTTTGACATCCACCTAAATGCAGCTATGCGGATACAAAGGAAAGCTATACAGCTTGCTCAGAAACCTCGCAGTTGAAGAAAAATTCGTCTTGGTCCAGGATGAATTCGTCCTGGCCCCGCTGCGCTGCCCACACCATTTTTTTTAGTGTTAAGCAACCTTACACCCATTTTTTTTACTGTTTTCACAAGAACATCCTTTTTTTTATCCTTATACCCTTTTTTAGCCAAAACACCTTTTAGAGGTGTGCGCCACGGGACAAGATTCTGACACCTTTTTCGGCCAAAGACGCATGCTTGTATGCGTATATACACTCCCTGTGTAGGGCGCAGAGCACACATCGCGAACGTGTTCTGTTTGGGCGACCCGCAACGGGACTTGTTCCGCGCAGCCAAGAGATCCGCGCCGCGAGCGTTTCCTTTTCCTCGGGTCGGAACGAAGAAGAAGCCTCGGCGCGATAAGACGTATACCGGCTGCGGAAAACGCGTTTCAGGAAACCGCCTGACCCAATCTCGATGTATAGATTCCATGCCTTCTCTCTCTCGAGTTGGCCCGGTCCGGCACAATGCGAACAGCATACGAAAAAGCCCAAACACGCGACGCACACCATGCGAATAGAAAGACAACAGTTTGGGCAGCCATACAAATATTATGAAGAAGGCAGAGTCACGTACGCACTCGCACAAAAGAAGAAAAAGAGCTTATACTCCGAATGTGGTCGTCCGAATACGGCGTATACACTGTTTACTCCCCATTCAGATATAGTATAGGCGTGCGCGTACGCGCGTACACAAAGGGAGGGGAAAAGTGTGCCACGCGGTTAAGTAAACGATATATATAAGGAGAAACGCTCACGCGCAAGTGCGCATACGGCATTCGACAGGCGCACAATAAAGCACCGCGGAGGAGGCCAATTGCGAAAGTAGGTTTCACGCGTGCGGCCCGGTGATGCCGAGTGCGTACCAAATCGGTCCGCACAGATGGCGGCGCTGTTCGTGCACGCACGTGAACCGCATCTCCGCGCACGGCTGTCGAGCCGAAGACCTTCACCCCCGGCGGTGATGACCCTCGGGGTGAAGATCGCAACGGAGCGCGCAACCAGATCAGCGACCCGTCTCCCGCTGTATGTGTGGCTGTGGCGGCTCGGCGTGCTCGCTTTCCCGCGCCGCCGCCGCCGCCTCCTGTCAATGGGTGCCGCGTGCACGCCTCGGGCCAGGCCGGGCATGAATCGGTTTCGAAGAACGCAGCCCAGCTGCGTTCTGCCCGTTTCCTCAGCGACTGGCCTGGGAAGGGCCGTCAGACAATGGTTTAAGGTTAAGACAATGGGACAGGGACCTGGGGTCCAGCACACACCTACAGATACTACTCGGAAGCAATAAATGAACCATTGAGCGAGGAAGCCGGAGTCGGCGTCTGTAACAGCAAAACGGCTCGAAGATCACGTGTTCTTGAAGCATTCGAAGTGCGAGGCATTTCATTGCGCGAGCTCAAACTCTGCAGTATCAAAACGTGGCTATCAATACTCCAGTATACCGCAAGGGAACGGACGACCGAAGTCAAGCGAGCGAACAGACAGGCGGCAAAACTCCCCATCGTCGCCAACTCTCCCAATACATAGCGGCAGGAACGAGAAGCTGCGCAACGCGCAGGAGACAGATTGGAGCCATTCGAAAGCGCAAGGCGGAAGCGGACCGCAAAACAAATTTCTCAAGCGGCAAGAGGACGAAGATCTTCGAGAACGCGGGAAGGTGTATCAGGCGTTCAGTTGGACATTGATGCTATCGCATTCAGAACCCTTACAAAGTGTTTAGGTGTCCTTAATTTGACTCTTTATCGAATTACCGTTGGAGCTCTGGTTTCGAGGCGAGCAAACCTAATAATGGGTGCCCTGCGACATCGCGGTTAGTTTTCACTGATGGGGCATGTTTTGCGTATTATTATTTCTGCAGGAGATATCGCCTGCACGTTCTGACGGTGACGGTCGGATGTTAATGGCGCAAGGCCAACTGGGGCAAAGAGCGCCAAAACAATGGTTATATAGCCTGCACGACCTATTTTGTACAAAAACCATCGCCTTTTCCCCCGCGACGGCACGTCTTGGCTAAGTCCACAACAATAATCTGAAATTACCAGAACGAGAAACGAGGTATTAAACTTGTGGGCGCATTTCATGGCCCCAAATCAACCGGATGGGTTTGATCGTCGTGCTCCTTGTGGGGCCACTCTAACCAATTGCACTTGCGACGCAAATTTACAATGCGCCACTTAGCAAATTTACAACGTGCACCGCGCCGAGCCTCTAGGCACACCGGTGACTGCTGCGCCGCTAAGTGAGACAACGGCATAAGTGCGAAGCGAGGCCCACTTCGCTGAGTCCAATCAAGTGACAGCTTTGCCGGCATGTGCTATCGCGCCGTAGGCAGTGAGAGGTTCAGGATGCGTTTCGCTGCTACAGCCGTTTTTTTATTTCGTTCCATGGGCCTTTTAATGCCCTCGCATTAAAAAAAAAACGGTATGGGGGCGATGTTCCTGGCAGCTACTGAGTTCTAACGCTTTCCGAACTCTTACTGGGCCGAACGCGTTGTGGGCCTGAGACACTACTGCTTGCAAGGCTCGCAAGCCCTCGGCACAAACAAGTCCACGAGACTCCGGCGGTGGCCGAAATTCACCTCAGCGGGGCCTGCGACTGCGACAGCGGCGTCGGCGAATCCGAGAGCGTAATGGCCCATGCTAATCGGCCATTGTTCCCAGAGGAGGTGGTTGGGACGAACGCAGGAAGGGGATCAGCCGGCCTTGACGCCATCGACAGCGGCGGTGATGCGGCGGACCCTCCCGCGGCGGCCTTCCTCTGGGCGTCGACGGCGTCCCGTTACGCGTAGCACCTCCCGCGCTGTCGGGGGGTGCACGCACCACCGCACTTAGCTGCACCGCGTCGTATCCTCGTGCAACAAGTGGCGGAAGTGTGCGGCCAGCGCCCCCGATATACGCCCCGAGCGGTGCTCAGAGGTTCCTCCTCGCTCGGGGGATTATTCCTTTTAATACGCTAGTATTTCTGTAACTAATACATCGCTGACGTTCTATTAGGAAGCCAAACATACTTCCGTGGTTGTGTATGTGCGTGCTCTACTGCACGCGAGGAAAAAGGGGGAGCGTCAATATGTGCGCCGCGCTCAGTTAGAGGAAACACGGAAAGTGCCCGATACTGCTGTGTCTAATTCACCTTGCACTCCGTCTGCCTCTCACTTCCATTATCGTCATCATGTCGTGCCTCATCTGTTTCTCATAACCGCCCACATCATCACACCTGGGGCTGGAGTTCTGGGTTGCCGCTCGGAATAAACGCACCGTTTCGACTGCCTCTGAGACGTCCCCACTGCGTGGCGGTTGTCCCTGACGTCTCTCTTAAGACGCGGAATATGGGACGTGGTGAGCTGTTCGTTGAAGGGCAACGGCATGACCGACCTTGGGGCGAGGGCAGCCAAAACGATGACGATGATCGCACGCGCCCGTGGACGACACGACGGAAATGGGCGATGCGTGAATGAAGACGAAGCAGGTAATGGAAGTGTCACTGGATGCAGTGCAGGTTGTAATGGAATTGGCCAGGGTAGGAATCGATACCATGAAAGAATGGATGACAGTGCTCACACTATTTGCGTGTGTGCGTCGTACGTCGCCGTGCGTGCGCGAGCGTGGGTGTGTGTTTGTGGGTGTGTGTGTGTGTGTGTGTGCGTGGTGCAACTCCTACGCATTATACCGCGCTAAGACGGTCAGCTTTTCCTGATCAGCTATTGGCCGCCTGGTTAGACTTCGTTTCTGGCACTGTTTCTGGCACTACACAGAGCAGGATAATTGTGCAGGGAAAACCAAACCTGTCCGATGAGCTGATAACTTTAATTAAAAAAAATTGTTAGCTGAAGCGCGGAAGTAGGCAACGTTGAAACAAAAAAAAAATGTAGAAATTCCCGAGAGGGGATTTTCTGATGAATGCGTCAGCAGCTATCTGCTCACTACACTGCTGGTGTGCTTTTCTGGGGAGAACTATTTTCCGGGGCAATATAAGGAGTTCGATATCATCGTATAAATGCCCGAGGCATTTTTCCCAAATAACACCACACGACCTTGAATAACATGCACCGAAGCCCTTGAAAGTCGGCTTTACTAGTGTACACAAGTGTATTGCTGGAAAGGCATCTTTCATGAAGAACAAACGTAGTGTGACGTCGAAGCATGAAGGCCGTAGCGCCTTTTATTAATCACATTTTCGCATGCGTCGAAACTGTGACAACTCCAGCGTCCCATACAGATGGGCTTCCTTGTTCACTAGAGACATTAGTTGGGGAGAACCACAAAAAAAAACTGTGCACAAGTCCAACCCTTCCGTATCCTAATTGTTTTGGGGCATTGACTGGTCTTGGCTGGAGAGAGAGAGAGAGAGAGAGAGAGAGAGAGAGAGAGAGAGAGAGAGAGAGAGAGAGAGAGAGAGAGAGAGAGAGAGAGAGAGAGAGAGAGAGAGAGAGAGAGAGGAGAGAGAGAGAGAGAGAGAGAGAGAGAGAGAGAGAGAGAGAGAGAGAGAGAGAGAGAGAGAGAGGAGAGAGAGAGAGAGAGAGAGAGAAATCTAGCGGCATAAAATCATGACCCAAGGTCACGGACAAATGAGCCATGAACACGAAATTAGAACCGACAACCCGCAAAATCTAAGATCTTACGAAATAGCGCACGTATTTAGAAAACGCATATTTCATCATTTCAGCTGGGCTAAGCGACAAGTCGACTTGCACGGAAACGAACCGCCCAATTTTTGCGTTCTTGTCCGTGTTTTCCTGTTTGCGTTTCACTTGTCCATGGCCGTACGCAAGAAGTTTACGGACCACGAAAGCAGCAATTTTGAGTTATTTCTTTGCCGCACGGCAGCCCGGAGTACTATGTGCGGTAGTTTTCATTAGTTCAGTACTTATACGACATTTCGCATGCATTCGACAGTTTGTCGGGCTGGAAAAGAAATAACCCAAAATTTCCATTTCCCTGCTGCGTAAACTTTGATCGAGTCTGTACGTACTGGCATTTTTCGCTGGCATTAAGCACGCATCAACGTCTGTGACAGAAAAGAGATCGCGATGTAGACAGCCCGTCTGCCCACTCTTCTACGCGTTGTCATAATTCCAACATTTTGCATGCAATTTATCATTGTCACACAGGCATAGTGCGGGGAAAATATCTTTTCCCTCCTCATTATGCATCAAAACGAACGTATTGCGCATTTAAGGTCAGGGAATACTTTAGCAAAACTTAATAGTTTCGGTCGTCGTTTTTCTCCCAGACCATTTGCGACTGGAACAACTTGCTCTGCGACATACGCATATCGGTTATATCAAATGATCGTTCTTTTCGAAGTTGGTGTAACGCGGTTTTGACACATTTTCTTTTATTCAAATGGACTCAGTGGTTCTATGGGTGCTTGTTTGTGATATATATTTTCATTGTACGGATGTTTTGTATGTTCGATATACTGTAACGGTGGTTTGCGGGTGATTGAAACTTTGTATTATTTTATTGTGTGCTCCCCCCCTCCCGAACTGTAATGCCCCTGGTGCTGTGGTTCATCATACTGCAGAGCAAAGGCCTCTCCCATTATTCTCCAATTATCACGGTCCTTTGCTAACTGCGACCAATTTATCCCCGCAAACTTCTTGATCTCATCTGCTCATCTAACTTCCTGCCAACCCCTGCCACGCTTGCCTTCTCTAGAGATCCACTCTGTTACCCTTAATGGCCAACGGTTATCTTGCCTTCGCGTTACATGCCCTGCCCACGCCCATTTCTCGTTCTTAATTTCTACTAATATGTCCTTAACACGCGTTTGTTCCCGCTCTCTTCTTGTCCCGTAATGTTACACCCATCATCTTCCGTTCCATTGCTCGCTGAGTCATCCTCAATGTAAGTTAAACCCTTTTAGTGAGCCTCCAAGTTGCTGCCCCGTACGTGAGTACAGGTACAGCTGTCATACACTTTCTTCTTCAGGGACAATGGTAGGCTGCCATTCATTATCTGAGAATGCCTGCCGAATGCACTCCACCCCATTCTTATCCTTCGAATTATCTCTGCCTCATGATAGGGACCCGGGTTCACAACTTGGCCTAAGTAGATATTTACCACTTCCACTGCCTCGCCACCTATCTCTGTGGGTGTTAGATAAATAAATAAACAAAATAAATAATCAGCCCAGGCCTCGCTGTTTGGAGTGGTGCGCGGGTACGGCCCTTCCTGTAAGCTACGCTCCGACGGTGTTGCCGTCTGCGCACGCGTTGCCCGCTGCGAAGCTACGCCACGGCGGTCACACATCACGGACGGCAACTTCCGAAAACGCCGCCGCGGGGCGGCGCCCTCGATCGCGAGAGGAGGTGAGCGGCAGCGAGTATTGAAACTATAGCGTCGTGTTTGCGCGCGCTCCAGATTCCTTTATCTCGGCTTTCACGGATTGAAGACCGGGACTCACGTCATTCGCAGTGGGTTGCACGCACGGAATAATAGAATACGGGCCTGTGAAAGAACAAGCACGCTCCGCATTCCCGAAACCAGGTGGAAGGAAACTCTTTTTTCTTTCTTTTCTCTCTTTTTGCTGGGAGGTGAAGAAGAAGACGTGAGTGTGTTCCAAACAAGTGTTCTATTGTGCGTTGTCCCCCAGCTGTTGTGTATTCATTGCCTGCAATGATAGCATATGCAGAATCTGAAAACAGAGCGGTTATCGGTTTGCATGCACGTTCAAAATATATGCACACGTGGTGATTATTTCTATTGTTATTATTGGTGACCGTAGGAGGGGAAGGGGAGGGGGCATGACGACAGTGGCCCCGCAATCTGAGGCCGACGTTGTAGAGAAGCCTAGTTTCACATTTAGGATAGGCAGGGATGCGAATTGATTTTTTTTTTAAGTTTGACATTCTTCTCATTTCGTTTTCTCGCTCTAGTTTTGCTTTTCCTGAAAACATCACTTCTTATTTACCTATCTAATCTCTGCCTCACCTACACGTTTTGCCCACCCCTCCGACAAATTTCTGCCCAAGCCCACGCTTGCACGTCTTTCTGTGATGGTTCTCCGGTTGTATTGTACGCAAGTGTTCATACTTCCGTCAATTTATGCTATCACCTTGTCCACGGAACCGTCAGAATATTAAAAGAAACTTGCGTGTTGCCGAGACCACCGCCTCCAAGCTAGCTTAAACTCAATATGAAAACAAACGTAAAAGAAGTCAAAGAAAGAAATAACTCGTGCACTGCGGTGTCCCCGAAAATAATAGTAAATAAAATTACACCATCTTCCCGTGGGGAACCCTGATGAGGATGCGAATCATCGTGGCGGTTCCGTGTGGTTCCATTGAGTTGCCATTATGTTGAGTGATCTGGTGTTAAGTAGCGTATTCCACGACCGGGTCCACACCGGTGACAAAGGCACGCAAGTACTGTTGTGCTACGGTGAGTAGGCGGTGGTTCTTGAGGCGCCGAAACTCGTTCATCATGTTCTTGTCGATGTTGTCGTCTCTGTGGTAGAATCGGTAGTCTCCATCAGCGTTGGTGAGGTAAAGGTTGTTGACGTTGGTGCACCGGCTGAGAGCAACGTACATGCCCTCCTCTTCGCAGCTTTGTCTTCTTGTCCTTCTTCTTCTTCAGCGGTTCCCCTGCGGGAAGATGACGGCGGTGGTTGAACGCGAAGCTATCTCGTGATAAATTCTTTGGTTGGCCAATCTCTAGGAGCATCCTGCCACAATCATCATCAGAGGCGCTGCGTACGGGAAAGGGACGCGGGACATACCCCCGAGCAAGAGATGCTTTGCATCTAAAAAATACTTCGGCGGTCAGATATTAAGATTCGGGAATTTACAATCCGAAGCTTAGGTATGAGGCGCGCCATAGTGGAGGGCTTGGGATTAATTTTGACCACCCGGGGGTCTTCAGCGGACGCTGAAACGTTGACACCCGGGCGTTTGCGCTTGTCGCCTCCGCCAGTAAAAGGGCTGCGCGCCAGGGAATTGAACCGGCGTCCTTGGGCTGAGCAGCACAACGCCTTGGCCGCTGAGTCACCGCGGCTGATAATTACAGAGGCGTTCCTAGTTTTCACCTGTGTTGTTTACCTAACAACTATAATCTCGTTGTTTATCTAATAGTTTATCTAATTGCTTGTCAAATTATTCTCTCCTTTAGTCAGCCCACGTTAAGACAGCACTATTGCGTACATTATTCCGCCGTGACAGCTGCGCTGCTCTCATTCTTCGCCAGGCTACCATCCTCGAAGCGGAAGAAGCGGCGCTCGCATTAGCAATAACCCAGACCAAAGCCAAGATTATTATTACAGATTCGCAAGCGGCGTGTCGTAAGTACATAGCCGTAAGGATCTCCACAAAAGCCCTACGGATCCTAATTCAAAACCCCCCTGAAAGAACAGTCAAAATCATTTGGACGCCTGCCCACTCATCCCTTCGCGGCAATGCAGCGGCTCACGCTCACGCCCGAGATCTTGCTCGCCGGGCACCGCAAGAGGACGATGAGAGGACCAGACACCCACTTATTACATACAACGACATCACCCAACACTACATGCTCACACGACGCACCTTCCCGCCACCGGCAGAAAAATTAACAAAAGAACAACAAGTCACCCTCCGACAACTTCAAACAAATACATTTCCACATCCCACACGGCTACACGCCATTCACCCCACAATATACTACCCCCTGTGCCGGCACTGCGGCAACCCAGCAACGCTCTTTCATATGGTTTGGGCATGCCCTTCAAACCCAGACCTTGCACCAATTCCCAGTCCTACATACGAGCAGTGGGAGAGTGAACTTGCCAGCTCGGACCCAAGTAAGCAGCTCTGGCTTGCTGAAAGGGCGAAGACGGCAGGCCACACCAACGGAGTCCTGGACTGAGGACCCCGCCCACTTACAAGCTCGATGGATCTGTCCAATAAAGTTTTCTCCTCCTCCTCCTCCTCATTCTTGGTGATGTGCATTTTTTTTTGTCGCATTTCATACGGCCGTGACGCGAATTTTCAAGGCTACGGGCTACGGCACGTACGTTCAGGCGCTAAATTGGAAGTCGTTTAACTTAGAAGAATGCGAGCGGACCCGCCGTGGTGGCTCAGTGAGGCGTTGCGCTGATGAGCACGAGGTCGGTGGTTCGATTCCCGGCCGCGGCGGCCGCTTTCTGATGGAGGCTAAAAGCACGAACGCCCATGTGTACGAGATTTCGGCGCACGTTGAAGATCCCCAGGTGGTCAAAATTGATCCGGAGCCATCCACTACGGCGCGCCTCATCGCCTGCGTTTCGTCGGCGCGTTATACCCTACAATCAATCGAGAATGCGAGAGGTAGTGTCCGAGCCGGTGTAGCGCCGCTAGGTAAAAAAAAAAAAAAAATTCACGCATCTCTACGAAGTGAATCATGATAAGTGGGCGAAGCACTGGGGATCGTTCTTACCGTAAATTACCTGTGGCATTGCCCACTCGCGCGTGTAAATGAGTGACAACGCGTGTGTACAGTATATACAATTCCGATCCAATCCAATCCGATGCAATTCAATTTTATCCAATCCGATCCAATTCAATCCAATCCTGCAACCTTTTAGGTGGGCTGACATACACATATTCGGTTTATAACGCTGTGTACACGGACGCCAAGGCACGGGCAAAGCGAAGTCCTAAGATGCTTCGCACCTAAAAGTTAGCGACGACGGTCTTCGAACGTTCGTGGCTGCAGCGCCACACACCAACTCTCATGGCTGTTGCCTAGCAACGCATTTTCTTTCTCGCGCGGCATTCGTTTCCTCTGTGACCTTGATTGAGAGACTTCACACTCCGACAGAAAGACGTCACCTTGCAATGCTCTTTCTTGGCTGCCGCCGACGCATGCGATGGCTTGAAACGCTGGCACATTCGTTTTCCGATGGCACGCGCCCTTAAAATGGATTGATTGATTGATTGATTGATTGATTTATTGATTGATTTATTGATTGATTTATTGATTGATTGATTGATTGATTGATTGATTGATTGATTGATTGATTGATTGATTGATTGATCTTCTCGAAGTTTGAGTTGATTAGCCTAAGGTGTCGTCCAATCACCTCTGCGGATATGTGTTTTTTCGTGGGTATGTAACATTTTCTGGGCTTGAAACATCAGCTTATTCCATTTACGCTGGAACACTCATTTTAATGACTGGCTTCGTGCATATACCTGCGGCATAGCACACTGTGTTTGAGTCGGACTGTCATTGAAATTTGCGTTTTCCATGGGACGTAATGGGCGTAACCGTTCTCGCTGCAAGCATGCTCGTCTTCCGCATATAGAGGCGGCGCTGCCACGCCTGCGCATTTGACGGCGACGATTTCAACATTCGCGAGCGCCTAACGCGACCACGGATACATTGTGTGGAGGCTTTTGGGCGTTGCTGTCGTTGCTGTCGTTGCTGTGCAAGCAAAACACGCACGAACGCTTCCCTTGGCTTCGGTAGTGTATATACGCGGCGGTCTGCAGACCGCGTGCCATCTGGGACCTTTTCCAGCGGGCGTTCACGGCCACAGTCATTGGTATACGTATACAGATTTCAAGGCGGTTGGGCGCTTTGCGCATAAACCGTTGCCTCGCTTGATTGCGTCAGCTTACGACCGTTTCGACGGAGCGGTATTTCGCGTATGCCGACGGCAGCGACTGGGCGCACGTGCTCAGTATATACATAGCCTTGCATACATCTAAACAGGCGACGACGAAGCAGATAAGACTCGAAAGGTAAGCATTTTGTAATCGCGTGATCGCGGGTAAAGCAAACAGCCCTCAGATTTTCAACGAGTGTGTACGTGATCGTGATTGTTGTCGCTACCTCCATTCCTCGGATTCTATTTCGTTCTTGAAGTATGTCGCCCACGTTCTATAAATTTAATCGTATTCATCTCAGCGAGAAAGGCGCCAAATACTGAGTGCAGGTTAAAAGGGAAATGCGCGAAGTAAGTTTCTTTCGCTTATCTAGCATCTTAGACGGCATATGCAGATCACAGCCGACGCACGCTGAACTATAATACCGTATATCGGACTGTTTGAGACGAACTCATGCATGAGCAGAGCTGAAATTTTTCACGCGTAAGTAGATCATTGAATGTGTTAGTCGGTGTAAGCACACGGGGGTATTTTTTATCGCGTTTTTTGTCAGGGCGGCATTACTGCTAAACTTTTATTTTTGTGAACAGCAGCCAGTCCTTTTCAAACGTAACAGCCTGAAATCGCTTGCTCGTGTGAGTGTACTTCGCATATCTGTGCCAAGGCCTCCTCCGTCTCTTTCTCTTTCCCCCCTTCCCTGCCCGCGCACTTTAACTGAAGAGGCGTTCACTTGAGCCCCGATGAGGAGGGAAAACACGATGTAGTAAGTGCGAAGCCGCGTGGAGGAACACGATCGCCTTGTTTGCCACGCGCCGGCGTAACAGGCACGTCGGTGGGTGCGCCAATCGACTCAAAAACTGATACGGCGTTTAAGCTGCCTCCGCTCGTTAAGGTACGGCGACGTGAGCAATCCACCGACGCTTTATCTGAGCACTCGCGCGTAATATTCGGACCACTTTCAGGCAACGCTCAG